>NC_090373.1:129149082-129464082 GCF_036365525.1 Heterodontus francisci
TCAATGGATACCTGGTAAACAGTGGAATCTGAGGTCTGATGTATAAAGGAACAGACTTTTTTTTAGAGATACAGCACTGAAACAGGCCCTTCAGCCCACTGAGTCTGTACTAACCAACAACCACCCATTTATACTAATCCTACATTAACCCCACATTCCCTACCACATCCCCACGATTCTCCTACCACCTGCCTATACTAGGGACAATTTACAATGGCCAATTTACCTATCAACCTGCAAGTCTTTGGCTGTGGGAGGAAACCGGAGCACCCAGCAGAAACCCACGTGGTCACAAGCAGAACTTGCAAACTCCGCACAGGCAGTACCCAGAACTGAACCCAGGTCACTGGAGCTGTGAGGCTGCAGTGCTAACCATTGCACCACTGTGCTGCAGACTTGGCATGTGAGGCCCTCGCAGTCAGGTATATTGCTGCTTGCAATTTCCAAAGGTATATTCACAGATCCAGCTCGTGTTTGACAAAGTCATGGTACCAACTGACCAGGGAAAGAAAGGTAGTGATATATGAACTGGCAGAAAATTCTCCTCTACACAGTTTCTTAGAGGTCCGCACAGAAGGTTTGCTGTCTGTGACAACACAAAGACTGTGGGCTGCGCAGTATATGGGCTGAAGTGCTTAATAGAAGCTGTATGGACAGAGCTTCAATTTCATAAGGCAACCCAGGTGATTTGACGACTACACAGTTTGGCACTGAAAAAGCAGCAAGTTTGAGTCTGTTGCCATGGGTCACATACATGCTTGATGCAATGCCGTGCTTTGTCTGTGACGACCCAGAGTTGATTGTCTGGATGGGGAAGGGTAATGGTTTAATGGATGAAAGAGCAGTTTGTGCTATTTGGAAGCTGTGCAGAGAGCATCTGTCCACTCTATCCTTTCACTGGACTGACATCAGGCAGTAACAGCGCTCAAGGGGGTTGTGTATGAGACACACTAGGGAAGGAATCTCGAAAACATCTTGTAGGATCCTATGAAAGATCTCATGCCAGAAACCTTCTCCGGTGGAGAGCAGGTAGAGAGGGTGGCCACGCAGTTTGGGTTAGCTTGCAAGATGCCCTGAGACCAATCCATCCCAGAATTGTTGTAGTCATAGGGCAGATGACAGTCTTAGGGGAAGACTAGTGCAGCTCACATTGTGACAGAGCATGTAGTATGCATTGCCAGTTGTGAAGAAGTTCTTCAGGATTGATACCACCAGGGTAGAGGTCATCTGCAAGCTGGATGACTATGCCCTCCTCTATAAGATCACCTAGAACACGGCATGTCAATTCCTCAAGGGCAGTTTCAGATCCAGGCATGCCCATGGTGGATCAACTGTATACACGAACACCATTGTAGGGTGTGACCGCTCCACAGTACTTCATTGAAGATCGTTCCAGTGGAATTTGGTAAAAGGCATTGGTCAGATCTGTTGCAATGATGTGTTTCCACTGGGCAATCTAGTGTAAAGTTGAGTTAACATCTTACACAAATAAAGTTTGTAGTTTGCTGTAGTGCCCAATATTGGCAAATGCTGTGACAAGTCGAAAACCCCCATTTGACTTCTTCACGAGAATTGATGGGTTAAGGTACTCCACAGTGATCCTGACATCTTCAAGTCGAGCAAAGACTTCCGAAGAAGGGTCACTGACCCGAAACGTTAACTCTGCTTCTCTTTTCACAGATGCTGCCAGACCTGTTGAGTGGTTCCAGCATTTCTTGTTAAGAATATTGGTTGTTGGGGGTGAAGACAGGTTGAATCCGAGCAAAAATGCTCATTGCGAGACAGGACTTGTGGTTCATGGGAGACGTTCGCAATGCGAATCTTGTCAGCAACACTGGTCAAAACATGTGGTGGAGGCCAAATATTGTGAGGCTTCGTAACATGTTGGTCCTGAAGGAAGACAGGATGGTTCAACTGCAAATGTTGTGAGGTCTGCAAGATCATCCGGTAGGGTCATCCCAATGAAATCCCCTGGTCAGATTGTCGTTGAGCTTGAGGGTGCGTGAAGGATATAGGTTCATCTTTTTCCCTTTTTCCCTTAGCGCAGGGGTCAATAACCAGGGGGCATAGATTTAAGGTAAAGGGCAGAAGATTTAGAGGGGATTTGAGGAAAAGATTTTTCACCCAGAGGGTGGTTGGAATCTGGAACACACTGCCTGAAGGGATGGTAGAGGCAGGAACCCTCACAACATATAAGAAGTATTTAGATGAGCACCTGAAATGCCATAGCATACAAGGCTATGGGCCAGGTGGGGGAAAATAGGATTAGATTAGATAGGCAGGTGCTTGATGGTCGGCACAGACACGATAGGCTGAAGAGCCTGTTTCTGTGCTGTATAACTCTATGACTCTATCTCACTCTGCATAGGCTGGAGGTAGCATCGGGTTGAAATTCATTAACATAGGTGCTGCAGTCACCAACTAGCACTAGGCGTTTTGCTGGTCGAATTGACATATCATTGGTTTCCATGAACGGAATGCCTGCATGTACCTTAACATCAGGTTTCTTCACAACCAGGCCTTCAAAGGCAAGGTGTGATGGTCTCTGGACAGAGAGAAGTGCGTTTCACCAACAACATGTAAAGGTGATGAACCAATCAGCCTGGTGAGCAGATTGAGATGACTTCTTGACTCGGACATTGAGTCTCATAGCTATGCAAGCAAGGATTATGTTGCCAGTGGCTTCACTGTCAATGGTCACTCAAATAACATAGTGCTCAAAGAATGTGTCTAAATAGGGGAATTGATGAGTCTGTACATGGAGTGCAGCTGATTCCAATAAAACATCAGCAGGTTCCTCATCCCCCTCATCTAAACAAGTGTCTACGATGACATCATCATCCAGGATAGCAGCTAACTTACGAGCTTTAGCCATATATTGGCAGTCTTGATCTGGCAGAAAATTACACTTGCTGAGGAAATGTTTACCTGGTCTTCCCGCTTGTTGACATAATGGGCATGGCAACTGTCGTGTGCGTGAAGGAAGGGAGTTACTGGGTCTGGTCTTGTTAGGTGAAGGCGAAACTGTCTGATGCTTCTGGAAGAAAGAAGTGGCAGCGCGGAGAGCCTTGACATCAGCAGATGCATGAATCTCATTTAACAGCAAATCCAAGGTTTGGGAAATCTCCAGCTTGATGGTTGCCAGGGTGCATGACCTGAGTTCAGTGCTGTACTTCTGCACCACTGGACATGGTAGGCTAGGACGAATGAGTTGTAGCTAATTATTATGTTCTCCAGTGAGGATGGTATCTCTTCACTCTCGTCAAGAGGTAGACCGTGATGACTGAGCCCACCTTTCAACAAGAGGTTACCCTCAAAGAAAGCCATCAGACGTGGATACAGATCTTCATGCCTTTCACCTGATGGCATTCTGAAATTAGCCAGGTCTAAACGGTGGGTACCTCTGGCCTGGAATCCATAATGCAGGCGGATGGTTTGCCATCTTGAAGCAAGTGATGTTGATGCTTTAACTATAGAGTAGCGTGATATAACGGGGCAGTAATACGCTATCTGCCTGAGCTTCAGGTCCAATAAGTTCACCTTTTGTTGAATGGTGATTCCTGGAGAAGTCCCTTCACTTTCTTCTTTTGTATTCATTCGCTAGGCCAGCATTTATTGCCCACCCCTAACTGCTCTTGAGAAGGTGGTGGTGATCTGCTGCCTTCTTGACCCAATGCAGTCCTTGGGATGTATCTACACCAATCTTCTTGGCTTCTTGGCATTTATTCGCGGACAAAAATTTGGGGAAGCTTGCAGTCATTGATTGCAGGCCCGCCGATGGCTAGTCAGGCCTATCTGACCGGTAAATTCTCCCACAGCGGGTACAAGTTAAGGTGTAGTCACTGCTGGGGGCAATTGGATCTATCCTTCTCCTCCTTTTCTCTTTCATGCTTCTTCTTCACTCAGTCTCAAAGGTGTCTGTAGCCCTTCTGATGTAGCATCTCCAGGCATCACAATCTATGGCCTGCGCTTCCCACTGGCGATGGTCAATGTGGCACACAGAGAGGGACTTCTTCAGGGAGTCCTTGAAACATTTGCATGGGGCCCCGCTGTTCCCTTTACCCGTGGTTAGCTCTCCGTACAACATGATCTTGGGCAGGTGACTGTCATCCATCTGGGCAAAGTGACCCACCCAACGCAGTTGACTTTGCAGGAGGATAGCCTCGATGCTGGTGATGTTGGCTGTTTCCAGGACTTCTATGTTTGTGATGCTGTCCTGCCGGCGGATCTTGAGGATGCTGCGGAGGCAGCGCTGATGGAAGCACTCCAGAAGGTGTACATGACGGCAGTATAGGCCCCATGACTCGGTGCCATACAGAAGAGTAGTGAGGACTATGGCTTTGTACACTTCGAGTTTGGTCTGTTCTCTGAGGCTGTGGTTGCTCGATGACAATAATTGTTGGTCTATATTCTTCTTGGGGTGCAGGCTGATGCAGGACTTCAGTTTTCTTTAAGCTAATTTTTAGTCTGAAGAGTTGTGCCGTCTTGGAAAAATATGTTGTTATATGTTGCAGGTCTGACTGACTGTGCTTCAATATCTGAGGAGTCTTGAATGGTGATTGACTTCCAACAACCACAACCATCTTCCTTTGCATTATGTATGACTCCAACCAATGGAGACTTTTCCCCCTTGACTCCAGTTTTGCGAGGGCTCCTTGATGCCATACTTGGTCAAATGCTGCCTTGATGTCAAGGGCACTCACCTCTGGAGTTCAGCTCTTTTGTCCATGTTTGAACGAAGGCTGTAATGAGGTCAGGAGCTGAGTGGCCCTGGTGGAACCCAAACTGAGCATCACTGAGCAGATTATTGCTAAGCAAGTGCTGCTTGATGGCTATGACACTTACCATCACTTTATTGATGATTGGGAGTAGACTGATGGGGACGTAATTGGCCAGGTTGGACTTGTCCTGCTTTTTGTATACAGGACATACTCGGCAATTTTCCACATTACCAGATAGATGCCAGTGCTGTAACTGTACTGGAACAGCTTGGCTAGGGGCACAGCAAGTTCTGGAGCACAGGTCTTCAATACTATTGCCGGAATATTGTCAGGGCCCATAGCCTTTGCAGTATCCAGTGCCTTTAGTTGTTTCTTGATGTCACATGGAGTGAATTGAATTGGCTGAAGTCTGGCATCTGTGATGCTGGGGACTTCAGGAGGAGGCTGAGATGGATCATCGACTCAGCACTTCTGGCTGAAGATTGTTGCAAATGCTTCAGCCTTATCTTTCGCACTGATGTGCTGGGCTCCCCCATCATTGATGATGGGGATATTTGTGGAGCCACCTCCTCCAGTTAATTGTTTAATTGTCCACCACCATTCACGACTGGACGTGGCAGGACTGCAGAGCTTAGATCTTTTCCGTTGGTTGTGGGATCGCTTAGCTCTGTCTATCGCATGCTGTTATGCTGTTTGTCACACAAGTAGTCCTGGGTTGTAGCTTCACCAGGTTGACATCTCATTTTGAGGTATGCCTGGTGCTGCTCCTGGCATGCCCTCCTGCACTCTTCATTGAATCAGGGTTGGTCCCCTGGCTTGATGGTAATGATAGAGTGGGGGATATGCCGGGCCATGAGTTTACAGATTGTGGTTCAGTACAATGCTGATGGCCCACAGCGCCTCATGGATGCCTAATTTTGCATTGCTAGATCTGTTTGAAATCTATCCCATTTAGCACAGTGGTAGACCCACACAACACGCTGGAGGCTATCTTCAATGTAAAGATGGAACTTTGTCTCCAAAGAGCGGTGGTCACTCCTACCAATACTGCCATGGACAGATGCATCTGTGGCAGGCAGATTGGTGAGGATGAGGTCAAGTATGTTTTTCCCTCTTGTTGGTTCCCTCACCACCTGCTGCATACCCAGTCTAGCAGATATGTCATTTAGGACTTGGCCAGCTCAGTCAGTTGTGGTGCTACCGAGCCACTCTTGGTGATGGACATTGAAGTCCCCACCCAGAACAGCACTCCAAGTGCTATTCAACATGGAGGAGTACTGATTCATCAATTGGGAGGGGGGTTGCGGTAGGTGGTAATTAGCAGGAGGTTTCCTTGCCCATGAGACTTCATGGGGTCTGGAGTTGATGTTGAGAATGCCCAGTGCAACTCCTTCCTGACTGTATACCACTGTGCCGCCACCTTTGCTGGGTCTGTCCTGCTGGTGGGAGAGGACATACCCGGGGATGGTGCTGTCTGGGACATTGTAAGGTATGATTCGGTGAGTATAACGATATCAGGCTGTTGTTTGACTAGTCTGTCGGACAGCTCTCCCACCTTTGGCACAAGCCCCCAGATGTTGGTCAAGAGGACTTTACAGGGTCGACAGGGCTTTGATGTTGTCATTTCCGGTACCTAGGTTAATGCCGGGTGGTCCGTCCAGTTTCATTCCTTATTGACTTTGTAACGGTTTGATCCAACTTGAGTGGCTTGCTAGGCCATTTCAGACGGCATTTAAGAGTCAACAACATTGCTTTGGGTCTTGAGTCACATATAGGCCAGACCATGTAAGGACAGCAGATTTCCTTTCCTGAAGGACATTAGTGAACCAGATGGATTGTTGCAACAATCGACAATGGTTTCATGGCCATCATTAGACTAGCATATTTAATTCCAGATTTATTAATTATTAATTGAATTCAAATTCCACATTCTGCCATGGTGGGATTCAAACCCATGTCCCCAGAGCAATACGCTGGGTCTCTGGGTTACTAGTTCAGTGACAATACCACTACCCAGCTGCCTCCCCACTGGGTCTATTTAAATGATGGTCGGGCCTCAAAATGGCTCAGCACTCTGCTGCCAGAACAGGAAGGCTGTTGGCTGCCCAAAAGTTAAAATCAATCCCATGGGCTTCAGTCCATTCCTGAAGAACCTCAACTAGCATTCGTAACAAGCATATCTGTGCCAAAATCATCTGAGCCAAGCCAACCTTGTTATTTCTTCCAAATAGATCAGCCCATATCATATTGCCTTTTATTTAAAATGTACCTTGTTTGCCACGCCTCACATACAATATTTTACTGCATGAGTTTTATCATTAATTTCTATTTAATTTTTTTTGGCCCAAGTTCAAGATAAATCCTCTCTTCTCAAGCAGGATAATGGTGGGGATATGCCGAGGTCACTGCACACAGTGTTTGAGCTGCTGTAGCCATCCAGAGTAGGCTGTGCAGATTCATCTGTCTAAACAATCAACTTTGTTATCTTGCATTCTTTTGCAATCAACAGACAGGGCAGAACTGCTGAAACCAGCACTCTCATCACATTTCATAAAACTTAAACAAGGCTGGTACTGCATGCTATCAGTGTACTGATAAATATATTGTGGTTTTCAATGTATTTTCTGATTAAAATGAATGTTGAAAAGGTTTTATACTTGAAGAGATAAAGTATAACACTACATTAAATTTATAGCTGAATATGATTTGATGATAGCTCATATCTTTTAAAAAAACATAGATCATATTTTGGCTAGTGGGAATAGAGAGACTGTCTCTGTGGGTTAATGAGCCAGAATTTGCTGTCAAAATAAGGGTGAGGCTAATGACGCTCACCGTTATTTATGGGCAAATGGCACAGCACTTCAGGCAAGGGGCAGATGTGTGCTTAAATGCGAATATCCTAAACTTCCTGCCCAAGTTGCACCACTCTACTGTTAGCTTCAATAAAACGGCAGTTCACTGACTGCCTTACCATTGAAATGCATTGAATGTCATAAAGTTGCTGCATTTGCACAGTGTTACGACCAGCTGAGAAATGTGTCTGAGAGTCTTTTGTTCTCATTAGCTGGTCTTATTGTAACGGGGTTTTATTTTTAAACACACTGTTTTTTTGAGCTCCCCATTTTTGTGAATCTTGTTCACAGCTTTCCAATGATAAGGCAAAGAAACCAACAGTCCAGGTTTTAGTTTAGAGATACAGCACTGAAACAGGCCCTTCGGCCCACCGAGTCTGTGCAGACCATCAACCACCCATTTATACTAATCCTGCACTAATCCCCTATTCCTACCACATCCCCACCTGTCCCTATATTTCCCTACCACCTACCTATACTAGGGGCAATTTATAAGGGCCAATTTACCGACCAACCTGCAAGTCTTTTGGTTTGTGGGAGGAAACCAGAGCACCCGGAGAAAACCCACGCAGACACAGGGAGAACTTGCAAACTCCACACAGGCAGTATCCAGAATTGAACCCAGGCCGCTGGAGCTGTGAGGCTGCAGTGCTAACCACTGCGCCACTGTGCCGCCCTAAAGGTTTTCTCAGGTTTAAAGGAGAAAAGTGAAATTTATTAAAACTTAGACTTAAACCCTAATACGGTTGACACCTACGGATATACGACATGCCTACACTAGCATGCACACGCGATATACACATGCAGATAGGGACAGAAAAGAAAAGAAGAAAAGATAAAGTGGAACAGTTTGAGGCAATATCTTGTTACTGTGCTTCGCACTGAGGGTATAGTCCTTTTATAGGTAATTCTTGCATCTCGTTGGGGCCCAGTATTCTTCATAAACCTTGTTCACGTAGGAGACTTTTCTCTCTTTGAGGTTCACGTGTTGTCACAAGATTCAGTTCCATGGGAAGGAGATGGAAGCAGGCAGACAGGAGAGGGTTCTGCTTCAGTTCCAGGAGCACATGGCTTTCTGAATTCAAATCCTGTTTTTCCAATTTAAAACTCCCCTAGTTGGCCAGCAGGTGGTCACATGACCAACTGGTTTGATCAGGTCTCTTCTGTGTATTGGGGCAGGGACTGCTTCCTCATTGTTCCAGCACTGTTTGTTATTATGCAAATATCTTTCCAGTCAGAGGCTTGCAATTTTAAGTTTTAATGTTCATGTGGCGAAATAATGTGTGCCTCAGTCTTCATAGGTGGGGGCTTGCCTGACACTTCCACACCCAGGGGAATAAATGCAATTATGAAGAAAAATAGCGCATTTCATTACAGAGTTTGAGAGAAATATAAGATACAGAAAGAAAACCATGCATTTCTCTCATTCATTTCCATTCATTCACCAATCTTAAAGCTTATTAAAAATGGTCTGTTCGGGTGCCAGGGCTTCTTTACAAAGACTTTTGACTTCAGGGGATGGGTGGTTCTCTTTTCCTCTGACTGTCGGGGAGGAGTCTTTGTTACTCTCACCTTTGTTTTCTGAGACACTCCTACCTGCAGGTATTGTGCAGAGTTGGCTGCAATCTCCTGTGGCACTTTGATTAGAAACCTTCATGGTTTCTGTGTCCCCTAGACGGCTCTCTTTGTCTCTGCAGGTTCCTGTAAATGCTGTTAGCAACTCTGGTGGGGTACTTCTAGAGTCTGCATTCACATAAGAGGTGGGGGGTCTAACTTTTCACATTTTTCAGGGTTGGTTGACTAGACAGTAGGGGTTTTCATCTGGGATCCTTCCAGACTTCCTTTAACCTGTCCTCTTGGTCACTTTTTACCCTTCTCTTCCAAAACTTTTGCCAGCCATGTGCCTGCCTGTCCCCTTTTGTTCTCGGCGGGGGTCCCTTACTGTTCACCAGCCCTCTGCTGGAGGGTTCTCCTAACACCAGTACAAGACTTAGGAGTGCAGGTTTCACTGTAGGTTGGGGTTTCCCCTCAACCTGGCACATGTGGCAACTCTTGCAGTACTCCACCACACCTTTGTGGAGTTTTGGCCAATCAAACTGTTATCTTATGGGGTTTTGGTCTTTTGTATACCAGCATGTACAACCACTGTAGTCTCGTGGGCTCTTCTTAATATTTCTCCCCAGTACCTTTGTAGCACCACTAACTGGTGAACTACTGTCCATTTCTTGCCCTCAGGTCTGTGAAGAGAACTCCATTTCCTCATCTGTACCTCATTCTTTAAATAGTAGCAATCAGGGACTCCCTCTGCTTCACTTTCAAACTGGGCAGCCTGTGCTAATTCTTGCAATACTGGGTCGGCTTGCTGAGCCTCACCTGGTCTTATTGTAACAGGATTTAATTTTAAACACACTGTGTTTTGAGCTCCCCTTTGTGAATCCTTGTTCACAGCTTTCCAATTTTAAGGCAAAGAAATGAGCATAAACATGCTTTCATAGGTTTAATGCCTACGGATACACGCTGTGCCGATGCTAGTATGCACATGCAAATAGAGACAGAGAAGAGTGGAAGAAAAAATAGAGAGGTTTGAGGCAGTCTCTAAAGGGGTTTTCTCATTCCTGTTTCTGTGTTTCTAGCTCTCTGTAGAGTCCTTGATTGTAGACAGCTCTTACTTTTCGTTGGGGCCCAGTATTCTTCTTAAACCTTGTTCACTGTAGGAGACTTTTCTCTCTTGGGATTCAATGGTTTCTTCAATGGTTTCCGAAGCTGGTGAGAGCGAGATGAGAGCAGACAGGAGAGAGAACAAAGAACAAAGAACAGTACAGCACAGGAACAGGCCATTCGGCCCTCCAAGCCTGCGCCGATCTTGATGCCTGCCTAAACTAAAACCTTCTGCACTTCCGGGGCCCATATCCCTCTATTCCCTTCCTATTCATATATTTGTCAAGATGTCTCTTAAACGTCGCTATCGTATCTGCTTCCACCACCTCCCCTGGCAGCAAGTTCCAGGCACTCACCACCCTCTGTGTAAAAAACTTGCCTCGTACATCCCCTCTAAACTTTGCCCCTCGCACCTTAAACCTATGTCCCCTAGTAACTGACTCTTCCACCCTGGGAAAAAGCTTCTGACTATCCACTCTGTCCATGCCGCTCATAAATTTGTAAACCTCTATCATGTCGCCCCTCCACCTCCGTCGTTCCAGTGAAAACAATCCAAGTTTTTCCAACCTCTCCTCATAGCTAATGCCCTCCAGACCAGGCAACATCCTGGTAAACCTGCTCTGTACCCTCTCCAAAGCCTCCACGTCCTTCTGGTAGTGTGGCGACCAGAATTGCACGCAATATTCTAAGTGTGGCCTAACTAAGGTTCTGTACAGCTGCAACATGACTTGCCAATTTTTATACTCTATAAAACTGAGGTGTTCTCAGTCCAGGAGAAAACAATTTTCTGAGCTCAAAATCCCTGTTGGAAGTTCAAATTCAAAAAACTCCAACAGACAGCCAGTCATGTGACCAAACTGGTCTGCCCACGTCTGTTTGTGTTTTAGGCCATCTTAGCAGTTAACTGGATTGCTAGCCTTTCCACCTTCAATGTCTGGTAACTAAAAGTCCATTGTGGATTAAATTGGAGCATGGAATAGCTCCTTTGTCCTTTGAAGTACTTACCTGTTGATATACTAATGTCTCTCTCCAGCCAAAGTCTCCAATTGTTAAGTTCTTTCTTCACCAACAATAGTTTAAAATCAACGTTCATGTCGTGAGATTATTTTTCTTCTTTCTTGGCAGGTGGGCAGCTTGTCTGACAAGAGAGAAATGGAATTAACATTTCAGGACTGTGACCTTTCATCAGAACAGGGAAGAAGAACAAAACGGAAGGTCTGTTAAAGCATGGAGGGCAGGAGACATTAAATAACAAAAGTTTTCATGGTGCAAGGCCAAAGGGAGTGGTAATGGGACCAGTAAAGAAACTTTACTTCATGTTTCGTATTCACTCACAATTATAGGTATCTCTTCGAGATTCAGCATTCCTCGAACCATTCTTCTTGCTGCGTCCTGAGATATCCAGAACCAGTGTTATGATGATCATTTTTCCCTAACTGCTTCCCCCTTGTAACATCCTCCACTTGTCCACTTCATTGCCCAGAACCAAGTCCAGTACTGCTTCCTTCCTCGTTGGATTGGAAACACACTTATATAGAATGTTCTTTTTTATTCTTTCATGGGATGTTGGTATCGCTGGCAAGGCCAGCATTTGTTGCCCATCCCTAATTGTCCTTGAGATGGTGGAGGTGAGCCACCTTCTAGAACCACTGCAGTCCATCTGGTGCGGGTAGACCCACAGTACTGTTTGGGAGGGACTTCTAGGATTTTGATCCAGCAACAGTGGAGGAACGGCGATATATTTCTAAGTCAGGATGGTGTGTGACTTGGAGGGGAATTTACAGGGGGTGATCTTCCCATGTGGCTTCTTCCTTTCCATCCAGGTGGAAAGAGGTTTGGAAGGTGCTGTCAAAGGAGGCGTGGTGAGTTGCTACAGCGCATCTTGTAGATGGTACATACGGTTGCTGCTGTGCATCGGTGGCAGAGGGTGTGAGTATTTAAGGTGGTGGATGGGGTAACAATTGAGCTGCTTTGTTCCAGATGGTGTTGAGCTTCCTGAGTGTTGTTGGAGCCACACTCATCCAGGAGAATATTCCATCACACTCCTGACTTGTGCCTTGTAAATGGTGGACTGACATTCGGGAGTCAGGAGGTGGGTTACATGTTGCAGAGTTCCCAGCATCTAACCTGCTGTTGTAGCCACAGTATTTATGTGGCTGCTCCAATACAGTTTTTGGTCAATGGTAACCCCCAGGATGTTGATGGTGGGGGAATTCAGCGATTGTAATGTCATTGAATGTCAAGGAGAGATGGTTAGATTCTCTCTTGCAGATCGTCATTGCCTGGCACTTGTCTGGCGTGAATTTTACTTCCCACTTATCAGCCCAAGCCTGAGTATTGTCCAGGTCTTGCTGCATCTGGACACAGACTGCTTCAGTATCTGAAGGGTCGCAAATGGTGCTGAACATTGTGCAATATTCAGCGAATATCCTCACTTCTGACCTTATGATGAAGGGAAGGTCATTGATGAAGCAGCTGAAGATGGTTGGGCCTAGGACACTACCTTGAGGAACTCCTGCAGTGATGTCCTGGAGCTGAGATGATTGACCTCCAACAACCACAACCATCTTCCTTTGCGCTAGGTATGACTCCAACCAGCAGAGAGTTTTCCCCCGATTCCCAATGACATCAGTTTTGCTAGGGCTCCTGGATGTCACACTACGTCAAATGCTGCCTTGATAACCAGGGCAATCAGTGTCACCTCTACTCTTGAGTTCAGCAATTTTGTCCATGTTTGGACCAAGGCTGTAATGAGGTGAGGAGCCGAGTGGCCAAGGCAGAACATTTGTACACATTCCTTGCCCCATTTGTCCTTTACACTGTTAGTCTCCCTGTCTATATTAGGATTCTTCTTTGGCCTCCTTGTCTCGAGAGACAATGGGTAAGTGCCTGGAGGTGGTCACTGGTTTGTGAAGCAACGCCTGGAGTGGCTATAAAGGCCAATACTAGAGTGACAGACTCTTCCACAGGTGCTGGTGATACAATTGGTTGTCGGGGCTGTTACACAGTTGGCTTTCCCCTTGCACTTCTGTCTTTTTTCCTGCCAACTGCTAAGTCTCTTCAACTCGCCACGCTTTAGCCCCGCCTTTATGGTTGCCCGCCAGCTCTGGCGATCACTGGCAACTGACTCCCACGACTTGTGATCAATGTCACAGGACTTCATGTTGCGTTTTCAGACTTCTTTAAAGTGGAGACATGGACGGCCAGTGGGTCTGATACCAGTGCCGAGCTCGCTGTACAATGTGTCCTTGGGGATCCTGCAATCTTCCATGCGGCTCACATGGCCAAGCCATCTCAAGCGCCTCTGGCTCAGTAGGGTATATATGCTGGGGATGTTGGCCGCCTCGAGGACGTCTGTGTTGGAGATATGGTCCTGCCACCTGATGCCAAGGATTATCCGGAGGCAGCGAAGATGGAATGAATTGAGACGTACCTCTTGGTTGACATACGTTGTCCAGGCCTCGCTGCCGTAGAGCAAAGTACTGAGGACACAGGCTTGATACACCCAGACATTTGTGTTCCGTGTCAGTGCGCCATTTTCCCACACCCTCTTGGCCAGTCTGGACATAGCAGTGGAAGCCTTTCCCATGCGCTTGTTGATTTCTGCATCGAGAGACAGGTTACTGGTGATAGTTGAGCCTAGGTAGGTGAACTCTTGAACCACTTCCAGAGCGTGGTCGCAGATATTGATGGATGGAGAATTTCTGACGTCCTGTCCCATGATGTTTGTTTTCTTGAGGCTGATGGTCAGGCCAAATTCGTTGCAGGCAGCTGCAATCCTGTCGATGAGTCTCTGCAGACACTCTTCTGTGTGGGATGTTAATGCAGCATCGTCAGCAAAGAGGAGTTCCCTGTTGAGGACTTTTCGTACTTTGATCTTCGCTCTTAGACGGGCAAGGTTGAACAACCTGCCCCCTGATCTTGTGTGGAGGAAAATTCCTTCTTCTGACGACTTGAACGCATGTGAGAGCAGCAGTGAGAAGAAGATCCCAAACAGTGTAGGTGCGAGAGCACAGCCCTGTTTCACGCCACTCAGGATAGGAAAGGGGTCTGATGAGGCGCCGCTATGCTGAATTGTGCCTTTCATATTGTCATGGAATGAGGTGATGATACTTAGTAGCTTTGGTGGACATCCGATCTTTGTTAGTAGTCTGAAGAGACCACGTCTGCTGACGAGGTCAAAAGTTTTGGTGCAATCGATGAAAGCAACGTAGAGGGGCAACTGTTGTTCGCGTTATTTCTCCTGTAACTGGTGAAGGGAGAACAGCATGTCAATGATGGATCTCTCTGCTCGAAAGCCACACTGTGCCTCAGGGTAGACACGCTCAGCAAGCTTCTGGAGCCTGTTTAAAGTGACTCGAGTGAAGACTTTCCCCACTATGCTGAGCAGGGAAATTCCACAGTAGTTGCTGCAGTCACCGCGGTCACCCTTGTTCTTATAGAGGGTGATGATATTGGCATCGTGCATGTCCTGTGGTACTGCTCCCTCATCCTAGCACAGGCAAAGCAGTTCGTAGAGTGCTGAAAGTATAGCAGGCTTGGCACTCTTGATTATTTCAGGGGTAATGCCGTCCTTCCAGGGGCTTTTCCACTGGCTAGAGAATCAATGGCATCACTGAGTTCCAATTTTGTTGGCTGTTCGTCCAGCTCATCCATGATTGGCAGAGATTGGGCTGCATTGAGGGCGGTCTCAGTGACAACATTGTCCCTGGAGTACAGTTCTAGGTAGTGCTCCACCCAGCGATCCATTGGCTTGTGTTGGTCAGTGATTGTGTCCCCTGATTTAGACTTGAGGGGGGCAATCTTCCTGATGGTTGGTCGAAAAGCTCTCTTAATGCCATCATACATTCCTCTGATGTTTCCGGTGTCGGAGGCCAGCTGAAAATGACTGCATAGGTGTTGCCAGTAGTCATTTGCGCAGCGCCTGGCTGTTCTTTGTGCAGCGCCTCTCGCTGCTTTAAGTGCTACGGATGGTAACTCGCTGGGGGTTTTCTTGTAGTTCAACAGTGCAATGCGCTTAACGGCTATGACAGGTTCCCGCTCTTCAAAGTGAGATTGAAACTGGTGTGCAGCAAGGTTAGACTCAAACCAAAGAAGCTGCATCACTCCAAGCAGAAGGGCCACCCGCGCATCAACACTAGCAGAATTTCTTATCCACAGCTGTTACATAAGTTTCTAAATTCACTTCAAAAAGCCCTTCAAAACACTCCTACAGGGGATGCAGAGACCAAGTGGGCCCACATCAGAGGTGCCATCTATGACTCAGCAATGACCACCTATGGCAAACGTGTGAAGCAGAATGCAGACTGGTTTCAATATTAGGATAACATTATCATTACTCTATAGATCTTGCATCTTTCTGTAATTTGCCTGCAAATTTCTTCCTCCACCTCCTTCTCTCTAGTTGGTGGTCCAAAATACACACCCAGTAGCTTAATAGCTCCTCTATTGTTACTTAATTCTTTGACTCTTCAATTACCTCATCCTTCTCCAGTGTTGTCATCATTTTTTGATCAAATGCTACCTCTGCCTCCTTTTGTTTCTTCCCCATCTTTGCTGAATACCTTGTGGCCAGGAATACTAAGTTCCCAATCCTTCCCTAATTTGAACCATGTTTCTGTTATTGCCACAATATCATAGTCTCATGTGGTGACTTGTGCCTGCAGCTCACCTACCTTATTTCCATCTTAGACTGCCTCACAATAGCTCCCTGTCTGATTTCCCTTATTTCTGACAATTCTTTACTCTGGTGCTATTGGTCTCTCCCAATCTGCTATGCACTTATTTCTTCTCCCTAATTTTCATTGTTGTTCCCATGACAAAGATCAGATCAATCCTTTTCAGAGCAACCCTTCCTAATAATCCCACAATTCCCTTTTTACTGTACTTAAAGGCTTCTTCTGGTAGGGTCCATCACTGGTTCCAGTCTTTTGTACCTGGTTGTGATTTGGGCCGTGGAAAATCCTTTTTGCAGTCTCTTCGCTTTGTCATTAAGATATGGATGTTACATTAGCCTGCCAGTTTCACTTGCACTAGCTTCCTTATTACTTCCTCGGTTATGTTTCTTTGGGAACCATTCTGCACCTATCTATAAATATCACTTTCCTTCATTTCCATATTGGTTCTGGGCTACAGTTTACCAGTTAGTTTCTTGCTTCTTTTCTTAAATTATGCAAATTCTTCTGGAGCACCCTCCAGATCTTTGGAGCATTTAATGTTGATTTGATTGAGCTGCATATCCAGAGTGGTCATCTCCTTGCCAAGATATCCCTGCCTGGGACCTCCAATATTTAATGAATGCATAAATTGCAGGGACCCATTCTATTAGGGGCATATCTATGCCCATCTCCCCCAGATGCTGGGAAATTAGCATTCCTCTGCCAAGTGTGGAGGAGGTCCCAGCCTCTTCCCCCATATCAACCCCAGATCCCGTCCCCAGAAAGAAAGCCAAATGCCCTTAATTACATCCCATTGCATTAAGAACAAAATTAAAATTATGACCTTTTCCTTCTGGGGTCCAGGCAATTGTCCTTTGATGATTGACAATTGCTTTGTGATTTCCTATGAATGAAATCCTGTTCATAGAATTATCAAAAGTTTACAGCACAGAAAGAGGCCACTGGGCCCAGCGAGTCTGTGCTGGCCAGAAAAATGCCACCCAGCCTAATCCCACTTTCCAGCATTTGGTCCATAGTTCTGCAGGTTATTTCAGGTGCACATCCAGCCACCTTTTGAATGAGATGAGTTTTTCTGTCTCTACCACACTTTTTTGCCCACCTGACCAGTCCATTGATATCTTTCTGCAATCTACAGCTATCCTGCTCGCTATTAACCATGCAGCCAATTTTTGTGTTGTCTGAAAACTTATTGATCATTCCCCCTACACTTACGTCCAAATTGTTAATCTATACCACAAAAAGCAGGGTAAAGCGGCCAATTAATTGTAAAATTATGCCGATGCCCATTAATAAAGGGCAATCAACACTTTTTTTAATAAAAATAAGAAAATACCATCCTTAATGTCAATCAAATTATACTTATGTCCATACCCACTTTAAAATGGTTTGCTTTGACCGAATGGATCATTGATGTTATTTGTCATGTAATGAATAAATGGTACAGCCTTGGTCCAAACATGGACAAGGGAGCTGAATTTCAGAGGTGAGGTGAGAGTGGCTGCTCTTGATATTAAAGCAATATTTTGGCTGAGTGTGGCATCAAGGAGCCCTCATAAAATTGAAGTCAATGGAAATCATGGGGAAGGTTCTCCACTGGTTGGAATCATACTTCGTGAAAAGGATGATGGAAATAGTTGATGAAGGGCAAACATCACACCCCAAGAATATCACTGTGGGAGTTCCTCAGGGTTGTGTCGTAGGCCCAAGCATCTTAAGCTGTTTCATCAATGGCCTTCCCTCCATCATAAAGTCAGGAGTCTGGATGTTAGTTGCTGACTGTACAGTGTTCAGTTCCATTCCTCAGATAATGAAGCAGTCCATGCCCAGCAAGACCTGGACAACATCCAGGGGGCTTGGGTTGATAAATGGCAAGTAACATGTGTGCCACACAAGTGCCAGGCAATGGCCATTCACAATTAGAGAGAATCAAACCATCTCCCTTTGACATTCAAAGGCATTACAATTGCTGAATCCCCCAACATCAACATATTGGGGATCACCATTGACCAGAAACTTTATTGGAGCAGTCACGTAAGTACTGTGGCTACAAGAGCAGGTCAGAAGTTGGGAATTCTGCAGCCAGTAACTCATCTTCTGACTTCCCAAAGCCTGTCCACCATCTACAAAGCATAATTCAGGAGTGTAATGGAATACTGTCCTCTTGCCTGTATGAGTGCAGTTCCAACAACATTCAAGAAACTCAACACCATGCAGGACAATCCATCCTCACATTGAACATTTACTCCCTCCACCACTATGCACCATGGCAGCAGTGTGTACCACCTATAAGATGCACGCCAGAGACTCGCCAATGTTTCTTTGACAGCAGCTTCAAAGCTTGCAGCCTCTGCTGCCTAAGAACAGTATAAATTGTCATTTATAAAGGTAAGAATTAAACAAGGGCAGTCAGCAAGGATTTATTAAAGGAAAATGGTGTCTGACTAATTTGATTGAAACTTTTCAGGAACTAACAAGGAGGGCAATAAGGGTAGAACATTTGATGTAGTCTATATGGATTTTAGCAGGGCTTTTGACAAGGTTCCATATGGCTGACTGGCCAGAAAAGTAAGACCCCATGGGATCCAAGGGCAACGTGGCAAGTTGGATCAAAAATTGGCTCTGTGGCAGAAAGCAAAGGGTTATAGTCAATAGAAGGCCGTTTCCAGTAGGGTTCAGCAGGGTTCAGTACTACGTTTCTTGGTTTTTGTGGTATATATCAACAATTTCAGCTTAAATGTAGGGGGCATCATTAAGAAGTTTACAGATGATACAAAAAGTGTGGTGTATAGTGAGGAAGAAAGATCTCGGTTGCAGAAAGATATCAAAGGACTGTTCAGGTGGGCAGAAAAGTGACAAATGGAATTCAATGCTGAGAAGTGTGTTGCATTTGGGGAGGGCAAGCAAGGCAAGGGAATATAGACTAAATGGTAAGAAACTGAGAAGTCTAGAGAAAAAGAGGGACTTTGGAGTGCATGTCTACAAGTCCCTGAAGGTAGCAGGACAGGTAGACAACACAGTTAAGAAGGCATACAGGATACTTTCCTTTCTTAGCCGGGAGGTTGTGTTAGAACTGCATAAAACTCTAGTAAGTCCACATCTAGAGTACTGCGTATAGTTCTGGTCACTGCATTTCAGGAAGAATGTGATCGCAATAGAGAGGATACAGAGGAGATTTATGAGGGTGTGACCGGGAATGGAGAATTTTAGATATGAAGAAAGATTGGATAGGCTGGGTTTGTTTTCTTTGGGACAGGAGAAGCTGAGGGGAGATATAATTGAGGTGTACAAAATTAGAATGAGCCTCGATGGAGTTAATAGGAAGAACCTATCTCCCTTAGCAGAGTGATCAATAACCAGGGGTCATAGACCTAAAGTAATTGGCAGAAGGATTAGAGGAGAGTTAGGGAGAAGTTTTTTCACCCAGAGCGTGGTCAGGGTCTGGAATTTACTGCCTGAAAGGGTGGTAGAGGCAGGAATCCTCATTGCATTTTAAAAATACTTGGATATGCCCTTAAAATGTTGTAACATACAGGGCTATGGGCCAAGAGCTAAAATGTGAAATTAGGCTGGTAACTCTTTTTCAGCTGGCACAGAATCAAAAGGCCTAATGGCCTTCTTCTGTGCATAAATTTCCTACATTTCTATGTTTCTATATTAGAAATACAAGGGCAGCAGGCACAAGGAACCACCACCACCTGCAAGTTTCCCTCCAAGTCACAAAACATCCTGACGTGGAAATATATCACCATTACTTTATCATTGCTGGATCAAAATCCTGGAACTCCCTACCTAACAGCACTGTGGGTGTACCTACAGAATACGGACTGCAGGGGCTCAACAAGATGGCTCACCACCACTATCTCAAGGGTAAGTAGGAATGGGCAATAAATGCTCGCCTTTCCAGCAATGCTCACATCCCATGAACGATTTTTTAAAAAGCACTTAGACTCTATTCCTGCATGACTAAGTATATACTCTTTAAACTGATTAAATAAACCTTCAAACTATCACAAAAGAATGTATTAATATTTTATGCATCTCTCTAATTCCCCTTCATAGTTTTCAGATCAATGATTTCACTTTTTTTTACACAGTTTTGCAAATGTACCTAAGTGCATCTTAGGAGTGCTAATTTCTTATTTGCATCGTGTTCTGTAGGAAGGCCGATTGCTGATGACACACTTCCTTGGAGCACTCGAACAGGTAAGGAGATGAAATACAGTAGACACTTACATGCCACAAGTGAAGCAGAGAAAGAAGCCACCGTGCATAAAGCAGCAAGATGAAAGAAGGTCTACCTATTAACTGAAACTAAAGTGCACTACACAGTGCATTTCCATCTCGGACTGAGCTTCTCTGACTAAAGACAGGCGCATGCAAGTATTTTTATGTTATATTTTCCTGCTAATGCTGGCTGTTTTTTTCTGAACCATCTCTATTCATTGGCTTGATTTTCAGATGTAAGATGTTTTATGCATATTAATTTAATAGGTTTTGTTTTTAAACTGTCTTTGATGTTCAGAATAATAGCAGATGCATTGTGTCTTAAAATCATGAACAAATACCAGTTTAAAATTAATGAGGGTACCTAGGCCAAAAAATGGACTGCATTGTTTAAATAAATTCATGTTAATGTCTGTGCTTTGATTAACTTGAAAGAAATTTAAAATATGGGCAGAATGAAATAAATGAGTGATATAGTTTCCTGAATTTCTACTCATTTAGCTAAAACTGATGGCCTTAAGCTGACCCCTGACTTCTCAGACCTATCAGGGCCCACTTTCCTTTTAACCTGTGCCTGGGTACCAGGCAGTTGGTGTGCACCTGAGGTATGCTCCCTGACAGAGCCTTATGCTGGGAAATGGACGGTAATACTACTCTTGCTGAAAATCCGGGCAACCTTCAGCAGCAGGATTGGCTGCCACTGGCAAGGCTTACCAGCTGCAGTTTCTGGCTGGTGTTTCTGGATTGTTGCCAGCACTGATCCTGTCTCCAGAAGAAAAGAATGGAATTACCTTGGTTCCTCTTGTCTTTGGAGCCTGTTGCTCTCTGATCCTCCAATTGGAGAGGGATTAGATACAGGACCTATTCTTCTGCCTGAAGATTATACGAGGAAGGAAAAATGAAAGGTGATAAAGAGTCTCACAGCTCTGAGGTCCTGAGAAAAAATGATTTAGAGTATCAGAATGTTGATTGTCTTAATTTCAACACAGTGCAGATGTAGGGCAGAGGAAGAGTGTATAGGATGACATATTGTGCACTTAGAAAGGACAAGAGAAGGTTCAGAGGACCATGGCCATGGTGGCATTGATAAAATAGAGAAGGACAAGAAGGGTTTGGATAGACACAGTGAGGTGAAGGCTAAAGGTCAGAGAGGGATCATCTATAATGTAGCAAACTGCTGGAAGACTATCAGTAGTTATGGGAATGGTATTCAAGTCTTGGACTTAAATACTATAGAAAGTGAAAAGATATTCAAGAGAAAAGAAGTATCTTGAACAAAAGACAAAACTGGCCTTGAAGGGGTAAAGTGCAGATTCACCAGAATTACACCAGGGATTAAGGGGTTAAATTATTTGGACAGGTTGCATAGCCTTGGCTTATATAGCCTTTATTTGGAAGGTTGAGGGGTGATCTAATCTAAGTATTTAAAATAATCAAGAGATTTGATAAGATAGACAGAGAGAAACTAGTTCCTCTGGTGGGAAATCAGGCCATAATCTTAACATTAAAGCTAGTTTTTTTCAGGAGTGTAATCAGGAAGCAATTTTTCACACAAAGAGTATGAAAAATCTGGAACTCTTTCTTGCAAAAGAATTTGGATGCTGGGCCAATTGAAATTTTCAAGACTGAGACTGATAGAATTTTTTTTAGGGAATATGTATAAGGGGATATGGAACAAAGTCAGGCAAATGGAGTTGAGATCCAGATCATCCAATTTCTAATTGAATGGCAGAATGGGCTCAACTCATCCCAGCAGAGCACATTACAATGTTTTGCCATGCAAAGTGCTGTGCACAGGGTATGTCTTACTACCAGCAGTCTAAAATATGTTCTCATTCCCACAGTAGCAAGTTCCAGCACAGATATATATATACCTGGGGTGCGGATTAGGGGAGAGGCTGTCAGTTAGGGAATTATTGGAGGGACCACTTGATGAGGCATAGAGCATGACTGAGGAGGAGAAAATGCATGTGAGTTTGCGGAAACTGAAACCTGCCGGGCAAGGCGCCAGTTCAAAGGTTCCTTGAACTGCTGAGCCCAGGAATTCAGACCACACAGTATCTGCCTACAAATGCAATTTGTAGCTTATCATTTCAGAGTGTGCCAACAAACTGTACAGTTTGGAAACATCTGTCAAGAAGTCCACAACTAGAGTTGGTCCATGATACATGACCACTTGACTGAGATGAAGACCACCATGGAGAGTATGAACACTCCACAACATGTATGGATGTCCCCTGGATCAAAGTTCTAAGAACTAGCTTCCTTAACGATCGCCACAACTGGACCTCTGATGATCTTAGCCTCAGAACCTCAGCAGGGCATGTGCACATGACACACAGCAGCACTGCAGGCAACAGTCATCAACCCCATAATTTATAAAGCATGTAGAAGAAGAGTATTTTATGAACAAAACATGTAATCTAAACATTATTATGCAAAATGTAGATGAAAAGTGCAAGTTAAATAACAAACAAAAAGATCACTTATTTTTGGATTCACTTCTTTTTTCATGCATTTGTTTTCATCTTAATCCCTTTCATTAACACCGTAGTCACTTCCACAAGGTTAATTAATTATGCCAAATACTCAATGATCATTCACAAGTCAACTCATATGAGGGATGATTATGTACAAACTATCTATAACAATATCTTGCATATATATAGCACCTTTGACATAAAAAGTCTTCCCAAGCCACTCCAGAGGCATAAGGGAATGCATGATGCAAAGCAAAGCAGAAATCACAACCATAATGGTTTTCAAATCATCAATTTTTGCTTTAGATATTTCACGAAGATGAAAAAATAGAAGAAAAAATATTTTTATTTTCAAGAGCAGTCCTGTATATGAGCAAAAAATGACTCTGACATTAGTGTGTTTGCACTGCACCGCAGAAAAATTGGATGTTGGTTCAGGCTTGTTGCCGTTAATTTCAACCAAGCCATCAGGAGCTTGTGATAAATAGGGAAAAGCCCAACAATCAAGCAGTAAGAGAAAAATGGTGCTGATTTTGATCTCTGGATCCTGGAGGGCACAGTGTGGTACCAAGACCAAAATTAAAGTGTAGGACTTGTCACTCCATTCCCACTAACATCCTCCCTACTATGATCTTGGAGCAGGCTAGGAAATGGGTTCCCACCAGAAACAGATGGGAGCCTGATTAATGTATGCAAACTGAGGTCCCATGATGTATATAGCACCCCTATGCAATTATGAAACTCAACACACAGTGCTCACATAGCGCAAACTCTGTCCACGGGAATTTATGTAAACAGGGGTGGACTGGTTCTGCCGAAATTGTGTGGCATTCTTTGGAATTCTCTTTAGAAAAGGGGGTGCCAATAGCTCACCTGCAAGGAACCATTCACAGGGCACTAGGAATTCGCCCAATTTTCCACATGACCAGTGCAGCCTGTACAGAAAGCAGCCTAGCCATCAGTCTGCTGGAGGCTGCTCTTAAACTGTTATTAGCGAGAAGCAGCATGGTTTTGTGAAGGGGAGGTCGTGTCTCACTAATTTGATTGAGTTTTTTGAGGAAGTGACAAAGATGATTGATGAAGGAAGGGCAGTGGATGTTATCTATATGGATTTCAGTAAAGCCTTTGACAAGGTCCCTCATGGCAGACTGGTACAAAAGGTGAAGTCACACGGGATCAGAGGTGAGCTGGCAAAATGGATACAGAACTGGCTCGGTCATAGAAGACAGAGGGTAGCAGTGGAAGGGTGCTTTTCTGAATGGAGGGATGTGACTAGTGGTGTTCCGCAGGGATCAGTGCTGGGACCTTTGCTGTTTGTAGTATATATAAATGATTTGGAGGAAAATGTAGCTGGTCTGATTCGTAAGTTTGCAGACGACACAAAGGTTGGTGGAGTTGCGGATAATGATGAGGATTGTCAGAGGATACAGCAGGATATTGATCGGTTGGAGACTTGGGCAGAGAAATGGCAGATGGAGTTTAATCCGGACAAGTGTGAGGTAATGCATTTTGGAATGTCTAATGCAGGTGGGAAGTAAATAGTAAATGGCAGAACCCTTAGGAGTATTGACAGGCAGAGAGATCTGGGCGTACAGGTCCACAGGTCACTGAAAGTGGCAATGCTGGTGGATAAGGTAGTCAAGAAGGCAGACGGCATGCTTGCCTTCATCGGTCAGGGCATTGAGTATAAAAATATGCAAGTCATGCTGCAGCTGTACAGAACTTTAGTTAGGCCACACTTAGAATATTGCATGCAATTCTGGTCGCCACACTACCAGAAGGACGTGGAGGCTTTGGAGAGGGTACAGAAGAGGTTTACCAGGATGTTGCCTGGTCTGGAGGGCATTAGATATGAGGAGAGGTTGGATAAACTCAGATTGTTTTCACTGGAACGACGGAGGTGGAGGGGCGACATAATAGAGGTTTACAAAGTTATGAGCGGCATGGACAGAGTGGATAGTCAGAAGCTTTTTCCCAGGGTGGAAGAGTCAGTTACTAGGGGACATAGGTTTAAGGTGAGAGGGGCAAAGTTTAGAGGGGATGTGCGAGGCAAGTCCTTTACACAGAGGGTGGTGAGTGCCTGGAACTTGCTGCCGGGGGAGGTGGTGGAAGCAGGTACGATAGCGACGTTTAAGAGGCATCTTGACAAATACATGAATAGGATGGGAATAGAGAGATATGGGCCCCGGACGTGCAGAAGGTTTTAGTTTAGGCAGGCATCAAGATCGGCGTAGGGCCGAATAGCCTGTTCCTGTGCTGTACTGATCTTTGTTCTTTGTTCTTTGTTGCAGGTGAGTGTTTGTAAGGATTTGTGGGGTCAGGAAGAGTATGACCCTACACCTCCACAAAAATATTCCTGTCTACTACTGGACCTTCCATTCCCTGGCCCAAACACCTAGCTTTCCCTTCAAATCACAATAGACGGTTTGGCTGATCGGCTGCAGAATTCTCACCAACACCCTTGCCCTCCCCACCCATACCACCACTTACCCCACCCCACCTCGCCGCCCTCGCCCCTCCCCCCGACTGCCCTCAGTCGTGAAACTGCCTTTCAGCACTTGTTTAGTTCTGACAGCTCGTCAGTTTTATTTTAATGCCCATGAAAATGTCTCATCTGATAAGCAGTGTAGGCTCTCTTCACCTATCACCTGCACGATTAAAGAAGTCACTTGACAATCAACACCAATGATAGGGCAAGTCTTATGTTAGTCCCTAATGATTGGCTTAAGAATGTCATTGAAACATAAGCTATCTGCAAAATATCTTGTGTAGGTTATCAGTAAAAAAAAAGTGGGCAAAAAAACTAATAGATTTATATTTAGGAATCTAAACCTTTTTTAATTAAGCTTACATTGTATGTAATATGCTAACCCTGAATTATTTGAAACCCTGAATGGACTGAGTTATATTTTCACTGTATGTAATGTCAAGTTGCTTCAGCAGAGGGGATAGTAGAAGAATGTCCCAATTGCTGAGTGTACTCAGAAAATGTCCTATCATACTTCTTAATCATCACATAACCCCCTGTATCTTTCGCCCAAAACCTTAAATCTGTGCCCTTAATTCTGCTTCTCCAGTCTAACCTTGTCGCTAAAATCTCTCATTCTGGTAAATCTCCTCTGCACCCTCTCAAGGACCCTCACGTCCTTCCTGCAATGTAGTGCCCAGAACTAGATGCTTTAGTTGTGGACGAGCATCGACATAGCTTCCCTGTTTTTGTACTCAATACCTCTATTTATGAAACCCAATATCCAATATGCTCAGTAAAATAACAGCCTTGAGAATTTAATCTCCAGTTTTTTTCCAAATTCTTTTACTCTCTTATCCTCTCCCTGGTGATGGGAAATGTTGTTTTTAACTCCTGGCAGACAGTACAAATTGCCCATGCTCAGACTGCACAGATGTGATTTGAAAGCTCTGGACAACTGTTCACCAAAGCTTACAGAGCAGAAGGAAGCCATTCAGCCCATTGCACCTGTGCCACTCTCTGAAAGAGCTGCCAGTCAGTCCCACTCTCCTGCTCTTTCCCCATAGCCCTGCAAATTTTAAGGAGATATCCAGTTTCCTTTTGAAAGTTATGATTTAATCTGCTCCCATCACCCTTTCAGACAATACATTCCAGATCATAAACAACTTGCTGACTGAAAAATAGCTCCTCATTTCCCCCTGAAAGTTCGGTGCCTAGAGTTGGACACAATACTCCAGCTGAGATCTAGCAAGTGATTCATAAGGTTTTACCATCGCTTCCTTGCTTTGCACTTGCTTTGGCCATAGGAGAGGTACCAGAGGACTGGAGGACAGCGAATGTTGTACCATTATTCAAGAAGGGTAGCAGGGATAAACCAAGTAATTACAGGCCGGTGAGTCTAACATCAGTGGTAGGGAAACTACTAGAAAAAATTCTGAGGGACAGGATTAATCTCCACTTGGAGAGGCAGGGATTAATCAGGAATAGTCAGCATGGCTTTGTCAGGGAGAGATCATGTCTAACAAACTTGATTGAATTTTTCGAGGAGGTGACTAGATGTGTAGATGATGGTAAAGCCGTTGTTGTAGTCTACATGGACTTCAGTAAGGCTTTTGATAAGGTCTCGCATGGGAAATTGGTTAAGAAGGTAAGGGTCCGTGGGAGCCAAGGCAATTTGGCAAATTGGATCCAAAATTTGCTTAGTGGCTGGAGGCAGAGGGTGATGGTCGAGGGTTGTTTTTGTGATTGGAAGCCTGAAACCAGTGGTGTACTGCAGGAATCGGTGCTGGGTCCCTTGCTGTTTGGAGTGTACATTAATGATTCAGATGTGACTATAGGAGGTATGATCAGTATGTTTGCAGATGACACGAAAATTGGTGGTGTCCTAAATAATGAAGAGGAAAGCCTGAGATTACAGGATGATATAGACGGGCAGTTCAGTGGCAAATGGAATTTAATCCTGAGACATGTGAGGTGATGCATTTTGAGAGGACTAACAAGGCAAGGGAATATACAATGGATGGTAGGACCCTAGGAAGTACAGAGGGTCAGAGGGGCCTTGGTGTACTTGTCCATAGATCACTGAAGGCAGCAGTACAGATCGATAAGGTGGTTAGGAAGTCATATGGGATACTTGCCTTTATTAGTCGAGGCATAGAATATAAGAGCAGGGGGGTTATGATGGAGCTGTATAAAACGCTAGTTAGGCCACAGCTGGAGTGCTGTGTACAGTTCTGGTCGCCATCCTATAGGAAGGATGTGATTGCACTGGAGAGGGTGCAGAGGAGATTCAGCAGGATGTTGCCTGGGCTGGAGCATTTCAGCTATGAAGAGAGACTGGATAGGCTTGGGTTGTTTTCCTTAGAGCAGAGAAGGCTGAGGGGCGACCTGATTGAGGTATATAAAATTATGAGGGGCATAGATAGGGAGAAACTTTAGCGGAGATGTCAATAACCAGGGGGCATAGGTTTAAGGTAAGGGGCAGGAGATTTAGAGGGGATTTGAGGAAAAAAAATTCCACCCAGAGGTTGGTTGGAATCTGGAACACACTGCCTGAAGGGGTGGTAGAGGCAGGAACCCTCACACATTTAAGAAGCATTTAGATGAGCACTTGAAATGCCATAACATACAAGGCTATGGGCCAAGTGCTAGAAAATGGGATTAGAATAGATAGGCTTGATGGCCGGCGCAGTCATAATGGGCCGAAGAGCCTGTTTCTGTGCTGTATAACTCTATGGCTCTATAAAATCTCATTCTTCTTCCATGTTCATCAGTTACAGGCCATAATTCAACACAAAACACAGAAATATTTTGCAGACCTTGCACTGGCTAATTTTGTGAGTAGAAACTTATAGTAAATCTGTGCCATTCGTGTGACAGAGGTTATCCCATAACTCTTCCTGTGGTATTAAGGTATGGTACATTTTGACACTAGAGCATTGCAATATTCCTGTACACTTTGTTATGTCACTGCGATGTTCTTAACTGCTAACTTTGTGCTTTATTTCAAATAATTAACTTGCAAGGTTTGCCTTTTGAAAATGCAATGGTAATGGTGGCTGCCTATGGGTTTGGTTACTTGTGTATTTGCTTGCTGTCCCACAGCACCATCTGCTGTGAGCTCCTGGAATAATGCAGCAATCCTCAGAAATACCCAATCGCTCTCAAAACAATTATGTTAAACAGATGTGATATCAGGAATCAAAGCAGTTGAATCAGGAATTTTGTGTGTCGTGGTATTCCCAACATTCTTTCTCAAAGTAACTATTAGCTATTAACTGGTACCTATAAGATCATAAAACCATAATTGATTTTGAATTAAAGGCATTCAAATGATTTTGATGTAAGCCACATTTTTTCTTACTATAGAAATACCTTAAAGCATATTTTAAGGTGTCATGAAGACCCCACCTGCCAAGAATGAGGCCTATTACTTTTGTCATATGAACATTAAATTTAAACTGTTGCTGGAATGAAGAAATGACATGTTTAAAGAGATCGGCAGTGGCTGGAAAACATTTGCATATTAAGAGACAATGCCTGTAGACAATAGAACGGCTCCCTGATCCAATTAACCCAAATGAATTCTGATCACCAGACATTGAATGTGTAAGAAAGCCAGCATTCCAGGGTGTCTGCTAAGATGGAGAATCCACAAACGCAGGAGTTTGTTAAAACAACTAGTCACATGACTAACCTGCTGGCCCAGGTTTCGTTTGAACTGCTCAGAGCACAGTTTGGGGCAGATTGCAACTTGGAAGAAGAGAGCCTCTCTCCTGGCTGGTTCTCTCTCTCTCTCTCACAAATCTCTGGATCCACTGAAGTCACTCAAGAGAGAAAAGACTCCTACATCGAAACAAGTTTTAAAACATGCACTGAGCCCTAACGAAATGGCAAGACTTACCGGCAATCAAAGACTCTACATCGAACTCAAAGGACCGTAAATAAATCCCAGCTATTGCCTCGAACCTTTCCCTTTTATTCTTTCTACTTTTCTGTCTCTATCTGCATGTGTATTTATCACGTATGCATGCTAGCGTGGTCGCGTCGCGTATTCATCGTCGTTAACTGAATTTGAGTTTAACGTTAATAAACTTCCACCTTTCTTGTTTAAATCTAAGAAAACCTGTCTGGTTGATTTCTTTGCCTTACAATTGGAGATCAGCGAACAAGGATTTACTGAGGGGGAGCTAAAAACATGGTGTTTAAAAAATTAAACCCTGTTACGGTTAAAGCAGGCAAAGGCTGAGAGGGAAACCCTAGACCCCTTTCCCACCTGGTCGTAACAGAAATTTGGGGGCTAGCATCCCGGATTTGACCCACAGACAAATGAGAAAATTGGAAGTGGGAAGTCAAATTGATCCCAATCAAAAAGAGAAAAGATTTCAATACAGATTTTCTTGTAGTTGTGTGTGCTAGAATACTAACATGTCTGCGACTGAAGTCAGTAACTCCCCAAGCCAGGGTGAAATAACTTGGGATATGTTAAAAGCACTGTCTATGGAGAAGTTGAGGAAAATGGCTGAGCAGTGTGGGATCACTGCCGTGCCAAGGCTAGAAAGTCTGAACTCCTAAGACTAGTGGCCAAACATTTTTCCCTTGAATCTGAAGAAGCAGAAACAGGGTTGGAAATAGATTCCGACAGGGTATTGCTAACAAAGATACAATTGGAACAGAGGAAACTTGAATTAGAAGACAGAGAAAGAGAAAGAAAGAGACAGGAGAGAGAGAATGAAAGAGCCTTCCAGAAAGAATGTGAAGAAAGAAAAAGAGAGAGGAGAGAGAAAGAGAAAGAGTCTGCCAGAAGGAATGCGAAGAGAGAGAGCTGAGGCAGCTTGAGTTAACTAGGGGCGACAGAGTAACCTTAATGAAAGCATGGCCGATATGGAGGATCTTAATTCAGGGTTGGGTACAGAATTGTTAAAACTTTCCCAATTGATTCCAAGATTCAATGAGGGAGACGTGGAAGCATTTTTTGTATCTTTTGAAAAACTGGCAAGGCAGTTAAAATGGACAGCTGAGGCTTGGACTTTGCTGCTACAAAGCAAACTAACAGGAAAAACCCATGAGGTTTATTCCATGTTGCCAGCTAAGAGTTGATCCAATTATGAACTGACAAAAAATGCTATCTTCGGGGCATTTGAGTTAGTACTGGAAGCTTATCACCAAAAGTTTAGAACCCTCAAGAAACAAGCTAATCAAACACCTGGAGTTTGAGAAAAATAAACAGCTGGCTTTTGACAAGTGGCTGAGGGCTCTTAAAGTACAGCCCAGCTATGAAATTCTCAGAGAGGTAATTTTGCTCAAGAAATTTAAATATTCTTTCCCACTCTCCATAAAGACACATGTAGAGGAACAGAAGGTTCACAGAGCCCGGCCAGCCGCAGTTCTGGCTGATGAGTTTGCACTCAATCATAAGTCGGTTCCCCATGGGAAAACCTTTTCCAGTCACCCGTACAAATCTGAAAAGGACAAAGAGTGGGAAGGTGATATCCGCCCAGGCAGTCCTGGAAGAGAAGGAAAAGCAGGAGACACAGGGGGCCCTCTTCTAGCCAAAAAGGAAGGTGCTGTAAGTAGGAGTGAGACCCGGAGATCTGTGTGCTTCCATTATAATAAAGTAGGTAATCTAAGAGCTGACTGTTGGAAACTATGAGGAAAGCCTGTAGGGTTAATCAGGGCACACCCGCTTAGTGAAGGAGAAGGGACCCTGATGGAAAGCACAGCAGAACAAGCTGTGGCTTTAACTGCAGTAGCAGTAAAACCAAGGAAACTTACTGCTGCAAGTGCAGGAACATTTAATAGGAGTCCTGAAGGTTATCAGGGTTTTGTGTCTGAAGGGAGAGTAAGCCCATACCCCTTGATTGGGGCAAGCAAGCCCATAGTAATCCTCAGGAACACAGGGGCCACTAGATCCTTTTTACTGGGAAAAGGCCTGACCTTTCCCCCAGAGAGTGCAGTAAACACCAGAATGGTGGTGAATGGTATTGGAGAGCAGTGTATGCCTGTACGTTTATGTCAGGTGCACTTGGAGTGTGACCTAGTTCTGGAACCGGTGACCTTAGGGATTGTCCCTAGTTTGCCTGTGGATGGGATTGTCCCTAGTTTCCCTGTGGATGGGATTGTCCTGCTCCTAGGTAATGATCTGGTGAGGGCGAAGGTGGTAGCTTCCCCAGTAGTGAAAGAGAGACTGCAGGAGGTCAGAGAGACAGGGCAGTGGCAGGAGACGGTTCCCTGCAGATTTCCTGAATGTATAGTGTATTGGGCCATGATCAAACAAGCTCCCCAGAGGAGACTGCATTGGCACTACAGGCAGAAGACCATGAGGTCTATCTATCTGAGACTTTCTTTGGAAAGTTAGGAGACCTAGGGAATAAATTAAATGAATCTTCCCTAGCTGAAGCTCAGCAATCTGACCCTGTACTGAGAAAGTTAGCACAGGCTGCCCAGTCTGAAATTGAAGCAGAGCGAGTCCCTGACTGCTACTATTTAAAGAATGAGGTACTGATGAGGAAGTGGAGTTCTCCTCACAGACCTGAGGGCAAGGAGTGAACAGTGGTTCACCAGTTAGTGGTGCCACAGAGGTACCAGAGAGAAATATTAAGAAGGGCCCACGAGACTACAATAGCTGTACAAGCCTGTTATATGGAACTTTATCAAATGTCTTTTGGAAGTCCATGTACACCACCAGATCAACTGCATTACTTTCAACAACGCTCTCTGTTACCTTATCAAAAAACGCAATCGTGTTAGTTAAACATGATTTTCCTTTAAAAAAATTGTGTTGGCTTTCCTTAATTAATCCACATTTGTCCAAGTGACTGTTAATTTTGTCCCAGGTTATCGTTTCTTAAAGCTTTCTCACCACTAAGGATAAACTGACTGCCCTGTTGTTCCTGGGATTATCCTAAATCCTTTTTTGAACAAGGGTGTCACATTTGCAATTCTCCAATCCTCTGGCATTACCCCTACTCCATAATCCTCAAACAATGCCAGGCAATATTGTAGAAAATTCATTCAACCCTACATCTCCATGATTCAACCTGACCCTACTCTCTGACACATTCAATATTTCTTTTGCTACTCCCTTTCCTTAGCCCAGCAATACTAAAACAATCATATCCTGCATAATTGTAAAAATCCTGTCTATATCTATTCCATAATCTGTAATCTTAACTTCTTTTGCTGGCATCTGTCCACATTTAAAAGAATTGTTCTAGGTGGCAAATGATACAGACTTAGCACTGCAGTGATAGGACAGCCTGTATGGAGGTAGCTGAACGAGTGTGCATAGATCAGGCAGAAATTTGCAGGTCTCAGGAAGGTTACCATGGTAAATTCTATTCACATTTAGCCTAATGGCACTTCAGTTTAAGTTTAAGCACCACAGAGGTAGATTTGCAGCACCCTGGCATATATTTTATCTGGGTATTGTTTATTGTTGCCATGGTAATATATTTACTCTAACAGGGCCTTAAAAAAGGAGTCGGAAAACTACGGGTAGAGGGCAGGGGCGGTAGGACTAGCTGACTTGCTCTTGCAGAGAGCTGCACGGACACAATGGGCTGAATTACCTCCTTCTGTGCTGTAACTCAATGATTCAATAACCATTACTTGTGGTAAGCAGCAAATACCAAACATTCTGCCAATGCTTGTCTGTTGTAAGTTCCCGGATGTATAAGATTGCTGCTGACTTGGTTATTTGTGTGGTACACATCTCTCAAATTCCTTTTTCCAACACTTGTTTGTCTGCTTGTAGGAGTAGGCTGCACATAATGTGGCAACATGTGGAGATTGGAGGGACGAGTCACCGAGCATATTACCCTTGGAAAGGAGGCAATGAAAGGAGTTGGCTGAAAGATGAGCTGAGGCATCTCATAAGTGTCATTCATTGCTTTTCATTCTTTAATTCCCTGTTGAATGACATTATAATAAAACATACAGGTATGTCTTGCTAAGCTCTTTTTCAAAGGATGCCTCACTACCAGCATTCTAAATCAGCCCTCTGCTCCTATAGATTTTTGGAGTAGGTGGTGCAGTGATCAATGTATAACCTCAAGCAAGCACCTCCCAGCACCCAGCATCACAGGTCCTGCATTGACAAGCATCTACCCTGTGTTAATCAGTTAGTGAGTTGTGAGAACGAGCACTTGGTGAAGCACAAAACATGAGTGGGAAGGAGCAATTAAAAGTGGAGTTAGAAGCACTGCTTTTCTCTACTGATTGGATAGTCAACAATGGTAACCGCGGTGACTGCAACAACTACCGTGGAATCTCCCTGCTCAGCATAGTGGGGAAAGTCTTCGCTCGAGTCGCTTTAAACAGACTCCAGAAGCTGGCCGAGCGTGTCTACCCTGAGGCACAGTGTGGCTTTCGAGCAGAGAGATCGACCATTGACATGCTGTCCTCCCTTCATCAGCCACAGGAGAAATGCCGCGAATAACAGATGCCCCTCTACGTTGCTTTCATTGATCTCACCAAAGCCTTTGACCTCATCAGCAGACGTGGTCTCTTCAGACTACTAGATAAGATTGGATGTCCACCATAGCTACTAAGTATCATCACCTCATTCCATGACAATATGAAAGGCACAATTCAGCAAAGCGGCGCCTCATCAGACCCCTTTCCTATCCTGAGTGGTGTGAAACAGGGCTGTGTTTTCGCACCTACACTGTTTGGGATTTTCTTTTCCCTGCTGCTCTCACACGCGTTCAAGTCTTCAGAAGAAGGAATTTTCCTCCACACAAGATCAGGTGGCAGGTTGTTCAACCTTGCCCGTCTAAGAGCGAAGTCCAAAGTACGGAAAGTCCTCATCAGGGAACTCCTCTTTGCTGACGATGCTGCTTTAACATATCACACTGAAGAGTGCCTGCAGAGTCTCATCGACAGGTTTGCGTCTGCCTGCAATGAATTTGGCCTAAACATCAGCCTCAAGAAAACGAACATCATGGGACAGGACGTCAGAAATGCTCCATCCATCAATATTGGTGACCACGCTCTGGGAGTGGTTCAAGAGTTCACCTACCTAGGCTCAACTATCACCAGTAACCTGTCTCTCGATGCAGAAATCAACAAGCACATGGGAAAGGCTTCCACTGCTATATCCAAACTGGCCAAGAGAGTGTGGGAAAATGGCGTACTGACACGGAACACAAAAGTCCGAGTGTATCAAGCCTGTGTCCTCAGTACCTTGCTCTATGGCAGTGAAGCCTGGACAACGTATGTCAGCCAAGAGTGACGTCTCAATTCATTCCATCTTCGCTGCCTCCGGAGAATCCGAGGCATCAGGTGGCAGGACCATATCTCCAACACAGAAGTCCTCGAGGCGGCCAACATCCCCAGCATATACACACTACTGAGTCAATGGTGCTTGAGATGGCTTGGCCATGTGAGCCGCATGTAAGATGGCAGGATCTCCAAGGACCCATTGTACAGCGAGCTCGCCACTGGTATCAGACCCACCAGCCGTCCATGTCTCCGCTTTAAAAACGTCGGCAAACGCGACATGAAGTCCTGTGACATTGATCACAAGTCGTGGGAGACAGTTGCCAGCGATCGCCAGAGCTGGTGGACAGCCATAAAGGCGGGGCTAAAGTGTGGCAAGTCGAAGAGACTTAGCAGTTGGCAGGAAAAAAGACAGAAGCGCAAGGGGAGAGCCAACTGTGCAACAGCCCCAACAAGCAATTGTATCAGCAGCACCTGTGGAAGAGTCTGTCATTCTAGTATTGGCTTTTATAGCCACGCCAGGCACTGCTCCACAAACCACTGACCACCTCCAGGCGCTTACCCATTGTCTCCCGAGACAAGGAGGCCAAAGAATAGAAGAATAGCAGAATGGATTGTCAGCTAGAGGACTCCACTAGTTGCTGAGCCCAAAGATTCAGACCTCATAGGATTTGCTTTGTTATGACCGACCGCTCCAGTCAAAGCCCCCAATCAAAATATACGATTCAGATTGTGGTGGGAGAAATGCACTGATAATTCAATCCCGTCCCTCCACAGATCACCTAACATATCATTTTAAACTTTCCAAATTAAAGAAAGACCCAGCAAAATTGTACCATCTATTAACCCCGAATGAGGCTAACCAAACCAGGTGTCTTTAAATCAACAAATTAACTGCTTAATTAGAAAAACTAAGTTCTTAAACAACATTTTAAATAGAAAAAAATTAGAGTCCTTGCAAATTTACAGTCCAATGTTGCTTGAAGTCCTCACAGCCGTCCAACGGGGAAAAAAGGTTCTTCCACAGTAGAACAGTTGTAATCTAACTCCAGCAGTAAGTGATGCTTCAAAGAACAAAGAACAAAGAACAGTACAGCACAGGAACAGGCCATTCGGCCCTCCAAGCCTGCGCCGATCTTGATGCCTGCCTAAACTAAAACCTTCTGCACTTCCGGGGTCCGTATCCCTCTATTCCCATCCTATTCATGTATTTGTCAAGATGCCTCTTAAATGTCTCCATGGTACCTGCTTCCACCACCTCCCCCGGCAACAGGTTCCAGGCACTCACCACCCTCTGTGTGAAGAACGTGCCTTGCACATCCCCTCTAAACTTTGCCCCTCTCACCTTAAACCTATGTCCCCGAGTAACTGACTCTTCCACCCTGGGAAAAAGCTTCTGACTTTCCACTCTGTCCATGCCGCTTATAACTTTGTAAACCTTTATCATGTCGCCCCTCCACCTCCGTCGTTCCAGTGAAAACAATCCGGGTTTATCCAACCTCTCCTCATATCTAATGCCCTCCAGACCAGGCAACATCCTGGTAAACCTCTTCTGTACCCTCTCCAAAGCCTCCACGTCCTTCTGGTAGTGTGGCGACCAGAATTGCACGCAATATTCTAAGTGTGGCCTAACTAAAGTTCTGTACAGCCTACAGACTTGCCTATTTTTATACTCTATGCCCCGACTGATGAAGGCAAGCATGCCGTATGCCTTCTTGACTACCTTATCCACCTGCATTGCCATTTTCAGTGACCTGTGGACCCGTACGCCCAGATCTCTCTGCCTGTCAATACTCCCAAGGGTTCTGCCATTTACTGTATACTTCCCACCTGCATTAGACCTTCCAAAATGCATTACCTCACATTTGTCCGAATTAAACTCCATCTGCCATTTCTCCGCCCAAGTCTCCAACCGATCTATATCCTGCTGTATCCTCTGACAATCCTCATCACTGTCCGCAACTCCACCAACCTTTGTGTCGTCCGCAAACTTACGAATCAGACCAGCTACATTTTCCTCCAAATCATTTATATATACTACAAACAGCAAAGGTCCCAGCACTGATCCCTGCGGAACAGCACTAGTCACATCCCTCCATTCAGAAAAGCATCCTTCCTCTGCTACCCTCTGTCTTCTATGACCGAGCCAGTTCTGTATCCATCTTGCCAGCTCCCCTCTGATCCCATGTGACTTCACCTTTTGTATCAGTCTGCCATGAGGGACCTTGTCAAAGGCTTTACTGAAGTCCATATAGATAACATCCACTGCCCTTCCTTCATCAATCATCTTTGTCACTTCCTCAAAAAACTCAATCAAATTAGTAAGACACGACCTCCCCTTCACAAATCCATGTTGCCTCTCGCTAATAAGTTAATTTGTTCCCAAATGGGAGTAAATCCTGCCCCGAAGAATCCTCAGTAATAATTTCCCTACGACTGACGTCAGGCTCACCGGCCTATAATTTCCTGGATTATCCTTGCTACCCTTCTTAAACAAAGGAACAACATTGGCTATTCTCCAGTCCTCTGGGACCTCACCTGTAGCCAATGAGGATGCAAAGATTTCTGACAAGGCCCCAGCACTTTCTTCCCTTGCCTCCCTCAGTATTCTGGGATAGGTCCCATCAGGCCCTGGGGACTTATCTACCTTAATGCTTTGCAAGACACCCAACAGCTCCTCCTTTTTGATAATGAGATGACTGAGACTATCTACACTCCCTTCCCGAGGCTCATCATCCACCAAGTCCTTCTCCTTGGCGAATACTGATGCAAAGTACTCATTTAGTACCTCGCCCATTTCCTCTGGCTCCACACATAGATTCCCTTCTCTGTCCTTGAGTGGGCAAACCCTTTCCCTGGCTACCCTCTTGCTCTTTATATATGTATAAAAAGCCTTGGGATTTTCCTTAATCCTGTTTGCCAATGACTTCTCATAACCCCTTTTAGCCCTCCTGACTCCTTGCTTAAGTTCCTTCCTACTGTCTTTATATTCCTCAAGGGATTCGTCTGCTCCTAGCCTTCCAGCCCTTACGAATGCTTCCTTTTTCTTTTTGTGAAGGCTCACAATATCCTGCGTTATCCAAGGTTCCCGAAACTTGCGAAACTTATCCTCCTTCCTCACAGGAACATGCTGGTCCTGGATTCTAATCAACTGACGTTTGAAAGACTCCCACATGTCAGATGTTGATTTACCCTCAAACAGCCGCCCCCAATCTAAATTCTTCAGTTCCTGCCTAATATTGTTATAATTAGCCTTCCCCCAATTTAGCACCTTCACCCAAGGACTACTCTTATCCTTATCCACAAGTACCTTAAAACTTATGGAATCATGGTCACTGTTCCCAAAATGCTCCCCTACTGAAACTTCGACCACCTGGCCGGGCTCATTCCCCAATACCAGGTCCAGTACGGCCCCATCACTAGTTGGACTATCTACGTATTGTTTCAAGAAGCCCTCCTGGATGCTCCTTACAAATTCTGCCCCATCCAAGCCCCTAGCACTAAGTGAGTCCCAGTCAATATAGGGGAAGTAAAAATCACCCACCACTACAACCCTGTTACCTTTACATCTTTCCAAAATCTGTCTACATATCTGCTCCTCTTTGTCCCGCTGGCTGTTGGGAGGCCTGTAGTAAACCCGCAACATCGTGACTGCACCCTTACTATTCTTGAGCTCCACCCATATTGCCTCGCTGCATGACCCCTCCGAGGTGTCCTCCCGCAGTACAGCTGTGATATTCTCCTTAACCAGTAATGCAACTCCTCCACCCTTTTTACATCCTCCTCTATCCCGCCTGAAGCTTCTATATCCTGGAACATTTAGCTGCCAATCCTGTCCTTCCCTCAACCAAGTCTCTGTAATAGCAACAACATCATAGTTCCAAGTGCTAATCCAAGCTCTAAGTTCATCTGCCTTACCTGTTATACTTCTTGCATTGAAACAAATGCACTTCAGACCACCAGTCCCGCTGTGCTCCGCAACATCTCCCTGCCTGCTCTTCCTCTTAGTCTTACTGGCCTTATTTACTAGTTCCCCTTTATTTATTTCACTTGCTGTCCTACTGCTCTGGTTCCCACCCCCCTGCCACACTAGTTTAAACCCTGACGCTAGCAAACCTCGCAGCCAGGATATTTGTGCCCCTCCAGTTTAGATGCAACCCGTCCTTCTTGTACAGGTCCCATCTGTCCCTGAAGAGATCCAAATGGTCCAGAAATCTGAAACCCTCCCTTCTACACCAGCTGTTCAGCCATGTGTTTAGCTGCATTATCTTCCTATTTCTAACTTCCTTTCCTTCAGTTCAAATATTGGCTTGAATTTATTTTTAGAATTTTGAGAGAATAATAATTAAACAGACTAAAAATTCTCTTCCTTCAGTTGGGGCGGCACAGTGGCGCAGTGGTTAGCACTGCAGCCTCACAGCTCCAGGGACCCCGGTTCGATTCCGGGTACTGTCTGTGTGGAGTTTGCAAGTTCTCCCTGTGTCTGCGTGGGTTTTCTCCGGGTGCTCCGGTTTCCTCCCACAAGCCAAATGACTTGCAGGTTGATAGGTAAATTGGCCATTATAAATTGTCACTAGTATAGGTAAGTGGTAGGGAAATATAGGGACAGGTGGGGATGTTTGGTAGGAATATAGGATTAGTATAAATGGGTGGTTGATGTTCGGCACACACTCGGTGGGCCGAAGGGCCTGTTTCAGTGCTGTATCTCTAATCTAATCTAATCTAAATGGCTGAGAGCTCTTTTTTCAGGTGCTAACACCACAGTTGTCTGTCTGTGTTCTCTATTAGAACAGACTGTCTTCATCTAAAAAGCCAGTTCAAAATTGAATTGTACCAAATTTATCACATGATGCTCAATCTCAGTGGCTGTATCCATGGTAACGAGAATGCACCCTTTGAATTGCAGTCTCCAAATGGTTGTATCGAACGCAACCGAAAATGCATTTTCTCTAACTCCTGAGGCTTGCTGGTTCTTAAAGTAGTACTGATTTTTTGCAAGCCTAAAGGTACACTGCATATTCCCGGAACAAAAAAACTACAGGACCATGACAGCACTCACATTGGTAGCTCAGCATAAGGTGTACACACAGTAAGTTACCAAACCACAAGTACAGTTTGGGGACGTGGCCACCCCAAAATCTGCTGGACAAAAGCCCCTTAAGATGAGGTTCTAAGTTCAGCCAGAGCTTCCTCTAAGAGTGGAAAGAGAAGCAGAGTTAACGTTACGGGTCAGTGACCCTTCTTCGGAACTGCGAAGAAGGGTCACTGAGCCGAAATGTTAACTCTGCTTCTCTTTCCACAGATGCTGCCAGACCTGCTGAGTGGTTCCAGCATTTCTTGTTTTTATTTCAGATTTCCAGCATCCGCAGTATTCTGCTTTTACTTCCTCTAACAGTGTTATGACATGGGCTCTGTTGAGCATGGGCTCCAACCTAAAGCAAACTATCTTATTGAGGACTCGGATAGTGCAAGCCTTCAACAATCTCATATCTGCCCAGTGCTATTCTTCCACGCACATGTCTGACCAAGCAAGTGTTCAGCAGCAGGCAAATGACAGACAGATTGTCCCTCATGGTAAAGTCACATCCGTATCAACCAGCTTGCCATGCAAATGATTCAGATGTGTTACGTAGCATAAAGGCCTAGGCTGTTAGTGCATCAATATTTGTAGTGCCTGCAGTCATAAGTCCATCTCCTAATCCAGCACAAGGAAATAATGGGAAACTTCCACCTCTAGAGGCAGCCGTCCAGCTGCGACCTACCTTACATATTCCTTCTACTTAAGAAGGAGCACTCATGCAGGATTTTCACTTTTGCTGCATGGATAATCTCCAGCACTGCCAAAAGTGAAAATGACCTCCATTACTATGCATTTTCATTTTCTCTATACTTGCATTAATGATGGGTGGAATCTTCTGCTCTTTGAATATTTTCAAGCATCAGGACCATTTCCGGGTCCTGACCCCGCACGTGTCGGAGGTGCACCAACTGGAGGGATTCTTCCAAGAGGCAGCCAATTAAGAGGTCGCCGCACCCCCCCCCCCACTCCACATTCGCCATCCTTAAGAGATACCCAAGGTTGAAGGCCCAATTAGAGGCCCGCAGCACCGGGCAGACAGTAGCTCCACCAGGCGAGGTAGGGGGGTGTGAGCACACCTCAAGATGGAAGCGCATGCACAAGCCTGCAGAAGATTTAAATATAAGAAAGACCCACAGCTCTTAGGACTATCAGTGTGGAGGGGAAACCCTTCCACAGGAATGGTCATGGCCCAGGCTGCGGCCTTTTGATTCATGCAGCTCAATAATGGGACCAGTAAAATAAGGGACCGATGGACCTCCTGCTGTCAGTTTCTGCCAGCCTTTCTACTCAGGGGTGGGGGCCAGTAACACCGGGAAAATCCCAGCAGCGTCTGCACGTTGGTCCTAAGTGGGTCCTTAATTGATCCTAATTGCCGGGCAGATAGCCACGGCCACTTAGAGCCCACCTCTGGCAAGATCGCTCGGAGGCAAGACTGCGTTGGAAGCCAACCCAACAAGTGACTTTCGATCTTTGCTCCTGTCCTGCATCCAAACCCGCATCCATGGGGCTGGAAAGATTCTTCCCAATGTCCCAAAGTTCTTTATAATGAGGTGGAAAGGGAAATATGGACATCAAGATCTAAATGTTTTCAATAACCTATATATGTTGAGATTGAGGCTCTCCTTGTTAAACAAAAGGGAAGATAACTCACTTTAGTGCAGTGCTTCACAGCCAAATTTTTTCCGCTCTCTCTTCACCAATTTTCGGTAAAACTCATTTTTAAGACCCTCCTATTTCCTATAAGAAATAGAGTCATAGAGTTATACAGCACAGAAACAGGCCCTTTGGCCCACCATGTCCGTGCCAGCTATCAAGCCTATCTATTCTAATCCCATTTTCCGGCACTTGGCCCATACCTTTGTATGCTATGGTGTTTCAAGTGCTCATCTAAATACGTCTTAAATGTTGTGAAAGTTCCTGCCTCTACCACCCCTTCAGGCAGTGTGTTCCAGATTCCAATCACCCTCTGGGTGAAAAAGCTTTTCCTCAAATCCCCTCTAAACCTCTAGCCCCTTATCTTAAATCTATGCCCCTGGTTATTGACAACTCTGCCAAGGGAAAACATTTCTTCCTATCTACCCTATCTATGCACCTCATAATTTTGTATACCTCAGTCAGGACCCCCCTCAAACTTCTCTGCTCTAAGGAAATTAACCCAAGCATATCCAATCACTCTTCATAGCTGAAATGCTCCAGCCCAGGTAACATCCTGGTGAATCTGCTCTGCACCCTCTCCAGTGCAATCACATCCTTCCGATAGTGTGGCGACCAGAACTGTACACAGCACTCCAGCTGTGGCCTAACTAGCATTTTATACAGCTCCATCATAACCCCCCTGCTCTTATATTCTATGCCTCGACTAATAAAGGCAAGTATCCCATATGCCTTCCTAACCACCTTATCTACCTGTGCTGCTGCCTTCAGTGATCTATGGACAAGTACACCAAGGTCCCTCTGACCCTCTGTACTTCCTATGGTCCTTCCCCAAAACATAAAAACATAGAAAATAGGAGCAGGAGTAGGCCATTCGGCCATTTGCCCCTTCATGGCTGATCATCCAACTCAGTAACCTGTTCCCGCTTTCCCCCCATATCCTTTGATCCCTTTCGCCCCAAGAGCTATATATAACTCCTTCTTGAAAACATACAATGTTTTGGCCTCAGCTACTTTCTGTGGTAGTGAATTCCACAGACTCACCACTCGCTGGGTGAAGTAATTTCTCCTCGTCTCAGTCCTGTAAAGTTTACCCCCTATCCTTAGACTATGACCCCTAGTTCAGGACACCCCCACCATCGGAACATCCTTCCTGCATCTACCCTGTCAAGTCCTGTTAGAATTTTATAGGTTTCTATGAGATCCCCCCTCACTCTTCTGAACGCCAGCGAATATAATCCTAACCGACTCAATCTCTCCCCATACGTCAGTCCTGCCATCCCAGGAATCAGTCTGGTAAACCTTCGCTGCACTCCCTCTATAGCAAGAACATCCTTCCTCAGATAAGGAGATCAAAACTGCACACAATATTCCAGGTGTGGCCTCACCAAGGCCCTGTATAATTGCAGCAAGACATCCCTCCTCCTGTACTCGAATCCTCTCGCTATGAAGGCCAACATACCATTTGCCTTTTTTACCGCCTGTTGCACCTGCATGCTTACCTTCAGCGACTTGTGTATGAGAACACCCAGGTCTCGTTGCATATTCCCCTCTCTCAGTTTATAGCCGTTCATATAATAATCTGCCTTCCTGTTTTTGCTACCAAAATGGATAACCTCACATTTATCCACATTATACTGCATCTGCCATGCATTTGCCCACTCACTCAACTTGTCCAAATCACCCTGAAGCCTCTCTGCATCCTCCTCACAACTCACCCTCCCACCCAGTTTTGTGTCATCTGCAAATTTGGAGATATAACATTTAGTTCCCTCATCTAAATCATTAATGGGCGGCGCAGTGGTTAGCACCGCAGCCTCACAGCTCTAGCGACCCGGGTTCAATTCTGGGTACTGCCTGTGTGGAGTTTGCAAGTTCTCCCTGTCTCTGCATGGGTTTTCTCCGGGTGCTTCGGTTTCCTCCCACAAGCCCAAAGACTTGCAGGTTGGTAGGTAAATTGGCCATTATAAATTGCTTCTAGTATAGGTAGGTGGTAGGGAAATATAGGGAAGGTGGGGATGTGGTAGGAATATGGGATTAGTGTAGGATTAGTATAAATGGGTGGTTGATGGTTGGCACAGACTCGGTGGGCCAAAGGGCCTGTTTCACTGCTGTATCTGTAAAACTAAAACTAAACTAAATATATTGTGAATAGCTGGGGTCCTAGCACCGATCCCTGCGGTACCCCATTAGTCACTGCCTGCCATTTGGAAAAAGAGCTGTTTATTCCTACTCTTTCTTTCCTGTCTGCCAACCAATTTTCTATCCATCACAATACGCTACCCCTAATCCCATGCGCTTTAATTTTACACGCTAATCTCTTATGTGGGACTTTGTCGAAAGCCTTCTGAAAGTCCAAATAAACCACATTCATTGGCTCCTGCTCGTCAACTCTACTCGTTACATCCTCAAAGAATTCGAGTAGATTTGTCAAGCATGAATTCCCTTTCATAAATCCGTGCTGACTCTGTCCGATTCTACCACTGTTCTCCAAGTGCTCTGCTATAAAATCTTTGATAATGGACTCTAGAATTTTCCCCACTACCGACGTCAGGCTGACTGGTCTATAATTCCCTGTTTCCTCTCTACCTCCCTTTTTAAATAGTGGGGTTACATTAGCTACCCTCCAATCTGTAGGAATTGTTCCAGAGTCTATAGAATCTTGGAAGATGACCACCATTGCATCCACTATTTCTAGGGCCACTTCCTTAAGTACTCTGGGATGCAGATTATCAGGCCCTGGGGATTTATCAGCCTTCAATCACATCAATTTCCCCAACACCATTTCTCTACTAATACTGATTTCCTTCAGTTCCACCCTCTCACTAAACCCTCTGATCCCCAACATTTCTGGTATGATATTTGTGTCCTCCTTTGTGAAGACAGAACAAAAGGATGCATTTAGTTGGTCAGCCATTTCTTTGTTCCCCATAATAAATTCCTTTGTTTCTGACTGTAAGGGACCTGCATTTGTCTTCACCAATCTTTTTCTCTTCACATACCTATTGAAACTTTTACAATCAGTTTTTATGTTCCCCGCAGCTTACTCTCGTACTCTATTTTCCCCTTCTTAATCAATCCCTTGGTTCTCCTTTGCTGAATTCTAAACTGCTCCCATCGTATATTCCCTTGCCTTGTTAGTCCTCCCAAAATGCATAACCTCACACCTCTCAGGATTAAATTCCATTTGCCACTTCTCTGCCCATCTTACCATCCCATATATATTGTCCTGTAATCTAAGGCTGTCCACCTCACTATTTACGACACCACAAATTTTCGTGTCATCTGTGAACTTACTGATCATACCTCCTATATTCACGTCTAAATCATTAATGTACACTACAAACAGCAAGGGTCCCAGCACCAATCCCTGCGGTACACCACTGGTCACAGGCTTCCAATTGCAAAAACAACCCTTGGCCATCACCCTCTGCCTCCTGCCACTAAGCCAATTTTGGATCCAATTTGCCAAATTGCCCTGAATCCCATGGGCTCTTACTTTCTTAACCAATCTCCCATGCGGAACTTTATCAAAAGCCTTACTGAAGTCCATGGAGACAACATCAACTGCTTTACCCTCATCTACACACCTAGTCACCTCCTCGAAAAATTCCAGTCAAATTTGTTAGACATGATCTCCCCCTGACAAAGCCATGCTGATTATCCTTGATTAATCCCTGCCTCTCCAAGTGGAGGTTAATCCTGTCCCTCATAATATTTTCCAATAATTTCCCTACCACTGATGTTAGACTCACTGGCCTGTAATTACCTGGTTTTTCCCTACTATCCTTCTTGAATAATGGTACCACATTCGCTGTCCTCCAGTCCTCCGGCACTTCTCCTGTGGCCAGAGAGGATTTGAAAATTTGTGTCAGAGCCCTACAATCTCTTCCCTTGCCTCACATATGGACAGGGGTATTGCAATGATATTAAAATGGTGGAAATACATCAGCTGACTTACTTCTTGTCATTTGCACCAAAGCAATATTGGACACATGAGATGTCATTTCAGCACTTGCCATAGTTTGTGGGGGAGGGGTAGCAGTGATTTTTAGATTTAAAGCCCTGAAACCTCGTTTAGTTGATTGTCGGGCAATTAATAAGACAGGTTTTGATTGAATTGTTAAATGTGTTAATTTTCTTTCACAATTTCAGTTGGTTGTACAGAGGCTGACAGCCACATCATGATGCAACAGGCACCATTAAAACGGCTTTGAATCTGGAAAATCCAATGGTGCCAAAGCCCACCTTTCATGCTGTAGATATGCCTAATGCTTCATCAGCAGAATACCTAGCCTAATATATTTTTCCTGATCCTATTTGAGATGAATTTAGCACCATCTTTTACAACATAAAGAGACTGAAAGTAGCCTTTATGATCGCAGCGAATTATGCTTTTTATAAGTGTATTTGTATTCTTACAAATTTAGCTAATGATAACAGCAGTACTTCGCCATCCTCTTTCTTAAAATCATTAAAATCTTCCGAGTGTTTGGACATGCAGAATATCCTCAAGATGTCACTCTACAGCAAAGCTAAGACTATCCAATAGTATTATAATAATAATATTATATTTAATATACTGTAGAATTTTCAAAAGTTTCACTTGGTTTTCACATCAGACTAACGCAGATTCTGGAGCATAATTTCCAGTTTAACAGGTATATGATGGGCAGGTTCAGGGAAATTTTCCTCTTCCTGTGTTGACAGTTTAGTTTGTTTTCAACTCATACACTGCGATGCTCAAGATAAATAAAATAATATAGCCATGAAAAAGCTACACCAGTATCAGAAGTAATATTACTAAATTACCAAATTAAGCATGTGAAGCTCAACTTCATGAAAACAGGGAAATAAAAGTCATTAACACTTTCTTCCTGATATTAACCGAACTGCCCGCCAAGAACAGGGTGAGTTAGGGTCAGCTAACACCCTGTCTGAATTTACTCTCCATTAAAGACAGGTTGTGTTAAATTTGGGGCCTTTAACCTGTGCTTGGCCTAACCTCCTTTTGATTTACCTCCTATTGTCTCTTCTTGCCTACCTCTCCCTATCCAATTTTTATTAATGTTGATTTTACTTCTTTGCCAACTAATATGCCTCATTCTCCTCCTTGACTACTCCACAGCTTTTGATAACATTGACCATGTTGTCTCCTTCCATCTCTTCTTTGTAGTGTTATGATCAGGTAAGAAGGGGTTGAACAGTTCCCCTCTTGTCCCTCTTCTTCTTTGACTACAACAGGTTTATTTTTTATTTCAAGTAGACATACTTGCCAATTCAGTGAGTGTTTATTTATGTGCTACAATCATAAAAAGAACCAATTGGACAGGTTTTCTTGAGTTTAACAAAGAAAAAGGTTAGCTTCATTGTACTTAAACTGATCTAAGTAAAATAATAAACTACGTTCCAACTTTCACACGCACACACTCGAGGTTCACACACACAATAGTTTACAGAGTGGGCAAGAATAGATTGGTCGGATTAGAGTCCAAAGCAATAAAAAGGGGCATACAGTCTGTGGAGATTGGTGACTCATCTGGTTTCAGGCTGAGTTTGATGGTCCTGAGGCTTCCAGTTTGCAGATGTGGACAGCAGATTTGGTGGTTCACCTGGAGACAGCGATGCAGATGATTTCCTTCATGGGGTCTCTGTCTGCTGCAGTGATAGACCTAGGTAGTTGCGACCAGCAGGCAGGGTTCGAAGCATGCAAGGTAGACTGGAGAGAGAGGGGGAGGAGGGACCCTACTTGGGGCTTCTCTTGTCGGTATCTAGCTGCTTGACTGCTTGCTGCAGAGAAAGCACCAGCTTAAACACACAGATGGTGGACCTGTCACATGACTTTCACCCAGTGGTTCAACATGATGGCTATCAGTGTGTATTCCCTGTTGCAACTTAATCAGTTCATGTCTAGGAATTCCCTTCTCTCAAGCAGGGTCCCATTGTTCATGTGATTAGGTTTGAATGGTTCATCTCCACCAGTTTAATGTCCCAAGTGATTGCCTTAATGTCTTGTTAACGGAAGCAGACTAGGTAGTTTATTCCAATTCCCCAGTCATTGTTTTTGAGGGGACTGGGCAGAAAACCTGTCTCCACCTCATTGCATTGGAATGTGGAATGTAGTGATGCAAATTAGGATGGCCATCTTAGCTGCTGGCAGTCACCTTTCATCTGTTCCTTTTTCTCTTTTTAAAAATTTTATTCAGGTTTCCAGCTGGTGGATTAGAAAAGTCATCATTCGACATAGCATGTTTCCGTAACAGTAGCTTCATTGTCTCCTGGTTTCATTTCTACCTCTCCTAGTATCATCAGTACATTTCTTCACAAGAATTTCTCCCACCCTGCCCATATGGTCACCACTAGGATGCCAAAGGACTCCATTCACCCCCACTCCCCCCGCCGCTCCGCTCTTCCTCATCTATTTATCGACACATGGCAACACCATGTGTAACATATGAACATAGGTACACCAATTGTACCTCTTTGCTACTTTCCTTGATTCCTTGAATGTCAACGTGGTGTCTGACTGCCTGTGTGACATCAAATTCTGCATTCCTGGATGAATAAGAGTTTTCTTCAGCTCAACATCAGCACGGTTGAAGCCATTCCATTCGGCTTTGTTCAGAAAATTTGCACCTCAGACATTTATTCCATCTTTTAACTTGGCTGTTCAGGCTGAGCCTGAAAGTGCAATTAGCTGAGCTTCAAACTTAATATCTGGCCCTTAGATACAACCTTGATGTGTGAAAATACATTCAAATTCAGAAAGCTGCTGATGATAAAAATACATATCCACCTAATTATCTTATTCCACAATACTAATCCTTACTGATACTCTGAATTATCTAACTCTACTACTTTCTATCACTCTTATTAATAGTAATATCAACATCCTCAACATCAAATCCACACCTAAAGAAATCTCATGGCATCAGGTCAAACATGGGCAAGAAAACCTCCTACTGATTACCAGCTACCGCCCCTCCTCAGCTGATGAATCAGGACTCCTCCATGTTGAACACCACTTGGAGGAAGCACTGAGGGTGGCAAGGAAGCAGAATGTACTCTGGGTGGGGGACATCAATGTCCATCACCAAGAGTGGCTCAGTAGCACTATTACTGACCGAGCTGGCCAAGTCCTAAAGGACATAGCTGCTAAATTGGGTCTGCAGCAGGCGGAGAGAGAACCAACAAGAGGGAAAAACATACATAACCGCGCCCTCACCAATCTGCCTGTTGCAGATGCATCTGTCCATGACTGTATTGGTAGGAGTGACCACCACGCAGTCCTTGTGGAGACGAAGCCCCGTCTTCACATTGAGGATACACTCCATCGTGTTGTGTGCTACTACCACCGTGCTAAATGGGATAGATTTCAAACAGATCTAACAATGCAAAATTGGGCATCCACGAGTTGCTGTGGGCCATCAGCAGCAGTAGAATTGTACTCAACCACAATCTGTAAGCTCATGGCCTGGCATATCCCCCACTCTACCATTACCATCAAGCTGGAGGATCAACCCTGGTTCAATGAAGAGTGCAGGAGGGCATGCCAGGAGCAGCACCATGAATACCTCAAAATGGGGTGTCAACCTGGTGAAGCTACAACCCAGGACTACTTGCATGCCAAACAGCATAAGCAGTGTGCGAGAGACAGAGCTAAGCAATCCCATAACCAACAAATCAGAACTAAGCTCTGTAGTCCTGCCACATCCAGTCATGAATGGTGGTGGACAATTAAACAACAAACAGGAGGAGGAGGCTCCACAAATATCCCCATCCTCAATGATGGGAGAGTCCAGCACATCAGTGCAAAAGATAAGGCTGAAGCATTTGCAACAATTTTCAGCCAGAAGTGCTGAGTGGATGATCCATCTCGGCCTCCTCCTGAAGTTCCCAGCATCACAGATGCCAGTCTTCAGCCAATTCGATTCACTCCACGTGATATCAAGAAACAGCTGAAGGCACTGGATACTGCAAAGCTATGGGCCCTGAGAACATTCCAGCAATAGTACTGAACACCTGTGCTCCAGTACTTGCCGCGCCCCTAGCCAAGCTATTCCAGTACAGCTACAACACTGGCAATGTGGAAAATTGCCTGGGCATGTCCCGTACACAAAAGGCAGGACAAATTCAACCCGGCCAATTACCGCCCCATCAGTCTACTGTCGCTCATCAGTTAAGTGATGGAAGGTGTTGTCGACAGTGCTTTAAAGCAGCAGTTGCTTCGCAATAACCTGCTCACTGATGCTCAGTTTAGATTCTGCCAGGGCCACTCAGCTTCTGTCCTCAATACAGCCTTGGTTCAAACATGGACAAAAGAGCTGAACTCCAGAGGTGAGGTGACAGTGACTGCCCTTGACATCAAGGCAGCATTTGACTGAGTAAGACATCAAGGAGCCCTAGCAAAACCGAAGTCAATGGGAATCAGGGGGAAAACACTTCGCTGGTTGGAGTCATACCTAGCACAAAGGAAGATGGTTGTGGCTGTTGGAGGTCAATCATCTGAGCTCCAGGACATCACTGCAGGAGTTGCTCAAGGTAGTGTCCTAGGCCCCACCATCTTCAGCTGCTTCATCAATGACCTTCCTTCAAGGTCATTACTATGGTAAGATGTTAAGATAGTAATGGGCAGAAAGGTATCTGGAGCCTGAGACTTCACTTGGAGCAGTTGGCTGGATTTTGATTATTGAGTTATGCTTTGCTAACCTCATTTCTGCAAATGCTTAGGTCCCTCCTGATTATCTGCAGTTCATACCAATGACAGCAAGACACTCCCCTCTTCATTTTGGCTCCAGATTACAGATTAAGGATAGTTCCCTTCTTACTTTAGTGAATACCATTGAAAGGAACATCAATCATTTACAGAGCAGGCACCATGGAATCTGCAACATTGCATACATTTTGTTAGTCTGCATCATATTGTAACTTAACAAAGTGTGCAAGTTTTTGTGCAAGTCTATAATGAAACAAAACATTTTGTAAAAAGACAGTGATTTTAAATGCAAATATTAGCAATATTCCTTTTTCATACACTAAAGTGATTTGCGGCTTACTTTATTCATTGCCACTCCTACACCACTACTTATCAGCTCAAAACTTCCAGTTGTGCATTAAACTATCTCACACATGATATGACTCATACTGTGATATTATTACTCCTAATATTTTTATTTCAAACCCAGTCATAGCTTGATATGTTATGACAATTGATTAATCATTATTTTAAAATGGAAGTTTACATGGCACGACAGAGACCAGTTGTGAACGGTTGTTTTTATGGACTGGAGGAAGGTATACAGTGGGGTTCCCCAGGGGTTAGTGTTGGGACCCCTGCTTTACTTGATACATATTAATGACCTTGAATTTGCAGATGACACAAAACTTGAAAATATTGTGAACTGTAAGGAGGATAATGATAAACTTCAGGAGAACTTGGACAGTTTGGTGGAGTGGGCAGACAAGTGGCAGATGAAATTTAATGCACAGATATGTGAAGTGATTCATTTTAGTAGGAAGAATGAGGAGAGCCAATATAAATTAAAGGGTACAATTCTAAAGGGGTCCTGGAGCAGAGGGACCTGGGTGTATAAATGCACAAATCATTGAAGGTTGCAGGACAGGTTGAGAAAGCGGTTAATAAAGCAGAGATCTTGGGCTTTATAAATAGGGGCTTAGAGTACAAAAACAAGGAAGTTACGATAAACCTGTATAAAACACTTGTTTGACCTCAACTGAAGTATAGTGTCCAGTTCTGGGTGCCACACTTTAGGAAGGATGTTAAGGCATTAGAGAGGGTGCAGAAAAGATTCACAAGAATGATTTCTGAGATGAGGGACTTCAGTTACGTGGATAGGCTGGAGAAGCTGGGCTGTTCTTCTTGGAGAAGAGAAGATTAAGAGGAGATTTGATAGGGGTGCTCAAAATCATGTGGGGTCTTGACAGAGTAGATAGGGAGAAACTGTTTCCATTGGCTGAAGGATTCAGAACCAGAGGACATTGATTTGAGGTGATTGGCAAAAGAAGCAACAGTGACATGAGGAAAGACTTTTTTACCCAGAAAGTGGTTAGGATCTGGAAGGCACTGCCTGAGAGTGTGGTGGAGGCAGATTCAACTGAGGCCTTCAAAAGCGAACTGGATAATTATCTGAAGAGAAAAAATTTGGACAGCTACGGGATAAAGGCAGGGGAGTGGGACTGGATGAGTTGCTGTTGCAGAGAGCCAGTATGGACATGATGGTCTGAATGACCTCCTTCAGTACTATAACCATGCTATGATTCTATGACAGATGGACACATAATGGGCTGGATTTTTGGGTCATGCTGGGGCGGGAACAGAGGCGGATGGGGCCCAAAAATACCGGCACAGGCCAGCATGCTGGTTTCCCAACGTCATTCCTGGTGCCGGCCATTTTTTCAGCGGCGGGTTCAAGGCCGCAAGGGCTACCCGCTCCAGGTAACTGATCAAGCTCATTAAGGGCCTTGTTAAAAGTAATTAAAGGAAGCCAACTGGAATTTTCCAGTCAGCCTCCAGTTTCCCAAATTGGCAGGGGCCAATTTCGGTGCCTGGAGGCAAGCGCCCAGTGGCAGGCTGGCCTAGAGGCCCTCCCTGCCTATATGGGCACGAGAGCAGCCGCATGCCGCGCTGTAGGGGGCTTCCCCACCACAATGGTGGCCTGGCTGCAAGAACCATTTTTTAATTAAAGTTTTGAAAAGGTTGGTGAGAGGGCACCTCCATGTTGACACATCCACTCTGCTACTCAGCTGCTATCACATCCAGCTGTTCCTCAGTGTTCTGATTTCAGTCTTGGAGTTTACGCTTTTTGTTGCAAATATAGCTGTTCTTCAGAAATTTGTTTCTAAGTAATATTTTCTTTTGTTGCTGGCAGCTCCATAAAAATGTGCATAACCTTGACATTGTCAAGTTCTTTACATGTATATACAACAACAACCAAGAATAACAACTTGTATTTATATAGGGCCTTTAATATAATAAGGCACTTCACAGGAACATTATAAAACAGAATATAACACTGAGCCACATAGGGAGATATTAGGAGAGATGACCAAAAGAGGTAGGTTTTAAGGAATAATTCCAAGAAGGAAAGTGAGATAGAGAGTTGAAGAGGTTTAGGGAGGGAATTCCAGAGCTAAGAGTCCTGACAGTGGAAGGCACAACAACTGATGGTGGAGTCATTAACATTGGGGTTGCTCAAGAGGAGCACAGATTTATTTATTTTATTATTTAGAGATACAGCACTGAAACAGGCCCTTTGGCCCACTGAGTCTGTGCCAACCAACAACCACCCATTTATACTAATCCTACATTAATCCCATATTCCCTACCACATCCCCACCTTCCTCCTACCACCTACCTACACTAGGGGCAATTTACAATGGCCAATTTACCTGCATCTCTTTGGCTGTGGGAGGAAACCGGAGCACCCGGCGAAAACCCACACAGTCACAGGGAGAACTTACAAACTCCACACAGGCAGTACCCAGAACTGAACCTGGGTTGCTGGAGCTGTGAGACTGTGGTGCCAACCACTGTGCCACTGTGCTGCCCCAAATTTTTTTTTATAAATCCTACTGATTTCTTATGAAATACTGGATTACCATGAGATAAAGGCACTGTTACTTTCGCAAAGCAGCAGAGTCTATTCAGATATCTTGGAGCGTTGTGGGGCTGGAGGCGTTTACAGAGATGGGGGGGGGACAATGAAAAGGTTTAAAAAACAAGAATGAGAATTTTAAACTTGAGGCATTGCTTAACGAGGAGCCAATGGAGGTCAGTGAGTACAGAGGTGGTGGGTGAACAGGACTTCAGGCAAGTTAGGCCACAGGTATGAGTTTTGAATGACTTCAAATTTGCAGAGGGTAGAATGTGAGAACCCGACCAGGAGTGCAATGGAATAGTCAAGCATGGATGAGGGTTTCAGCAGCAGATGAGCTGAGGTAGGGTGGAGTCAGCGGTCTTGGTGATAGTGCAGATATGTGGTTGGATGCTCATCTCGAGGTCAAATATGACACTGAGGTTGCATACAGTTTGGTTCAACCTCAGACTGTTGCCATGGAGAAGGATGGAGTTGGCATCTAGGGAGAAGAATTTGTGGCAGGGACCAAAGACCAATGGCTTCTGTCTTCCCAATTTTTAATTGGAGGAAATTTCTGTTCACACAGTACTAGATGTCAGACAAGCAGTCTGACAATTTAGAGACTGTGTGATCGCCCATTTCAAAGACCACAGACAGGACAAGGAGATAGTTTACTTTAGCCACAGTTACATAGTTTGTTATTTGGCATCAAGGAGCCTGGCAAAACTGGAGTCAATGGGAATCAGGGGGAAAACTCTCCGCTGGTTGGAGTCATACCTAGCGCAAAGGAAGATGGTTGTGGTTGTTGGAGGTCAATCATCTCAGTCCCAGGACATCACTGCAGGAGTTCCTCAGGGTAGTGTCCTCGGCCCCACCATCTTCAGCTGCTTCATCAATGACCTTCCTTCAATCATTAGGTCAGAAGTGGGAATGTTCGCTGATGATTTCACAATGTTCAGCACCATTCGTGACTCCTCAGATACTGAAGCAGTTCATGTAGAAATGCAGCAAGACGTGGACAATATCCAGGCTTTGACTGATAAGTGGTAAGTAATATTTGCATCACACAAGTGCCAAGCAATGACCATCTCAAACAAAAGAGAATCTAACCATCTACCCTTGACATTCAATGACATTACCGTCGTTGAAACCCCACTATCAACATCCTGGGGATTACCATTGACCAGAAACTGAACTGGAGTAGCCATATAAATACCATGACTACAAGAGCAGGTCAGAGGCTGGAAATCTTGTGGTAAGTTATTCACCTCCTGATTCCCCAAAGCCTGTCCACCATCTACAAGGCACAAGTCAGGAGTGTGATGGAATACTCTCCACTTGCCTGGATGGGTGCAGCTCCAACAACACTCAAGAAGCTCGACACCATCCAGGACAAAGCAGCTCGCTTGATTGGCACCCCATCCACAAACATTCACTCCCTCCACAGTGACAGCAGTGTACCATCTACAAGATACACGGCAGCAACGCACCACGATGCCTTAGACAGCACCTTCCAAACCCACGACCTCTACCACCTAGAAGGACAAGGGCAGCAGATGCATGAGAACACCACCACCTGCAAGTTCCCCTCCAAGCTACACACCATCCTGACTTGGAACTATATCGCCATTGCTTCACTGTCGCTAGGTCAAAATCCTGGAACTCCCTTCCTAACAGCATTGTGGGTGTACCTACCCCACATGAACTGCAGTGGTTCAAGGAGGAAGCTCACCACCACCTTCTCAAGGGCAATAAATGCTGGCCTAGCCAGCGATACCCACATTCCATGAACTAATAAAAAAATTTGTGACTTTGATAAAAGCTGTTTCGGCTCTTCGGCAGGGACTGAAACCGAATTGGAAGGATTCAAACATGAAGTTCTGGGAAAGGTTGACACGAATTTGGGAGGTGACAACATGCTCAAGTACTCTGGAGAGGAAAGGGAGGTTGGAGATCAGTAGTTTGCGAGGACAGAGAGGCCAAGGGTTGTTTATTTGAGGAGAGAAGTGATGATGGCAGATTTGAATGAGAGGGGGACAGTACCAGGGCAGAAAGAACCATTAATAATATTAGTTAACGTAGGAGCCAGGAAAATGTCATATCTATCATATAAATGTCATATCAATTTTTTATTTTCAGTGGCGCAGTGGTTAGTACTGCAGCCTCACAGCTCCAGCGACGCGGGTTCAGTTCTAGGTACTGCCTGTGCGGAGTTTGCAAGTTCTCCCTGTGACCGCGTGGGTTTCCTCCCACAGCCAAAGACTTGCAGGTTGATAGGTAAATTGGCCATTGTAAATTGCCCCTAGTGTAGATGGGTGGTAGGAGAATGATGGAGATGTGGTAGGGAATATGGGATTAATGTAGGATTAGTATAAATGGGTGATTGTTGGTCAGCACAGACTCGGTGGGCTGAAGGGCCTGTTTCAGTGCTGTATCTCTAAATAAATAAATAAGTCTTGCATTACACACATCTGACACACTTTAAAATGTCAAACCCATAAAAAAGGAGGAAAAAGACAACACTTCATACCTTACTGATTTTTCTTCTCTTCTGGATGTAGAAATTTCTAAGCACTTCTCAATCTGCAATCTGCAACCAATTAATTGGCCTTAGAAAAGTGGAAGCAAGGGAGCATTTGGGATGTAGTGACCAAAATATTCTGTTATTCAGGGTAGATAACAAAAGGAAGTAAATTAAAAAGCTAAATTTTAAGAATATGAGAGAATTCATTGGGATAATATAATGGGAAGAGATACTGGAAGGAAAAGATGTGGAAGGAGAGTGGAATAGTTTCAGGGAGATAGAAATAAAAATAATTTATTGCTGAAATAGGTCAGGAACAGCGTGCTAACAGCTGTGAAAGACATTAGGTAGAAAAGGAAAGCATATGATATTAAGTGTTCAGGAAAATAATCGGATCAGAAGATCTATAAAAAAACTGCTTATTGGATTTCTTTGAAGAGGTGACTGAAGATAGTGGAGAGACAGTGGATGTTATCTATCTGATTACAGAAAAGCATTTGAAATAGTCCCATATGATAGGTTATTGAATAAGGTCCAAGCCCATAGGATAGATGGATGTCTACTAAAGTGAATTGGCAAATGGGTGGCGGGTATCTGTTTGGCAGCCAATTACCAGAGTTGGGCCCCTGTTTATGATTTTAATAAATAATTTAAATTAAGGAATTGTGTCCAAAATTTGCAGACAATGCCAAATTAGGAGCAGTGCTGAGAAATGAAGATGAATTCAAAAAGATCTGCACAAGCTCGATCAGATGGCGGATGCAAGTTAATTGAGAAATGTGAGATTATGCAATATGGCAGAGGATTATGTGTTAAATGAAATAGACTTGAAGTGTTCGAAAGGAGTTTTAGTGAACAGATTACTGCAGCTATCAAAACAACATTCCCAGCGTTTTAAAAAGGCAAACGGAATATTTGGATACATACCAAGGAGTAGAACATATAAATCCAGAGATGTCATTTTTAAAGTTTATTTGGCCCTGGTGAAACCACATCTGGAGAACGATGTGCAGTTATGGCCTCCCTATTTCAAAAATAATATTCATTTATTGGGGGGTTACAGAGAAAGGGCTAAACACTGATCCCAAAACTTAAGGAAATGATGGATGAGGAAAGATTAACTACCCTGTGTCCTTTCTCTCCTGAAAAGAAAAGTGCGATAGGATATGATAGAAGTATTTAAAACTATGAAAGGACAAATTGGATCCAAGTATGCGTTTCAGCCATACAGAATTTAAGCACAAGGAATTGTATTTACAAATTAAAGACAATTCAAGAAAATTGGAAATGTAGGAGGGACTTTTTTTTAATGAGAAGGCTGGTAAGAATGCAGAACAGATTACAGGCATGCATTGTAAAACAAGAAACCTTAATGGGTTTCAAGAAGGAAATGGATAGTAAAATAAATGGGATTCAAGGTTATTAGAAATGCACCAAGAGAATACTGTGGATAGGTGAGTCAAATAGACCAAAGGTGGTCTGCTGCCTCAAATTATTACTATATTATTATGTAACATCGTTGTCCATCTGCATATTCTGGTGTCAGTTAGGGGTCAGACCAGATTTCTTTTCAATGTGCTTTTTTTTAATTGTTAGTCTGAAAGGTATTTAAAAGTGACTTACCTCTGTTGGTAAAGTGGGGGTAATTATGATTTTGTGTGATAGTGTAAAACTGGTGATAGTGAACTGGCAGCCCTTTTTAGATCACTGACGAGTTTTACTTCCATTGGGCTGGATTTTACAGCCACCCTCCCCCCCCCCCCGCCGACATCAGCGGTCGTGGCGGTGGGGTGGGGAGGCTGGAAAATGCCTCCAGCAGAGGCCCACCACAGGCCTCAACACTGGGAAGGTCCGGCCCGATATTGTCGGTGGCGGCGAGGCCTCATGGCGGCCCCCTCGCCGCTCGGCGACGAGAGCCAAATTAGGCAAATAGGGAAATTTATTTAAATCAATTAATTCAGTACTTACCCACTCTTGCCATCTGTTCTGGTGCCATATTGGTGCCCGTCCAGGGATTCAATGCGGGAAACTGGTGGGGAGGTGGGGGAGAGTGGGGTCAAGCTCCTCTGATTGGTGTGGGGAATAGTGGGAAGACATAAAGATTAAACTTTGTGAGCTGGTGGGTCAGGTGCACAAAGTAAGTATTTTTGGGGGAGACGAGGGCAAGGGATGAATTCTGTGGTTATGGGGGGTAGGAGAGGGGCTAGAAACATTTATTTCATTTTGTTGATTCCATTTTAATTAACTATATCTTTCAATATTTAAATGAAGTGAAAGGGCTCGAAGCCCTTTAAAAATGTCGTCGGTGCCTGACGCCGTTGCCAGGGACGGACCGCCCACCCCCTCCACGTCATTTAAATGAGCCACCACTTCTAATATTGCGGCGGCTCCGCGAAACCCGGCCTGCATGTGTGGGCTGCCATTGTTTACGGCGGTGGCGGCAAAGTATTTATTGCCCATCCCGAATTACCCTTGGGAAAGTGATGGCAAGCCACCTTCTTACACAGCTGCAGTCCATGTGGTGTAAGTACTCCCATAGTGCTATTGGGCAGGGAGTTCCAGGATTTTGTCTCAGTGATAATGAAGGAACGGTGATATAATTCCAAGTCCTTTTGGTATGTGACTTGGAGAAGACCTTGCAGGTGGTGGCATTTACATATGCCTGCTGCTCTTATTCTTCTCGGTGGTATAAGTTGTGGGTTTGGAAAGTGCTGTCAAAGAAGCCTTGGCAAGTTGCTGCAGTGCATCTTCTAGATGGCATGGTACTGCTGCTGCAGTGTGCCAGTGGTGCAGGGAGAAAATGTTTAACATGGTGGATAGGCTGTCAATAGAGAAGGCAGCTTTATTATGGATGGTGTCGAGTTTCTTGGGTGTACTTGGAGATGCACTCATCCAGGCAAGTGGAGAGTATTCCATTACACTTCTGACTTGTGCCTTGTGGAAAGGCTTTGGGGAATCAGGAGGTGAGTCACTTGCCATAGAATTACCAGGCTCTGACTTGTTTTCATAGCCAGATTATTTATTTGGCTGGTTCAGTTAACATTCTAGCCAATGGTGGCCCCTAGGATGTTGATGGTGGGGATTTGATGATAGTAATGCTGTTGATATCAAGGGAAGTGGTTAGATTCTCTCTTGTCAAGGACTCATTGCCTGGCACTTGTGTGGCATGAATGTTACCTGCTACTTAGCCTAAGCCTGAATGTTGTCCAGGTCTTACTGCATGCAGGTATGCGCTTCTTCAGGATCTGAGGAATTGAAAAAGTAGCCGCTGACCTAAAGTTGGATGGCAGGTCACTGATGAAGCAGCTGAAGATGGCTGGACTTAGGAACACCTGCAATGATGTTCTGGAGCCTAGATGATTGGCCTGCAAGAATTACAACCATCTTCCTTTGTGCTCTTTTGCACTCCCTCAGCCAGTGGGGAGTTTTCCCCTGCTTCCCAATGATGTCAGTGTTCTTTGGATTCCTTGATGCCAGACTCAGTCAAATGTAATCTTGACCTAAAGGGCAGTCAATCTCACTTCAGGTCTGGAACAAAGCTCTTTTGTTCAGACCAAAGTCTGTAATGAGGTCTGGAACCACATGGTCATGGCAGAATCCAAACTGAGCATCAGTGAACAATTTACTGGTCAGCTTGAAGGCACTGTCAATGGCACATTCTGTCATTTGGCTGATGATTGAGAGTAGACTGATGGGGCAGTAATTGGCTGGATTGGATTAGTCCTGCTTTTTGCAGAGAGGACATACCAGGGCAATTTTCCACATTGTCAGGTAAATGCCAGTCTTGTGGCTATACTTGAACAGCTTGGCTAGAGGCATGGCTAGTTCTGGAGGACAAATCTTCAGTACTACAGCCATGATGTTGTTGGGGCCCACAACCTTTGCAGTATCCAGTGTGCTCAGCCATTTCTTGTATGATCAGGCAGCGTCTAAATGGTTTTATGAAAGGGAAATCATGTTTGACAAATTTACTACAGTTTTCTGAGGAAGTAATGAGTAAGATAGATAAAGGGGAGACAGTAGATGTAACATACTTGGATTTCGAAACAGCTTTCAAAACATAGAAGCATAGAAATTAGGAGCAGGAGTAGGCCATTCGGCCCTTCGAGCCTGCTCCACCATTCATTATGATCATGGCTGATCATCCAACTCAGTAGCCTGTTCCCGCTTTCGCCCCATACCCTTTGACCCCTTTAGACGCATGAGCTATATCTAACTCCTTCTTGAAAACATACAATGTTTTGGCCTCAACTGCTTTCTGTGGTAGCGAATTCCACAGGCTCACCACTCTCTGGGTGTCACACAAAAGGTTAATGTGCAAGATAAGGGCTCATGGAGTTGGGGGTAATATATTGGCATGGATGGAGGATTAGTTAACAGACAGGAAGCAGAGAATAAGATAAACAGGGCATTTTCAAGTTGGCAGGTTGTAACTAGTGGAGTGTTGCAAGAATCAGTACTGGGAACTCAGCTATTTACAATGAATATTGCCGAAGAGACCGAGAATAACGTATCCAAGTTTGCTGATGTTGCAAAGCTAGGTTCGAATGTAAGCTGTGAGATGGACACATAGGGGCTGCAAAGAGATAGACAGGTTAAGTGAGTGGGCAACAAAGTGTCAGATGGAATATAATGTGGGGAAGTGTGAGGTTATTCACATTGATAGTAACAACAACAGTAACAAGAAGTTATATTTATATAGCACCTTTAATATAATAAAACATCACAAGGCACTTCACAGGAGCATTATAAAGCATTATACAACTCCGAGCCACATAAGAAGATATTAGGGCAAATGTCCAAAAGCTTGGTCAAAGAGCTAGGTTTAAAGGATTGCCTTCAAGGAGAAAAGCAAGGTAGAGAGGCAGAGAGGTGTTGGGAGGAAAGTTCAGAACTTAGGGTCTATGCAATCGAAGACACGGCCACCAATGATGGAACAATTAAAATTGGGGATACTCAAGAGGCCAGAATTTGATAAGCACAGGTATCTCAGAGAGTTGTGGAGCTGGAGGAGATTACAGAGATAGGGAGGGGGTGAGGCCATGGCATGAGAATTCTAAAATCAAGTTACTTGACTGGGAATCAATGTAGCTCAGGTGGCTCCTCCATTATTGAGGATGGAAATATTCATGGAGCTTCCTCCTCCCGTTAGTTGTTTAATTGTCCACCACCTTCACAACTTGCCATGGCAAGACTGCTGAGTTTTTTCAAATCTCTTAGCTCTGTCTATAGCAAGCTGCCTACTCTGTGTTGTAGCTTCACCAGGTTGGTGCCTCATTTTTAGTTCTGCCTAGTTCTGCTCTTGCATACCCTGCTATACTCCTCATTGAACTAGGGCTGGTCCTCTGACTGAGTGAGGAATATGCAAACCATGAGGTTATAGATTTTGGTTTACAAGATCCCTCTGTATGAGTCACATAACTTTCTTTTTGCAGAGAACCCTATATCCAACTGGTCATAGACAAAAAACTGAATGACATCTCATCTCCTGTTAAAACTGTCCCATTCCTTGTTGCCGGGGGAGGTGGTGGAAGCAGGTACCATAGAGACGTTTAAGAGGCATCTTGACAAATACATGAATAGGATGGGAATAGAGGGATACGGATCCCGGAAGTGCAGAAGGTCTTAGTTTAGGCAGGCATCAAGATCGGCGCAGGCTTGGAGGGCCGAATGGCCTGTTCCTGTGCTGTACTGTTCTTTGTTCCTGGATGAATAGAAAAAAGAAAAGAAAATAGTCTTGTACAGGGGAAAGGGAAGGAGAAAACTTGGAGGAGTATAGAGTAGGTTAAAAATAATACTTGGTAAAGAACCCTTTCAAGATGAGCATAGCTAAAGACGTTAAAATAAAAACAAAAATTTACTTCAGTAAAAGAATTGAGAAATTAGTACTGTCAAAGAAGGAGGATATAAAGCTGAATAGTTTGTTGAATAATACATGAAAAAATTAAACGACTATTCTGAAGGGCCACTGGTACGTATCCTAGATTGCTGATTTGTAAAGAGCTGGCAATAGTCATGGAAGAATTATTTAGCATTCATCGTCTGTGTAGAACTGGAAGAAAGCAAATATAACAGTTAATTTTTTTTTAAAAGCTGAAGCTAAAAGAAAACTACCCCGGCAAAACAGATTCATAACATTTGAGGTTGTGGCCTGGATTTGACTGTATATCTACTGATCACTCACATTTCAGATATAATAAAAGCACAAGGATAGTTCAGGTTTGAGGTTACGACCAGGTAAGAAATGGGTCTAGGGGTTCCCTCTCAGCCTTCACCTGGTCTCACTGTAACAGAGTTTAATTTTAAACATACCGTGTTTTTAGCTCCCCCTTGGTGAATCCTTGTTCACTGCTTTCCAATTGTAAGGCAAAGAAACCAGCCAAACAGGTTTTCTTAGATTTAAAGAAGAAAGGTTGAACTTTATTAATCTTAAACTCTAATTCGGTTAATGCCTACGGATACGCGACATGCCCACACTAGCATGCATACACGATACACAGATGCAAATAGAGATAGAGAAGAGCAGAAGAAAATAAAGTGGAAAGGTTTGAGGCAATATCTGAAGATGGTTTTGGTTACTGTTCTTCGAGCCCTCTGTAGAGTCCTTGATTGTAGGTAGATCTTGCTTTTCGTTGGGGCCCAGTATTCTTCTTAAACCTTGTTCAATGTAGGAGACTTTTCTTTCTTGAGGTTCACATGTCTTCAGTGGGTCCAGAGGCTTGTGAGAAAGAGATGGGAGCAGACAGGAGAGATCTTCTCAGTCCAGGAGCAAACAGTCTCTCTGAGTTCAAATTGTCTGTACAATGCAAAAAAAACTCCCCAAGTTGGCCAGCAGGTTAGTCACATGATCAACTGGTGTAACCATTTCTGTGTTTGTGGGTTCTCGTGGCCTAGCAGACCCTGGAATGTCTCCTCTTACACACAATACCTGTTGCTCAAAGTCCATTTTAGGATTAGTGGATGAGCAAAGTAACCTCTCTTGTCCCTATTGGTAAGTAAATGTCCTCCAGCCAAGTGTCTGACAGCCTTTGTAACAGGCCTTCTCTTCTTCCCAGCAACAATTTGAAATTTATTGTCCATATGGAAAAATTAATATGCATTATTCTTGGCAGGTGGGGGCCCAGCATGACAGTTGATTTCAATATAGAAAGAGAAGAGAATAGTTATTCTACAAACCACAACAATTTAAAATGCGCCATCAGCAAATCCAAATGTAACCAAAATCACGTATTTCACCTACAAGCACTCTATAATTATGTTCCATTATGTTCAGTAATATGAAGCAACATAAATTAAGACATTTGATTGCGCTTTAGAATCAAGCTTCTGCTATGCAAAAATAAAAACAAAATGAAGACATTCACAGTACACTCATTGCAATGAGAAGCCTCAGACATTTTTTCTTTGGGAAATGGGGAATATCCTGAAAAATTCCATCAATGGGTTTGATTTTCATCTTCGCAGCTGAGCAGAAATCTTGCAGACTTGATCATCCCCTTTTATAGGATCCACCTGATTTTCCTTTCATTGATTTCAATCGAATTAAAATCAGTCAGAATCTAACAATGATGTTTTAGATGGAATACTTGATTTTGGTTACATTTGTATTTTCACATTGCACATTAAAGAGTTTTGTGGCTTTGGAATAACTCAATGAGGTATCCACCTTAGGTAGCTGCAATTCATACAGCCAATTTGCTCTGGCAGATGACCTCCTTGACGTTGAAGCTGAGAATTCTACCCAGTGTCTTTGCAGAGACAATACTTCCGTATTAGGTTACTGTTTATTTTATTTCCCTGTTCGTAATGCATGTTTTTAACCTTGTATTTTAAGGCAATGATGTACAATATGTGGCCCACAAGCTTCTTCCATCTGGCTTGCGAAGCTCTTGCCAATTCCCTTCTTCTGTGCATTTGTATACAAAGTCAGTTTCAGCATCTTCAAGCTGTAATCACATGGAGACAGGTCACTGGTTTTGATGTGCATGTGGCTCCCAGTTTACAAGGTTGGATAATCTGTTCTAACTTTGTTTACATGTTGTTGTTGGCTGTTAAATTATTGGAGATCTTGGGTTGGATTTATTTCTGAATTGCCGCTTGTTTTTGTATGAATTTGGAACATTAAGTGGAGTTGAATGGGGTCTTACAGACGAACAGGCAAGCTGCACCAGAGCTATCCTCCCAAATAATGCCCAGTCCCTTTAAGAAGCAGTGGAAGTAGAAGCCCAATCTGCCACATGTAAATGGTGTCATGTGGGGGCTTATAATCCCTATGATTTATTCCCCCAAACTTGCCCCAAATAATTACTGCTATTATATAATTGGAAGCATGAGCTACAGTAAGGTACCCTGAGGCTGTTAACACATTTTGGAGGCTATTTTGCATATTGCTGCCGAAGGTTGGTGCTATTTTGCCTTCTTGTCGATCTCTTTTGTACGTTGGAGATATAGTCAGGACTTTTGCTGTTTCATTTACTCAGCTCTGCTCAAATTATTACTTTGCATTGAGAACATGGATTTCCTAATGGTAATCCCTCTATTTTTATGCCACACTGAGGAGGAAGACGAGGATATGGAAGAGGTTAGACTGGAGGCTAACTGGGAGTCAGACATTGCAGAAAGCATCTCTTCTCTACATCCTCATGCCCACTCACCAGCATCATGCAGGTTTCTTCTGGTCCTCAATGCAGCTTCCAGCAGGCTTGGTCTGGCAAGGTAGACATCATACTTGCCTCAGGCCCACTCAGGCCTCTAGCAAAAGATGCAGTTGGGCCTCAATGTCATCATTGAGGCCAATCTGCATATTTAAAGCAGGACCCCGCTGTCTGCTGAAAACACGGCAGAGTCTGGAATCTAAAGTTGAACCAAATGTCTTAACGTGTTTTACCGCACGAATGAGGAACTGAAAGAAATTAGTATTCGTAAAAATGCAGTACTGGAGAAATTAATGGGACTGAAAGTTGATAAATCCCCTGGACTTGATCTACATACCAGAGTGTTAAAAGAGGTGGCTGTAGAGATAGTGGATGCGTTGGTGGTCATCTTCCAAAGTTCTATAGATTCTGGAACAGTTCTTGCAGATTGGAAGTTAGCAAATGTAACCTGACTATTTAAGAAAGGAGGGAGACAGAAAACGGGGAACTACAGACCTGCTAGCCTGACATCTGTAGTATGCAAAATGCTAGAATCTGTTATAAAGGATGTGATAACTGGACACTTTGAAAATAATGGTAGGATTGGACAGAGTCAACATGGATTTATGAAAGGGAAATAACGTTTTAACAAACCTGTTAGAGTTTTTTGAGGATGTAACTAGCAGAATAGATAAGGGCGGAACCAGTGGATATGGTGCATTTGGATTTTCAGAACGTTTTCAATAAGGTCCCATACAGGGGGTTAATAAGCAAAATTAAGAGCACAGAGGATTGTGATAAAATACTGGCATGGATTGAAAAGTGGTTAACAGACAGAAAACAGAGAGTAGGAATAAATGAGTCAATCTAAGTTTGGCAGGCTGTGACTAATGGGGTACTGCAAGGATTAGTGCTGGGGTCCCAGCAATTCACAATCTATATCAATGATTTGGATGTGGAAACCAAATGTAATATTTCCAAGTTTGTTGATGACACAAAACTAGATGGGAATGTGAGTTGTGAGAAGGATGCAAAGAGGCTTCAAAGGGATTTAGACAGGCTAAGTGAGTGGGCAAGAACATGGCAGATGGAATGTAATGTGGAAAAATGTGAACTTACCCACTTTGTTAGAAAAACAGAGATGCAGAGTATTTCTTAAATGGCGAGAGATTGGGAAGTGTTGATATCCAAAGGGGCCTGGATGTCCTTGTTCATAAGTTACTGAAAGCGAACATGCAGGTGCAACAAGCAATTAGGAAGGCAAATGGTATGTTGGCCTTTATTGCAAGATGATTTGAGTACAGGAGTAAACATGTCTTGCTGCCGTTGTATAGAGCCTTGGTGAGACTGCACCTGGAGTATTATGTACTGTTTTGGTCTCCTTACCTAAGGAAGGATATACTTGCCAAACAGGGAGTGCAATGAAGGTTCACCAGACTGATCCCTGGGATGGCAGTATTGTCCTAAGAGGAGAGATTGAGGAGACTGGGCCTGTATTCTCTGGAGTTTAGAAGAATGAGAGGTGATCTCATTGAAGCATGCAAAATTCTTACAGGGCTCGAAAGAGTAGATGCAGGAAGGATGTTTCCCTTGGCTGGGGGGCGCAATCTCAGAATAAGAGGTAGGCCATTTAGGTCTGAGATGAGGAGGAATTTCTTCACTCTGAGGGTGATGAATCTGTGGAATTCTCTACCCTAGTGGGCAGTGGAGGCTCAGTCATTGAGTATATTCAAGGCAGAGTTAGATAAATTTCTCGGTATTAAAGATATCAAGGGATATAGGGATGGTGCAGGAAAATGGCGTTGAGGTAGAAGATTAGCCGTGATGTAGTTGAATGGCGGAGCAAACTCATTTAAATAGCTGGGGCGGACAGCAACCACCGCCACCCCCGCCCCACCGATGTCGTGGAGGGGGTGGGCTGTTCCTCCCCGGCAATGGCGTCAGCTGCCTGTGCACAGGCACTGATGCCATTTTTAAAGGGCTGTCAGCCCTACCAGCTTATTTAAATATTTAAAGCTAGATGGAATAAAATTAAATAAGTACATTTATTTTTCCCCCCTTTCACCCCACAATAAAAATTAAATTAATTATTTGCCCTTTCCCCCTGAAAAAACACTTACCTTTACCATCTACCTTCCCCCCCACCCCCACCAAACTGCACAAAGTTTAAACTACAACCCTTCCCACCATCCCCTACACCCATGATGTTAATTTGACCCCGTTACCCCCCCCTCCCCCCGCCCCCCGCACTGATAAGCTTACCTCCTCCCCCCTCCCCACCAGTGTTGCGCCTCGATCCGAAGGCGTGGGAGTGCCAGCTGCCGGACTAAAGATCGCAGCAGGACATCAAAAGGTGATGTAAATATATTTAAATTAATCAATTTAATTGATTTGCACACTAAAATTGTGGTCCCATCACCCAGTGGTAGGGAGGCAGCCATGGTGGCTCACCGCCACTGGGAGGATCGAGCCGGGCCCTGCCAGCATCAAGGTCCATGGAGGGCTTCATCCGGGGCCAACTTCAGGCCCCCCACCCCCCCTGCCACAGATCCCGATGTCAAGGGCTCCTTAAAATCCAGTCCACAGTGTAACACAATCACTGACATACTTCTCTCTCTCTCTCTTGCAGGACAAGGTGACACACAATAGAAGGGAGCAAAGCAGAATCAGTGGTAAGCAAAGGCACCTTCACCTCCTGAGCCCGACGGAGGAGATGGCTCTCTGCATCATGGGGCCAGCTGTGGCAGGTTCCATGGCATTGCTGAGAACATTTAGGATGATGGTATGTTCCTGACTTATGCCTCTTCTCAACTCCAAGCACACCCTCATCCTGCTAGCTAGAATGATCAGCAAGCTGCAGATGATGTGTCCATGGACCTCTTGCTTTCCATCCCACATCTTCCCTCATTCCAACCCTCCCCTTTCTGATTTCCTGCTTTCAGACACCCAAGAACAGCACACACAGGAAGAATAGAGAGAGAAACAGTGCAACACTAAGAAGATGCCCCGTTGCTTAATCTGACACTCGCAGTCACCAGCTCAGATACTGGCACTGCACATACCTTAAAGATAAGTATAGAATTGGGATCTGCACATGGTAGGTCAGCAGACATGAGTGGGATACAGCCAGGCCGGGGGAATGGATAGTTCAGGTGCCAGCTCACCAGAGGTCGAGGTTGCAAACTGAGATGCTGGATGCACAGGCTGGCCTGACCGACAGCCTCCTGACACTGTCAAGGCGGATGGAGGAGTCCAGCTCCAACTTGGCACAGGGCATCACAAAGCTTGCCTTCTCTGCAGCCCCTGCTCTATTTACCTGTCACGCTGCAGATCCAGAGGCAATGCAACTGCAGACCCCATACCTGTTGCAGCCTTTGTGTAGACAGGTCACCAGATCCTCTGCTCTCCCTGTGAGGATGCAGCAACACTCCCGGCCAAATCCAGAAATTAGCCACAACACCTTCTAAAATACTCCACAATACTTCTGGAGACTTTACAATAGCAAAGGTTATTCTAAATTATCTTACCTATAAGTTAGATACCTGGCCCTTTAAATATCGTTAGTGCTGGGCACCTCTTGCAGCTGAACACATGTTCTCTGGGTAAGTGATAAGTGAATCCATTGAATGGACCTGTGTGGTGCACGTTCGCAAATAGATCTTCAAATCAGCCAGTAGGGTTGAGTGATGTCATGATAGCACCAGTTCAGAGGCTTCCAGTGCACGCAGGGGACACCCACGTAAGCACCCTTCCCAGCAAGGGGTGCACGCAAGCTGTGCAAGAAGCAGCTGGAGGCACAACGAACCCCACTAAAAGGGTGTTCGACTTCCATAGCACTGTCTCCAGCTGTGCTATCGATCTGAATTTAGCACCCATACAGTCTTGACAACAGACTTGAGGCGATAGCCTTTAAGAAGCTATTTCACTCTATTTCACTGTAAAATGGGTCGTAATTTAAAGGAGCATCAGCCCTGACATAAGCCAAATGGGCCTCAGTGGTATTTTCAGATCTACACACTCCTATTTTGTCATGATTATATCTTTTTAAAATATAATTTAAAAAACAGCCAGGTAAGAATTTTATTATATATCATGTCATACAATATTCTTTTGATTCTTGAATATCATTTGAAGTAAGCACAGTTCTATTTACCTATTCTGTTTGAGTTCGAAAGAAAGAAGCATTGTACTAGACTGAATGTAGCCCAATGAAATGGAACTTTCTTTTCTAGAATTGTTAGGGATTGATATGAGATTTAAAAAAAGTCATTCCTATAATTAAAAAAAAGTATTGAATTGTTTGTCCTAACTTGAAGGTATAATAGCAAGCTACCAAAAAGCAGAGCAATTCATTTTTCTGTTTTGCAGAGAAAGACCATTCACATTCCTAAGATATTTTCTCCTTTGATAGTTCGTAATGTCAATGTATAAAAGAAAGGGAGGGATTTTATGAACTTTCTACACTGTTTTAATGCTGACAGTACACTTATTACATTTTTATTTTGTCATCAATTCATTGTGCTATTGCTTTCCTATTTTAATTGAATATTGCACTGAAGCATCTGACAAAGTATATAACTAAGCCTTCATGGAATCTACATGGACTTCCTCTTAATCCTTGAAATTTAATTTACCATGCAAGTTATTAGTCTTTGCGAACACAATTAGTAATTAACTTGTCAAATGCTATTCTGTCAATTTTATATTTTTGTTCAATCAACTAAAATATATATTGTAAATAGTTATTCTTCTGATGGAGTTTGTTCTTCAGTTCTGAAGAATTAAATGGGTGAAGTCTGGGTTCAGGCAGCCTCTGAGATAATCAAAGGCTCTTGTTTGCTGACCTTTATTCCTTTTTTCATATTTGACTGTTCAAATATAAAATATAATAGCTTGGCACATCAATTGGATTCCACTGTTCAATGTATTACTTCTTTATTTCATTCACTGAGAAATTCAATCTCACTTTTCCACTTTCTACACTTTTCCATCAGTCAATGTGATTTAGGAAACTGTTGAAATTCTATGGCTGACTTTTCTTCTGTTATCCCCCAGACAATACTCAGTTTGCACTGTGCCAGTCACTTGGACAATCTAGCCCTCCACGTCCAGCACCACATACCTGGCCTATTCAGACTGCTTAATCCAGGTCCTCATGTGAGGAAATTAGGAAATTGCCATAAAACTGTCTCGACCCCAGGGTTTGGAGAACTTTGTCCTATGTGGAGGTGAGAAGGAGGAGGTTGGGGAACAAGTTTACAGCTCTCTCTAAGGTGTTATGGGTTTTTTCATCTTTTACAAAATAATATGAATACGAACAGACGAATTAGCAGCAGAAGTAGGCCAAAATAATGCAAAAAGTGAAAAGTAATTTTGGTTACCATGAATTGCAATAAACCTAAGTATTAGCATGCAAATAATAAAGAGGTATGATGGAAGACCATGCAGCAAACAATTACGTTCCAGTCACTGAATCTAAGTAAAAAAATATAAATGAGGAAACACTTGTAGGTGAATGTTGGGGATGTAATTTAATTTAAGCATTTTAGTGTTTTAAAATGCAGTGAGGGGAGATTATTGGACAGGAAAAATGTGCTTAATATTATGTATTCTTGGGAGATATGACTGGTTCCTCTTACCTTTCCGTATTGGGTAAGATTATTAAATGTCTTTTGTCACAGAGTGACCATGTATGTATTGTTGCAGTTTGCATCAATTGCTTTGTCCCTGAGCAGCTCTTCCTATGGACCTCAGCTGCTATGTCTCAAACAGGTCTCTGCTTAACTTGAAAGAAAAGGAAAGCTTGCTTATATATAGCACATTTCATGACCTCAGGGCATCCCAAAACACTTTAGAGTCAATGAAGTACTTCTTAAAGTTTAGACACTTGTAATGTAGAAAACGCAGCAGCCAATTTGCCCACAAGGTCTGAAAAAAATGATAATACCCAGATCATCTGTTTTAGTGATATTGATTGAGGGATACATATAGGCTAGGAAATGGGGAGAATTTCCCTACCCTTCTTCAAAATAGTGTCATGGGATCTTTTGCATCCACCTTACAGAGCAGACGGGCCTTGTTTTAACATCTCAGTCGAAGAACAAAACCTCTGACAGTACAAAACTCCCTCAAATACTGCACTGGAGTGTCAGCTTAGATTCTGCTGGAGTAGAACAATGAATCCACCACCAGAGGTGAGAGTGCTACCCACTGTGCCACGGCTGACAACTCCTGCAACAGTTCCACTGCTGGCTCAGAGCTCTCTGCCCTCTGCAGACCTTTAATCAAAAAACTTTGAAACTCAACTCCCAAGATATTTTAGTGGATGACTGCTGATTCAAATCCTGCAACACCTTGCTAGCATTTGCACCCCATTGAATGAGAGGTTTTGCTCATGCCTGGAGTTCATTTTGAACATTCAAATTAGGTTGCTTCCAGAAATTGCAACAGGGTTGGCCCACTACACATCGGGAGGGTGAAAATTGTGCCCCACTGCAGCTCAGGATTTTATGAAAACAGAAAATCCAGGCCAAAGCATTTCCTGTAAACTTGCAGCCCATTTACTGATGGCCCATTCCAAACCCTGATACAACTTCTTTCACTGATGCCCATGCATAACCATATTCTAGCTAGCACACATTTTAGCTGTAGCTTACAGTTTAAAGCTTTGGTACACTATCTTCTTAAGAGGACTTTACATATAAAAAGCATTGCAACACAACCTTGCAATATGGTGCATAGTGAATTACTGATAAGGGATGGGCTGCAGGTTTGCCATATGTCTGACCCTGTGTATGCACTCCTTAACAACAGTATTTATCTTAAATAATACAGGTTTCAGTATTCATTGCTTGCAAAACACTTTCAAGGAATCCTTTCCCTGCCAGGACCACCCCCTCTGCTGGCTATGCTGTTCTTTGCACCTCCACCTTGAATGCCCAATTCTTTTCCCCTCCACACCCTCTTACCACTTCTTGCCAATCTCAACAACCTTTTTTAAAATAGAGCCATAGAAATGTATAACACAGAAGCAGGTCATTTGGTCTGTAATGGCTGTGCCAGCTCTTTGCTGAAGTATTCCAAAACTTGTTTCATTATCAGGGTTTCTGCATCATCTTTTACTTCAAATATTTATCCACTTTTCTTTTAAAAGATCCAATGGCCCCTAAACCAACCATTCCCTATAGCAGATCATTCCATGCTTCAACAACCCTCTGGATGAAGGAATTTCTCCTAACCTCTTATTCCCCGACCAGAAATAGTCTTCCCATTTACCCGATCAAAGCCCTCCAGAATTTTGAAACCCTCTATTAAATCTCCTTTTTTGCTTCCTCTGCTCCTGTGGAAATCCAGTATCTTAAGTATAGTCCCAGAACCTCAAAATACAAGACAAAGAAAATGCATGTGAAGATGCTAACAGCTTTGTTACAAATATCACACGATGCTATTTCAAGGTACATTCATTGAAAAAAGAAATGAATCCTAGCAGAGTCATCACAACAGAAATGTAGATGAGTTGAAAAGCTATTGTGTTGAAGGTACAGGAGCAGAAGTTGTGCAAATAGTTTAATCAGTGCCAAAGCTAATAGCAAAAACCAGTACAGGAGATAATTTTCCACAAGAACATTCAATCATGAATTCCTAATTTCTAACTTCACATTTTCAGTAACAGCCTCACACACAATCAGAGTGAAGTTGGAACATGTCCTAATTTGTCATCACGTTCATCAGCCATCAAAGTTGCTTTTCTTTTTTTAAAGGAGCAGAAATTGTGATTCCAAGTGTTGAAAATTTGGCAATAGTCTTGAAATAATCTTGAGTATGTGGATTTTTTCTCCTGCCCAATGCCTTTTCTACATTCAAAGACATTTCCTAATTTGAAATAGGCTCTTTTGAAGAGTTTTCCATGCCATTGTTCCAAAATTACTGAAAGCCCTATTTATGTTAATAATATCAGTGTCTCTGATTTGTCACACTGCTTGTCTGACATCTAGTACTGGATGAGCTGACATTTTCTCCAACTAATTATTTGATTTGTGCCACAAACTCTGTTCCCTCATCCCTCTCCCTGGAAATTGTTTGAAGTTCAACCAGATCATTTGCGAACTTGGTGTTGTATTTGACATTGAGATGAACTTCCAACCATATATCCACTTCGCCTACTGCTGTAACATTGCCCTACTCTGACCCTGTCTCTGTTCCTCTGCTGCTAAAACTCTCATCCATCCCTTTGTTACTTCTGGATTTAACTATTCTAATGTTAGAGAAACCGCAAACCCTGTTTGTGAAGAAGACACTGAGACTAGGATGCTTTGGTGGAGACTGTTTATTGCTTGCCACAGAGTTTACTTCTCCACCCCTAACAACACCCCCGCAAGTGCTGGCTGGCTCTTCTTTATATATACACATTTGAGTACAATTAACTAATCAACACCCAAGACCTGTCCACCCTATTACCTTCAACTACTAGTTTTTAATATCCATTTACTAACATCTAATTTTCACCTAGCCGATCTCCCACCTTCCAATTTACTTAAATTTGAGCTCATACAAAACTCTGCTGCTTTGAGATGTCCAGTGGTCATGAAAGGCGCTATATAAATGCAAGTTTTTCTTTCTTACACAACTGTGCCATTTCACAGAATCACAGAATAATACAGTGCAGAAGAGGCCCTTCGAGTCTGCACCGAGGCATTAAAGATACCTGACCTGTCTACCTAATCCCATTTGCCAGCACTTGGCCCATAACCTTTAATGTTATGACATGCCAAGTGCTCATCCAGGTACTTTTTAAAGGATGTGAGGCAACCCGCCTCTACCACCCTCCCAGGCAGGGCATTCCAGACCGTCGCCACCCTCTGGGTAAAAAAGTTCTTCCTCAAATCCCCCTTAAACCTCTCGCCCCCTCACCTTAAACTTGTGTCCCCTTGTAACTGACCCTTCAACTAAGGGGAACAGCTGCTCCCTAGCCACCCTTTCCATGCCCCTCATAATCTTGTACACCTCGATCAGGTCACCCCTCAGTCTTCTCTGCTCCAGCGAAAACAACCCAAGCCTATCCAACCTCTCTTCATAGCTTAAATGTTCCATCCCAGGCAACATCCTGGTGAATCGCCTCTGCACCCCCTCCAGTGCAATCACATCCTTCCTAAAATGTGGCGACCAGAATTGCACACAGTACTCCAGCTGTGGCCTTACCAAAGTTCTACACAACTCCAACATGACCTCCCTGCTTTTGTAATCTATGCCTCGATTGATAAAGTCAAGTGTCCCATATGCCTTTTTCACCACCCTATTAACCTGCCCTTCTGCCTTCAGAGATCAATGGACAAACACGCCAAAGTCCCTTTGTTCCTCGGAACTTCCCAGTGTCAGGCCATTCATTGAATACTTCAGTGTCACATTACTCCTTCCAAAGTGTATCACCTCACACTTTTCAGCCACTTTTCTGCCCATTTGACCATCCCATCTATATCTTCCTGTAACCCAAGACACTCTACCTCACTGTTAACCACTCGGCCAATCTTTGTGTCATCCGCGAACTTACTGATCCTACCCCACATAGTCATCTATGTCGTTTATATAAATGACAAACAATAGGGGACCCAGAACAGATCCTCGTGGTACGCCACTGGACACTGGCTTCCAGTCACTAAAACAGCCATCTGTCATCACTCTCTGTCTCCTCTCTTTTCTCCTTTGAGACACTCTATAAAATCTACCTCTTTGGCCAAGCTTTTGGCCATCTGCCTTATGTAGCTCAGTGACAAACTCTGCTTTATAACGCTGCTGTGAAACACCATGGGAATGTTTTATTACCTTAAAGGCGCTATGTAAATAGAAGTTGTTTTTGCTGTACTGTAAGGAGAATGTAGAATAAACAGATACCTTACACTCAGAATTGTAGGCAACAGCACAGTTTATGGTTTTAATTGTAGTTTACCTGAATATTCTGATGCTGCAACAGAATGCATAACAATGAAGTCACACTCTGTGATTATTTTTCTTTTCACAGAATGGCCAGACTCTGTGGATCCATGTGTATCAGCTGAATTGACGACAAATTGAGTGCATTGAAATATTAGATGTACATGTGAATAATGATAGACTTTGTTCTTTCTCATTGAATCTTTTGTAGTCATCCTTTTAGCCAGCTTAATAAATTCGCAACAGTCTTCATTATTTCTATTTGTATCAGAATTCAGAAATTACTGGAGAAAATCTCAGTTGTTGACAAAGGGAATAACTTTAAATATGTTCTATTGAACATGCATAATAAGTGCATACCAAGGACTAATAAGCACAGAAATGTGACCCTAAGTAGAACAAGACAATACAAAGTAAAATCAATAAGAAACACAAGCTCTCGGAAGAAAATAGGAAAACCCAGGGAAGTATACAGAAGCCTCTTAAAAACGACAAAAAGTTAATCAGCGAGACAATCCAGAAGCCAAACAGATCCATAAGATAAAAGCAAAATACTGCAGATGCTGGATTTCTGAAATAAAAACAGAAAGTACTGGAAATACTCAGCAGGTCTGGGGCATCTCTGGTTGATGGTTGATGAGTTTTCATCAAAATCTTTATTTCAGATCCATAAGATAATTGGCCAGTATTACAACATCTTGCATTTATATTATGTGCATCAGATGCAGAAGATATCTCAAAGTGCTTTACAATTAGGAGAAAAGCGATACGGTGACTAAGTATCAAAGGGAAACTGAAAGGGAATGAAGAGGCCAAGATGAGCATGGATGAAGAGAGGAGTTTTAAGCAATTTCCTGAAAGCAGGGAGGAAACTAGCAAAGTGAAGGGTAGGAGGCAGAGAATTCCAGATGGTACGGGTGTTATGGCTGAAGGAAGAGCTGCCACTGATGGGGTGCCAGATCAGGAGAAGTCCGAAATTAAAAGTGTGCAGCCTGCACACAGGAACTTACAGGAGGAGATGGTAGGAGGAAAGATGATGTGGGAGGGAAGGCCATCAAAATACTTGAAAACAACCCAAGTGCAGAAATTTTGGAATCAATGTACTGGGCCACAGGGAGACAGTGGAGTTTGGAGAGGGCAAGATAGGATAATGTGATTAAGTCTGCCTCTGGGACTCCCAATGGGGAGATCACTGAGAACATTGCTAATCAATCAAGCACAAATCTGGCACAGCAGACAAAGCAGAGATAGACAGATTTCTAAATACATATGACATAAGGGGATATGGGGATAGTTTGAGGAAAAGGCATTGAAGTGGATGATCAGCCATGGATCATATAAAATGGTGGGGCAGGCTCGATGGGCTAAATGGCCTACTGCTGCTCCTATGTTCCTGCCCAGTTTGGGAACCTCCTGATATTCATTTCCAGTGAAATTAAAATTGGGGGCAGTTTCTTTAACGAACAGTTGATCCATAATGCCAGATTTATGCCCAAATGCAAAGTAAAAATTGACCCCCACATCTGAAGAAATTGCAGCCCATGATTTTCTAACCATTAAATGGGAATGTCTGATGTGCAACCATAAGATTGGACTTGCACTTATGGTCAATATTTGTTGTCCAGTTTTATTGTTATCTAATGGTTAACAAATCACCACTGTCATCCTTTACATGTTTCCCACCATATGTAATGTGTCTCTTCTAACATAAATGTATGCAGAACCTCTCAAAAATATTTACTTCCCTTCTCCAGTTCTGTGTCTGTGCTTCACTGTTTATTTCCCCAGTCCTCTCCCTTGGTGACAGTGTAGAGTTTATACCATCTAGTATAGTTTGTGACATACATAAATGATTTGGAGGAAAGTATAGGTGGTCTGATTAGCAAGTTTGCAGATGACACTAAGATTGGTGGAGTAGCAGATAGTGAAGGGGACTGTCAGAGAATACAGCAGAATATAGATAGATTGGAGAGTTGGGCAGAGAAATGGCAGATGGAGTTCAATCCGGGCAAATGCGAGGTGATGCATTTTGGAAGATCCAATTCAAGAGTGAACTATACAGTAAATGGAAAAGCCCTGGGGAAAATTTGATGTCCAGAGAGATTTGGGTGTTCAGGTCCACTGTTCCCTGAAGGTGGCAACGCAGGTAAATAGAGTGGTCAAGAAGGCATATGGCATGCTTTCCTTCATCGGACGGGGTATTGAGTACAAGAGTTGGCAGGTCATGTTACAGTTGTATAAGACTTTGGTTCGGCCACATTTGGAATATTGCGTGCAGTTCTGGTCGCCACATTACCAAAAGGATGTAGATGCTTTGGAGAGGGTGCAGAGGAGGTTCACCAGGATGTTGCCTGGTATGGAGGGCGCTAGCTTTGAAGAGAGGTTGAGTAGATTAGGATTATTTTCATTAGAAAGACGGAGGTTGAGGGGGGACCTGATTGAGGTGTACAAAATCATGAGAGGTATAGACAGGGTGGATAGCAAGAAGCTTTTTCCCACAGTGGGGGATTCAATTACTAGGGGTCACGAGTTCAAAGTGAGAGGGGTAAAGTTTAGGGGGGATATGCGTGGAAAGTTCTTTACGCAGAGGGTGGTGGGTGCCTGGAACGCGTTGCCAGCGGAGGTGGTAGACGCGGGCACGATAGCGTCTTTTAAGATGTATCTAGACAGATACATGAATGGGCAGGAAGCAAAGAGATACAGACCCTTAGAAAATAGCCGACATGTTTAGATAGAGGATCTGGATCGGCGCAGGCTTGGAGGGCCGAAGGGCCTGTTCCTGTGCTGTAATTTTCTTTGTTCTTTGTTCTTTGTTCTAGTACCTAATCTTGAGCTCCTCAGTGGGAAGGATAAGGGTGGTAGCACTGACTGTTTCTCACCAGCAGCCTCTGAGCATGGTGGTGGTGCTTCACTTCTATGTGCAGGGCCATGAGATGGCCCTGCGAGTACTGCCAGTGCTTAAGTCTTTGCATTGTTGGTTCCTGTCTGCAGCTTGCCTCTTCTTCGGTGCTCTTAGGGAATAGTCGGGTTGGGCAGATGAGGCATCATGCTGGGATCCATCCCTCTTCCATGCCCATCATTGCCTCTTCTTATCATGTCCCAGCTGCTGAGTGTCTCGTGTGGGTGACCAGGGATCTATGAGAGAATAGATCCTTGGCCAGCACTAAGAAGTGTGAAGTACACCATCAACCTTCTCACAAAGCAATTCAAAAGCCTTTCAAGGGCAGAAATGAGAACCTTTAGGTAGACCCCCAAGTCTCAATAATGGTTGTGAAAGAAATGGCAAGCAAAACTGTTTCTGGTGGTTCTGTGCAGATAAGATGGTGTTGGCACTCATTTCTTGGTGAATTACATTTTTCTCAAAGTTTATTGCAAGCACAGATAATGTCTGAATGAATGTTCTGAAAAGTCATAACAGACTGCATGCAGCATTTCTGCTGACTAATCTGTTCCGTACATGAATATGCATTCAGGGACATACAGAAGCATGTTGGTCTTTTTTCTTTAATTTATTCATTCACAGAATGTGGGCATCCCTAGCAAGAGCCAATGCAGCCCATGTGGTGTCAGTTTACCCACAGTGCTCTTCGGGACCAAGTTCCAGGATTTTGATCCAGCAACAATGAAAAAATGATATGTTTCCAAGTCAGGATGGCATGTGACTTGCAGGGGAACTTGCAGATGGCGGTGTTCTTTTGTACCTGCTGCCTTGTCCTTCTAGGTGGTAGAGGTCGCAAGTTTGGAAGCTGCTTTTGAAGAAGCCTTGGCAAGTTACAACATTGCATTTTGTAGATAATACGCACTGCTGCCACATTGTGTGCTGGTGTGGAGAGAGTGAATGCTGAAGGTGATGGATGGGGTGCCTGTCAAATGAGGTGCTTTGTCCTGCATGGTGTTGAGCTTCTTGAGTGTTGTTTGAGCTGCACTCATGCAGGCAAGCGGAGATTATTGCATCACACTCCTAACTTGTGCTTCAGTCATGGACATTCCTATGATGGCAACCACCATCTCCTCCATGGCGGTAAGGGCTTCCAGCCGTGCCTGTCCTCTGCCAGTTGGGTGCTGCTGCCTGCAGTTAAGCATCATCTTGTCCTGCAGGAGAAAGGAGAGTGTGTCAATGAATGTGGTGCAAGATGTTTAGATGATGTGGCTGTCATGGTTGAATAACTGGCAATGTGTGCAAGCTGTGAGATGTGGGTATGAGGTTGCAGCAGTGCTAAATGTGTGAGGGTGAGCTGAAGCTATGAATGTTATGTATGAGCCATGATTGATAGAGATTGTTGGTAGGTGAGTGATATGGGTGTGGTACATTGAGCAGTGGTGCAGTTGGTGCGATATGGCACTTAAAGATGAATTCACTGATCTTGACCATTTGTATAAGGTCATTGAACCTTTTTGTGGTGCAGCATCAAGGTTCTCAGGGCTCGATGCCCGACATTGACCGGCGTAGCTATCCGCTCCCACGGTCTTCAAAGACTTTGTCTGTAGGACCTCCTGGCCCCCTGTGGATAGAGCACCTCTTTCCCGCTGTCCACCTCCTGCACAAAGGCCTCCAAGTCAGAGAACCTTGTACCATGCTCTCTACCCTCTTGCCCAATAATTCAGTGTTCTTCTTGCTCAGATTCTCTGTTTCAACCAGTTCCAGCGCCTGTTCCAGCCAGAATGCACCTCACCTTTGAAAGCCACAGGCTGGTTATAAGTCATGCAGGCTAGATTTAATTGTTGCTAACATCACACAAATGTAGGCCTCCTGCTAAGGTGTTCAGCCACTCAGCAGTGTGTTCAGTGCTTGCTGCACACAGGCATCATGCAAATCAGCAGGCAGCATGAAGTTTGTCTACATCGAGAGCAACAGGTGCAGGTTGATCTGAATTTGCGATACCCATGCTCATTTTCAAGCTCTGTCCAATTTTGTGGCCTGTATCTCCTTAACCAATGAAATTTAAAGCTTGAAAAATAAACAGAGGGAGGACTGAGGCCGGAATCTTTCAGACATAGGAAATAATCGAAGGTTGAGGCTATTTCCGGGTCCTGACCACGGTCAGGCGAGAGGTGCGTCGATGGGGGGATTCTTCTGGGAGGTGGCCAACTAAGGGGCCGCCTCCACATTTGCCATCCAATTAAGGACAGCGGTTGAGTTCCAGAAGCAGGAAAGCAGGACATTCCGGCCCACTCCAATGGAGGCTGTCAGCCCCCACTGTGAGACCAGTGGGAACATTGCTGAGAGCCAGACTGATGGAGCAGCAGGGAGGCACTGCAGCCACAATTAGCATCTGTCGAGCAGATGAAAAGTTCACTGTATATGTCCATCAGAGAGATCCGTCTCCACAATTTTATCACTCAATGGCAAGGCTGTGATATGGGCAAACAGTAGCCTTGCCATTTGTCGCGGTGAACTCTTCAACAACCTTAGAATCACAGGGATCTGTGTTGGAGCCTCAATTATTCACATTATTCATTAACGACTTGGATAATGGCATAGTAAGTCATATATCCAAATTTCCTGATGATACAAAGTTGTAGACAGTCTAGATGATAGCATAAAATTGCAAGGAGATATTGACAGACTAGGTGAATGGGCAAAACTGTGGCAGATGGATTTCAATGTGGGCAAGTATGAGGTTATCCATTTTGGACCAAAAAAGGAAAAAGGATAGAGCAGGGTACTTTCTAAATGAGAAGAGGTTAAGTACAGTGGATGTCCAAAGAGACCCAGGGGATTCAGGCGCATAGATCTTTAAAATGCCAGGAGCAAGTGCAGAAAATAATCAAAAAGGCTAATGGAATGCTAGCCTTTATATCTAGAGGAGTGGAGTATAAAGACACAGAGGTTATGCTGCAGCTGTACAAAACCCTGGTTAGACCCCACTTGGAGTACTGCGAGCAGTTCTGGGCACCACACCTTAGGAAGGATATATTGCCCTCGGCGGGAGTGCAACGTAGGTTTACAAGAATGATACCTGGACTGCAGGAGTTAAGTTACGAGGAGTGATTACACAAATTAGGCCTGTTTTCGTTAGAATTTAGAAGGTTAAGGGGTGATCTGATCGAAGTCTTCAAGATAGTAACAGGAAAAGACAGGCTAGATAAAGATAAACTATTTCCACTGGCTAGAGTTTCTAAAACTAGGGGGCATAGTCTAAAAATTAGGGCCAGACCATTCAGGAGAGATGTTAGGAAGCATTTCTTCACGCAAAGGGTGGTCGAGGTTTAGAACTCCCTCCCACAAACAGTTGTTAATTTTAAATCTGAGATAGATAGATTTTTGTTAAGCAAAGATATTAAGGGATATGGGCCAAAGGCAGCGATATGGAGTTAGGCTGCGGATCAGCCATGATCTCATTGAAAGGCGGGACAGGCTCGAGGGGCTGAATGGCCTACTGCTGTTCCTATCTTCCTTTAGAAATTACGAGGCTACAGCCTCTTACTGCGAAGCCCCCTTCTGCCAGGGAGCAGGCACAGTGGGGGGCCCACGTGCAATGGATAATTATTGGCTAATTGCCCTTGTAATCACCATAATTGTTACCTGCCCCTGCCAGGCAGGTAACCGCTGCCGTTGGGACTCCTCCTCCGGCAAAAGAGTATGGCAGCAGGATCACTTTAGGAAGCAGACCTGATGTGCAACGATCTAAATTTCCCCACCTGTGCCACCTCCAAAGCCACCTCCAATGGGCCAGGAAGATCCCCACTGGAGAAGAAAAGTAAATTACAGTGGGTGAATTTAACATTAAATCAGCTACAGAAAGAGAAATAAAGAAAGGGAAAGAAAGATTTGACATTTTTTAATCTCCAAGAATAATTCACCATCTGAAGGAATGAGGCTATTCTTTTTGTTGTTCACTTTCTGAACTAGACAGGTTGATTGCCAATCATTGCCAATTAAGCTATTAACCAATGCCATTACTTACACTGTTAATTATTGGCCTTAACTTCCTCAGGTGAGTATAATGGGCAATTAATGTGCAAATTAAGCAACTTCATGAAACTCACAATGGTTGAATGCAAGATGGTTTTGACAAGACTAACGGTAGACAAATGCAAATCAGGTAACAACTTGTGGCACGGAAGGGTTATTCACAATTCATGGGATAACTCTTCCTTGCCACTAGTTGCTGGCTGATTTGCACATTAATAATAGCATGTATTGTTGCAGGAAATGGTTCTGTAAAGAGTAGCAAAGCATAGTAGTGGCATTGTGCTGTTTGGCCAAATATGCCAGGAAGCTCAGGGGAGTTTCAGGGGCAAGCAAGAAGAAGTTGAAGAGAATATTTATCTTGTTGGTATAGAATGAAAACTACCAAACTCACCATGGCCCATACCCTCTATGACCACCATCCCAACAATTTTCAGAATTGCTTCTTGATGTGAGTTGGCCTAGATTGGCAGGACTGCAACCGGTCAGATGATTGTACGCAGTCTTTCCTATAAAAATGGACAAAACATATACATTTATCATTTGGGTGTGACCCAAGCTGTACCCCAATGATTCTGGCAGAAATTTCAGTGTTGAGAAAAGGAACAAGGACCAGGCATAGTAGGATCCGGCTCTAAATTCTAATTCCTCCTGCCTAGGTAGCAGTCTAGATCCAGCCAAAATATCATGGATTTTCAGGTAGGCTTTGTTTTTCAAATATACATAAACTGCATTAATAAAAAGTTGTGTTTCTTTACCATGAATTTACTTTTCATTTTGAATAAAGACAGGCTGAAAATATTTGATAAAAAAATAACCAGCACAAACAAAATTTGCCTCTTAAACACAAAGGGCTGAATTTTCCCGGTCCTGCAGAGGCAGGTTAGGAGATGGGACCGGGTGCAATGTTGTAAGATAGCATATTGGTCCCCCCAACGTGTTCCCACCTCCCAGCGATCTTGCCAGAGGCGGGGTCAATGCAGCAGAAGCAACCTGTCCAGCAGCAGTGGGTAACCAATTAAGCCTATTAATGGGTCAATTGGGGAAAAGGTGATGGTGCAGCTGGGATCTTCCCCACTGCAGACAGGCCTTCCTGCTGAGGCCAGAGCCCAACATTTAACTGGAGGCGGCCTCCTGGCAGCATGCTCACACTCAGCCCAGTACTGACCCGCTGGGATTCAACGGCCACAGCTGTGGTCACAAGCCATCCTGTGGAGGGGTTCCCCATCCACACTGATAGCCTGACAGCTGTGCCCAAGCATATTATTTTAACTTTTCCCATTGCTGCAATGCTGGCTCCATTTCGAGGCACTCTCAAGGTCTCCTGCCTGCCTCAGCAGTGCCCACCTCACCCAGGTATATATATACCTATATAGGTAGGTGGTAGGGAAATATAGGGACAGGTGGGGATGTGGTAGGAATATGGAATTAGTGTAGGATTAGTATAAATGGGTGGTTGATGGTCGGCACAGACTCGGTGGGCCGAAGGGCCTGTTTCAGTGCTGTATCTCTAAACTAAACTAAACTAAACAGTGGGGCTGCTAGCCAGACATTGCTGCACCCTCCTATTGGGCATCCCACTTTCCTGGTCCACTCATCCTCTTAAATTGGACAGGGCTCTCAGAGGCGGCTTCTTAATTGTCCGCCTCCGGGAGGATTTCGACCGAGATCCCACAATGGCACTTCCTCGTTCCCAACCCGAAACTGAGGCCGATGTAGGGATCGTGACCCAAACAGGAAAATTCAGCTAAAGAATGCTACCAATAAAACTCAAAAGATGCTTGTATTTGAACTGAATTACTTGGCCCCTTCCGTGGGCAACTGCCCAGACAAAACAAAGCTAATTTTATGGCTACACTGCTGTTGGAGAGCTTCACCCATTAACACTGCATATCAAAACTTCAAATGCAGGCTGCCAGCAGTACAGATTCATATAATTATCCCAACATTTATATTCCAGGCCTATTTTTATCATTTTCTGTGGTTGTACAATCTGTACAGTCTGGTTGTACAATCTGGCCACCGTGCATGATTATGGCATTTGCTTGGATTCTACAAATGACTCTCCTTGCTCTAGCCCAGAACTCTCATCTTTCTCTAGTTTCTCTCCTATCTCCCCTCATGCCATCTCTGAGTTCATCTTGTCCATCAGACCGACCTCCTCCTCTCTCAAACCCTCACTAAACTGCTGATGATTAAACATCATGGGGTAGGCGGTGGCATAGTGGTATTATCACTGGACGAGTAACCCAGAGACCCAGGGTATTTCTTTGGGGACATGGGTTCGAATCTCACCACAGCAGAAGGTGAAATTTTAATTTAATTAATAAATCTGGAATTTAAGAAAAAGCTAGTCTAATGATGGCCATGAAACCATTGTTGATTGTTGTAAAAACCCATCTGGTTCACTAATGTCCTTTAGGAAAGGAAATCTGCTGTCCTTACCTGGTCTGGCCTACATGTGACTCCAGACCCACAGCAATGTGGTTAACTCTTACATGCCCTCTGAAATGGCCTAGCAAGCCACTCAGTTGTACCTAACCTCTACAAAGTTAATAAAAAGGAATGAAACCGGACGGACCACCCGGCATCAACCTAAGCACTGGAAACGACAACGGCAAATCCAGCCCTGTCGACCCTGCAAAGTCCTCCTTACTAACATCTGGGGGCTTGTGCCAAAGTTGGGAGAGCTGTCCCACAGATTAGTCAAGCAACAGCCTGACATAGTCATACTCACAGAATCATACCTTACAGACAATGTCCCAGACACTGCAATCACTATCCCTGGGTATGTCCTGTCCCACACCAGAGGTGGCAGCACAGTGGTATACAGTAGGGAGGGAGTTGCCCTGGGAGTCCTCAACATCGACTCTGGACCCCATGGAGTCTCATGGCATCAGGTCAAAGATGGGTAAGGTAACCTCCTACTGATTACCACATACTGCCCTCCCTCAGCTGATGACTCAGTACTCCACCATGTTGAACACCACTTGGAGGAAGCACTGAGGGTGGCAAGGGCACAAAATGTACTCTGGGGACTTCAATGTCCATCACCAAGAGTGGCTTGGTAGCACCACTACTGACCGAGCTGGCCGAGTCCTAAAGGACATAGCTGCTAGACTGGGTCTGCGGCAAGTGCTGGGGGAACCAACACGAGGGAAAAACATACTTGACCTCATCCTCACCAATCTGCCTGCTGTAGATGCTTCTGTCCATGACTGTATTGGTAGGAGTGACCACCGCACAGTCCTTGTGGAGACGAGGTCCTGCCTTCACATTGAGGATACCGTCCATCCTGTTGTATGGCACTATCACTGTGCTAAATGGGATAAATTTCGAACAGATCTAGCAATGCAAAACAGGGGTGCTGTGGGCCATCAGCAGCAGCAGAACTGTACTCAACCACAATCTGTAACCTCATGGCCCGGCATATCCCCCACTCTACCATTACCATCAAGCCAGGAGACCAACCCTGGTTCAATGAAGACTGCAGGAGCGCATGCTAGGAGCAGCACCAGGCATACCTCAAAATGAGGTGTCAACCTGGTGAAGCTACAAAGCAGGACAATCTGCATGCCAACCTGCATATGTAGCATGCGATAGACAGAGCTAAGCGATCCCATAACCAACGGATCAGATCTAAGCTCTGCAGTCCTGCCACATCCAGCCGTGAATGGTGGTGGATAATTAAACAACTAACTGGAGGAGGTGGCTCCAGATATATCCCCATCCTCAATGATGGGGGAGCCCAGTACATCAGTGCAAAGGATAAGGCTGAAGCATTTGCAACAATCATCAGCCAGAACTGCCGAGTTGATGATCCATCTCGGCCTCCTCCTGAAGTCCCCAGCATCACAGATGCCAGACTTCAGCCAATTCGATTCACTCCGCGTGATATCAAGAAATGACTGAAGGCACTGGATATTACAAAGGCCATGGGCCCTGACAATATTCCGGCAATAGTACTGAAGGCCTGTGCTCCAGAACTTGCCGCGCACCTAGCCAAGCTGTTCCAGTACAGCTACAACACTGGCATCGACCCTGCAATGTGGAAAATTGCCCAGGAATGTCCTGTACACAAAAAGCAGGAAAAATCCAACCCGGCCAATTACCGCCCCATCAGCCTACTCTCGATCATCAGTAAAGTGATGGAAGGTGCCATCAACAGTGCCGTCAAGCAGCACTTGCTTAGCAATAATCTGCTCAGTGACGCTCAGTTTGGGTTCTGCCAGGGCCACTCAGCTCCTGACCTCATTACAGCCTTGGTTCAAACATGGACAAAAGAGCTGAACTCAAGAGGTGAGGTGAGAGTGACTGCCCTTGACATCAAGGCAGCATTTGACCGAGTATGGCATCAAGGAGCCCTAGCAAAACTGAGGTCAATGGGAAAAACCCTCCGCTGGCTGGAGTCATACCTAGCACAAAGGAAGATGGTTGTGGTTGTTGGAGGTCAATCATCTGAGCTCCAGGACATCACTGCAGGAGTTCCTCAGGGTTTTCTTTTTAGAGATACAGCACTGAAACAGGCCCTTCGGCCCACCGAGTCTGTGCCGACCATCAACCACCCACTTATACTAGTCCTATACTAATTCCATTTTCCTACCACATCCCCACCTGTCCCTATATTTCCCTGCCACCTACCTATTCTAGGGGCAAATTACAATGGCCAATTTACCTATCAACCTGCAAGTCTTTGGCATGTGGGAGGAAACTGGAGCACCCGGAGGAAACCCACGCAGACACAGGGAGAACCTGCAAACTCCACACGGGCAGTACCCAGAATTGAACCCGGGTCGCTGGAGCTGTGAGGCTGCAGTGCTAACCAATGCGCCACTGTGCCGTCCTAGGTTAGTGTCCTAGACCCAACCATCTTCAGCTGCTTCATCAATGATCTTCCTTCAATCATATGGTCAGAAGTGGGGATGTTCGCTGATGATTGCACAATGTTCAGCACCATTCGCGACTCCTCAGATACTGAAGCAGTCCGTGTAGAAATGCAGCACGTTCTGGACAATATCCAGGCTTGGGCTGATAAGTGGCAAGTAACATTCGCACCACACAAGTGCAAGGCAATGACCATCTTCAACAAGAGAGAATCTAACCATCTCCCCTTGACATTCAACCCCATTACCATCGCTGAATCCCCTACTATCAACATCCTAGGGGTTACCATTGACCAGAAACTGAACTGGAGTAGCCATATAAATGCCGTGGCTACAAGAGCAGGTCAGAGGCTAGGAATCCTGTGGCGAGTAACTCACCTCCTGACTCCCCAAAGCCTGTCCACCATCTACAAGGCACAAGTCAGGAGTGTGATGGAATACTCTCCACTTGCCTGGATGGGTGCAGCTCCAACAACACTCAAGAAGCTCGACACCATCCAGGACAAAGCAGCCCGCTTGATTGGCACCCCATCCACAAATATTCACTCCCTCCACAGTGGCAGCAGTGTGTACCATCTACAAGATGCACGGCAGCAACGCACCACGATGCCTTAGACAGCACCTTCCAAACCCGCGACCTCTACCACCTAGAAGGACAAGGGCAGCAGATGCATGAGAACACCACCACCTGCAAGTTCCCCTCCAAGCTACACACCATCCTGACTTGGAACTATATCGCCATTGCTTCACTGTCGCTAGGTCAAAATCCTGGAACTCCCTTCCTAACAGCATTGTGGGTGTACCTACCCCACATGAACTGCAGTGGTTCAAGAAGGAAGCTCACCACCACCTTCTCAAGGGCAATTAGGGATGGGCAATAAATGCTGGCCTGGCCAGCGTCGCTCTCATCCTATGAATGAATTTTTAAAAAAAATCCCTTTCTTGGTTGCATGTTAGCTGATATTTTTAACTATTCTCTCTCTTCAGGTACCTTTCCCCTCTCCTTCAAATCTGCCATCATCATTCTTCTCCTTGACTCCTCCATCCTTGCAAACTACCATCCCATCTCCAACCTCCCTTTCCTCTCAAGTCCTTGAACATGTTGGGCTGAATTTTACCAGCCCTCCGACGTCAGGTGTCATGGTTGGGGGGGCCCAGAAAATCCTTCTGGGTAAGGCCTGCCATGGTCTCGACACCGTGAAGGTTCTGCCGCATTATGCCAGCAGTGGTGAGGCCTCGGGTGGCCCCCTACCATCCAGCGGTGAAGCCTTAATCTACATATGTTAATGCTATTAAAATAAATGAATCAACACTTACCTGATAGCGATGGTCGTTCCACAACAATATTCCATCCCATTGCTGGAAGTCCTGTGCCTTTGGATCTCCGTTCGGAGATCTGAGGCATGACAGTGGTGTGGAGGGGGAGGAGTGAAATTTTCAGGGCGGGGAAGGGGGAGTGGAGAAACTGGTTCCTTTGGCTGAGGGGATGGTGGGAAGGGATTGAAAGGCAAAGGTGATGAAATTCGGGGGGTTGTGGGGGGCAAAGTTCGGGTTGCAAATAAACATTTTATTTGGTGGGAAAGACCCAAAAATAAAGTCTGTGGTCATTGGGACGGCAGGGGGTGGTAGAGGGGCTTCCAGCTTTTATTTAATTTTTTAAACTCAATATCAAATCAATGTATCTTTAGAAATGTAAATTGAGCTAAAGGACTTGAAGCCCTTTAAAAATGGCGCCGGCAGCGGCATGGTAACACCGGACACCATTGCCGGGGACAGAGTGGCCACTCCCTCTGCATCATCAGGGGCAGACGTTCCACCGCCTCCATTTAAATGAGCCGTCACACAAAATATCGCGACAGCTCAGCAGCGCACAAGTCGCGCATGCACCATGCCTTCTTTCAAGCTCGCCATCATTCTCAGTGGCAAGCTCATAAAATTTAGCCCATTGTCAGCTTCCAAATCCATGCCCATCTTCCCCTGTTTGAATCCCTTCTAACAGGATTCCACCCCTGCCACAGTATTGAAATGGCTCACAAATGACATCCTATGTGACTGTAACAAAAGTAAAATACTCCTCCTCATCCTTCTCACACTGTCTGCACCTTTTGACACGGTTGATCACACTATCCTCCTCCAATGCCTTTCCACTATGGTCCAGCTGGGTGGGACTGCGCTCATCTAGTTCTATTCATTTCTATATAATTATAGCCAGAGTATCACTTGCAATGGCTTCTCTTCCTGCTCCTGCACAGTTACCTCTGGTGTCCCGCAAGCATCTATCTGCAACCTTTGACGCAGTTAACTACACCATTTTCCTGAAATGCTGCTCCACTGTTGTCCAGCTGAGTGGAACTGCATTCACCCGATTCCATTCTTCTCTATCTAATCACATGCTGAGGATCACATGCAATAGCTTCTCTTTCCAGGGATCTATACTTGACGCTTCCTATTTCTTATCTACATGTTGCTCCTCGGCGATATCATCTGAAAGCACAACATTAGTTTATACACGTGTGCAGACGGCACCCAGCTTCACTTCACCTCGCCCTCTCTTGACCGCTCTACTGCCTCTAAATAGCCAGACTGCTTGTCTGACATCCAGTACTGCATGAGCAGAAATTTCCTACAGCTAAATACTGGGAAGACTGCAGCCAATGTCTTTGGTCCCCACTACAAACTCCACTCCCTAGCTACCGATTCCAATTAAAGGCCTGCTACCTGACCCGAACCCAACGGGACCCAACGACATGTCAGGTTCAGGTCGGGTTGGGTCGCACTTCTGGGTCCGGCATTCGGGCTTGGGTCGGGTTGGGCCGGATCGGACACACTCTATCACCATCTCAGTTAAGTGACTCTAATGTTAATTTACTTTTTGGACTTTAAAGGTGGTATTGTTACAGATATTTTAAGCTTGTACAGGTAAGGAACAAATGGTCAGGTTGGGTCGGGCAAGGAAAAAAATGGAAGGACTCGGGCCAGGTTGGACTCGGGTCAGATTGGCTTCTGTCGGGCTCGGGTCAGGTCTCATTTGCAGACCCAAGCAGGTCTTTAACTCCCACCCTCTCCTTGGCAACTGTCTGAGGCTGAACCAGTGTGTTTGCAACTTGGGTGTAATATTTGACACCAAAATGAGCTTCGGCCACTTATGTGCACCATCAATAAGACTGTCTATTTCTACCTGTAACATTGCCCGACTCCCCCCATTCACCTCAGCTCATCTGTTGCTGATACCCTCGTTCATGCCTTTGTGACCTCTAGACTTTACTATTCTAACACACACCTGGCCAACCTCCCATCTTCCACCCTCCATAAACTTTAGCTCATCGAAAACTCTGCTGCACGTGTCCTTACATCAGGCCGTGTTCACTATCATGCCTGTGCTCAGTGACCTACTGCTCCTAGTTAAGTAAAGCCTCTATTTTAAAATTCTCACCCTGGTTTTCAAATCCCTCCATGGTCTCATCCCTCCCTAAATCTTTAATCTCCAGCTCCACAACCCTCTGAAGAATCTGTGTTCCTCCAATTCTAGCCTCTTGAGCATCCCCGGTTTTAATTTTTCCATCATTGTTCCATCTGCCTTCAGCTGTGAAGGCCCTAAGCTCTGGAATTCCATCTCTAAACCTCTCTACTTCTCTTTCTTCCTTAAAACCAACATAGAAAATCATTGAAATTGACAGCATCTACACCTTTGACAAAGCTTTTGGTCATCTGCCTTTTTTATAATGCTCCTGTGAAGTGCCTTGCTGTTTTATGATGTTAAAGTCACTGTATAAATACAAGTTGTTGTAATTGTTGGACAACTATGTATATTATTGATTAGGATTTTAGTCACTCTACTGTCAAGTATAATTGATAACTAAATTGGGAGTATTTTGAATCTTTTAAAGGTTGTAGATGGCTCAAGTCTGTAGAGTGCAATATGGTGCTTTTGGATCTTACAGATGGCCATAGAAGGGAAATATAAAATGTGTGTTTAATGCTGGATTTTACTCAGTTTGCAAGAATAGTTGCTTTGTTCACAAGATCAAAGATAATTATGGATAAAGAAGATCTTTTGGCTGATCACGATTGACTGTTCAGAGAGATTCTAATGTCTTCCAACCCCTTCCATTGTCGCATTTAATTATTTCTTAAATGATTCCAGGATTTTTGTCCTCTTACTCTACCTGTAAGTTTATTTCACATGTTGATCACACCCTGTAAAGGAGAATTTTGTGATATCTGGCCTAACAGTACCCTTCTCTATATTGAACCAGTGTCCCCTTGTTCTACCCATACAGTTCAATTTTAAATAATATTCTGAATTAACTTTTTCTCTATACCATTACCAATCTTATATAACTCTGTAAGATCACTTCTCAGATATCTCCTCGACAGGCTGAAAACCTCAGGTCTGTTCAGCTTTCCTTGACATTGGAGATTGGCTTCAGGCTCTTCTCTGCAATGCACCCAGCACTGGATGTCTTTCTATTTTCTTGGCAACTGGAGCTGGACTCAGTATTCAATGTGCAGTTGGACAAGAGCATGATAGAGCTTGATTATGATCTAGACTTCCCGAATCTCCTATAGGCTACCATAAATATCATCTAACCCTGGTGTTACTAATGTTTTGGTTTTGTATTGAAAGCTTAGAATTCTGTGTGTTTTTAAAAACTGAGGAAAGGATTTTTCTCTGATTGATGGTGGATTTGAACTGAGTGAAATAGACAGACTGCAAGGCATCTGTTTCCAAACAACTCAGCAGGGGAATGACAGGTCAAGATTTCTGACTGTCATGTGACTGGATTGTTGAAGTTAGTTTCACTTTTGGATTGTGAAAAGACCAGTGAGTTGGACAAGGAGCAGGCAGTTTGAAATCTGGCTGTGACCTGCCTGGAGCCTGGAGAAAAAGACCTCTCTCTGTAAAGGAAGACTCGCATCTCTTGAAAAGAAATCCTGCATTTGAAATGTAGCTGTGATTTGCCTGGAGAGAGAAAAAAGACCTAGGAAAAAAAGAGTTACTTCTCTCTGTAGAGGAAGACTGCTTTTCAAAGAAACCCCTGCATGTCAGAGGTAGCAGATTCCAATTGCCTCCAGTCTTTGAAGAATCCCTGCCTTAAGATGATGTTGTCGCTTGTGTTTTGGGAGATCCTGAAATCTCAAGAAAGCTTCTACTGCTAGACTGCTGCTTCAAAACCCAAGCAGACCTGTTGCTACACCTTTGCTGAAAGACCTGTGTGATGCTTGCTGCAGACAAATTGCCTTGAACGCCTACCCATCACAGAATGTTCATCAGCCTCACCTGGAGAGACGTCGAGTGTCATCTGACTATTCGACTCCGGGACACCTCACCATACAAAAACATTCCACCAGAATGTGATAAACTTAATAATTTTATTGTTTCCTTTTTATTCTTAAGAAACAGTTGTAAACCAAAAGAAAAATCCTTTTCCCAGTTAACCAGTTTTTGAATGTATGTGTGTGCATGTGTGTGTGCATGAATGTTAGGAAGAATAAGGAGTTTTAAAAAATCTTTTCACGTACAGATTTATCTCATTAGTAGTTAAGCCTTATTATTTCTTTTCTAATAAGTAGTTAATGTTGCTGTTGTTTAAAGAAACCTGGGTTGGTGTGCTTTATTCTGGGAAACAAATAGAGTGTGTAATTTGGCTATTCTTTGGTAGGTGGAAAAACTTTCTTGATATGCTGTGGCCTTTGGAGTAGTGGGACTGAATTAGCAGTGCATTACTCCTGCCATGGTTGTAATACTGGGAATTTATTTTGAGCCCAATTAAACCATGTAAGACTTCGGCCTCATACAAGTCATTGATTTTATTTAGGATATCTTTGTCTGGAGAGGGCATGTTGTTCATGTCTTCCCTTGTGAATACTTGGAGGATGTATTCAGAATCTTTATTTTGTGCTCATCCTCAGTGTCAAGCCCATTTACATCCTTGTGGTTTTCACCTCTTTGCTAAGTGTTATGCTTAACTTCTGAGGTTATGCTTTTTCTTCCCAGATTTTTTTTTTGCCTCTGCAATCACCTCTTAAAATATTTCAACAAATTCAGTATTCGTCCCATTGGGACAATTCTCCTTTCTTCTTGTAGGATTTGTATGTGCCATTATTCCTCTTTATCCCACTTTAACTTGCTGCCTGATCAAATTAGGTCACATTTGTTTAATGTGAGCTTGTTTATTTTGGGAATGTATTTATCCTGAAATCTCAGCATTTTATCTTCAAATGTGTTCCATTTATCTTGTTTGATAACTTCCCTCAATCTTTAGTTTTACTTCATTTCATTTCATTGAGCCCTTTTAAAATTATATACCCGACTCCATGTCTTAGGTATTTCTGACTCCCAGATCATATTAAACTTTAACTTTCTGTTATACTATCCTCCAGAGGTAATATGACTTGTACTTCATATACATTTTATGGGTTATTTATGAATGCCGAGTCAAGGTGAACATTGATTCTCTTGGCTTCCTCGACATCAAGAAGCAGTCGTGAACGTCATTGATCATTTCTGATTCGAAACAGCCTTAGATTTTCTACGTTCCTATCTGATTGGTTGATGTTTTCCAGAAGAATAACTTTCCTGTTCTCAGATACTCTTGCTTTTTTTTTATTTCATTCGTGGGATGTGGGCGTCGCTGGCCAGGCCAGCATTTATTGCCCATCCCTAATTGTCCTTGAGAAGATGGTTGTGGGCTGCCTTCTTGAACCGCTGCAGTCCATGTGGGGTAGGTATACCCACAGTGCTGTTAGGAAGGGAGTTCCAGGATTTTGACCCAGCGACAGTGAAGGAACGGCGATATAGTTGCAAGTCAGGATGGTGTGTGACTTGGAGGGGAACTTGCAGGTGAAGGTGTTCCCATGCATTTGCTGCCCTTGTCCTTCTAGTTGGTAGAGGTTGCAGGTTTGGAAGGTGCTGTCTAAGGGACCTTGGTGCATTGCTGCAGTGCATCTTGCTGATGGTACACACTGCTGCCACTTTGCGTCGGTGGTGAAGGGAGTGAATGTTTGTAGATGGGGTGCCAATCAAGCGGGCTGCGTTGTCCTCAATGGTGTCGAGCTTCTTGAGTGTTGTTGGAGCTGCACCCATCCAGGCAAGTGGGGAGTATTCCATCACACTCCTGACGTGTGCCTTGTAGATGGTGGACAGGCTTTGGGGAGTCAGGAGGTGAGTTACTTGCCACAGGATTCCTAGCCTCTGACCTGCTCTTGTAGCCACGGTATTTATGTGGCTACTCCAGTTCAGTTTCTGGTCAATGGTAGCCCCTAGGATGTTGATAGTGGGAGATTCAGCGATGGTAATGGGATTGAATGTCAAGGGGAGATGGTTAGATTCTCTCTTGTTGGAGATGGTCATTGCCTGGCACTTGTGTGGCGCGAATGTTACTTGTCACTTATCAGCCCAAGCCTGGATATTGTCCAGGTCTTGCTGCATTTCTGCACGGACTGCTTCAGTATCTGAGGAGTCACGAATGGTGCTGAACATTGTGCAATCATCAGCGAACATCCCCACTTCTGACCTTATGATTGAAGGAAGGTCATTGATGAAGCAGCTGAAGATGGTTGGGCCTAGGACACTACCCTGAGGAACTCCTGCAGTGGTGTCCTGGAGCTCAAATGATTGACCTCCAACAACCAAAACCATCTTCCTTTGCACCTGGTATGACTCCAGCCAGCAGAGGGTTTTCCCCCTGATTCCCATTGACCTTAGTTTTGCTAGGGCTCCTTTATGCCATATTCGGTCAAATGCTGCCTTGATGTCAAGAGCAGTCATTCTCACCTCTTGAGTTCAGCCCTTTTGTCCATGTTTGAACAAAGGCTGTAATGATGTCAAGAGCTGAGTGGCCTGGCAGAACCCAAACTGAGCGTCACTGAGCAGGTTATTGCTAAGCAAGTGTCACTTGATGGCACTGTTGATGACAACTTCCATCACTTTTTACTGATGATTGAGAGTAGGCTGATGGAGCGGTAATTGGCCGGGTTGGATTTGTCCTGCTTTTTGTGTACAGGACATACCTGGGCAATTTTCCACATTGCAGGGTAGATGCCAGTGTTGTAGCTGTACTGGAACAGCTTGGCTAGGGGCGCGGAAAGTTCTGGAGCACAGGCCTTCAGTACTATTGCCGGAATATTGTCAGGGCCCATAGCTTTTGTAATATCCAGTGCCTTCAGTCGTTTCCTGATATCACGCGGAGTGAATTGAATTGGCTGAAGTCTGGCATCTGTGATGCTGGGGACTTCAGGAGGAGGCCGAGATGGATCATCAACTCGGCAGTTCTGGCTGATGATTGTTGCAAATGCTTCAGCCTTATCTTTCACACTAATGTGCTACGCTCCCCCATCACTGAGGATGGGGATATTTGTGGAGCCACCTCTTCCAGTTAGGTGTTTAATTTTCCACCACCATTCATGGCTGGATGTGGCAGGACTGCAGAGCTTAGATCTGATCCGTTGGTTATGGTATCGCTTAGCTCTGTCTATCGTATGCTGCTTACGCAGTTTGGCACACAGATAGTCCTGGGTTGTCGCTTCACCAGGTTGACACCTCATTTTGAGGTATGCCTGGTGATGCTCCTGGTATGCCCTCCTGCAGTCTTCATTGAACCAGGGTTGGTCTCCTGGCTTGATGGTAATGGTAGAGTGGGGGATATGCCAGGCCATGAGGTTACAGATTGTGGTTGAGTACAGTTCTGCTGCTGCTGATGGCCCACAGCGCCTCATGAATGCCCAGTTTTGCATTGCTAGATCTGTTCAAAATTTATCCCATTTAGCACAGTGGTAGTGCCACACAACACGATGGAGAGTCTCAATGTGAAGGCGGGACTTCGTCCCCACAAGGACTGTGCGGTGGTCATTCCTACCAATACAGTCATGGACAGATGCATCTGTGGCAGGCAGATTGGTGAAGACAAGGTCAAGTATGTTTTCCCCTCTTGTTGGTTCCCTCACCACCTGCCACATACCCAGTCTAGCAGATACGTCGTTTAGGACTCGGCCAGCTCAGTCAGTGGTGGTACTACCGAGCCACTCTTGGTGATGGACATTGAAGTCCCCCACCCAGACTACGTTCTGTGCCCTCGCCACCCTCTGTGCTTCCTCCAAGTGGTGTTCAACATGGGGGAGTACTGTCTCCTCAGCTGAGGGAGGGCGGTAGGTGGTAATCAGCAGGAGGTTTCCTTGTCCATGTTTGATCTGATGCCATGAGACTTCATGGGGTCCAGAGTCGATGTTGAGGACTCCCAGGGCAACTCCCTCCCTACTGTATACCACTGTGCCGGCACCTCTGGTGTGTCTGTCCTGCCGGTCGACAGGACATACCTGGGGATGGTGATGGTAGTGTCTGGGATATTGTCTGTCAGGTATGATTAAATGAGTATGACTATGTCAGGCTGTTGCTTGACTAGTCTGTGGGACAGCTCTCCCAACTTTGGCACAAGCCCCCAGATGTTAGTAAGGAGGACTTTGCAGGGTCGACAGGGCTGGGTTTGCCGTTGTCGTTTCCGGTGCCTAGGTCAATGCCGGGTGGTCCAGCTGGTTTCATTCCTTTTTATTGACTTCGTAGCAGTTAGATACAACTGAGTGGCTTGGTAGGCCATTTCAGAGGGCATGTAAGAGTCAACCACATTTCTGTGGGTCTGGAGTCACATGTAGGCCAGACCAGGTAAAGACAGCAGATTTCCTTCCCTGAAGGACATTAGTGAACCAGATGGGTTTTTACAACAATCGACAATGGTTTCATGGCCATCATTAGACTAGCTTTTTTTTAAATTCCAGATTTATTAACTGAATTCAAATTCCACCTTCTGCTGTGGTGGGATTTGAATCCATGACCCCACAGCAATACCCTGGGTCTCTGGGTTACTAGTCCAGTGACAATACCACTACGCCACCACCTCACCGCTTGCTCTTTGTAAAGCAAGTTGTCCTCCTTCTTATGCTGAACTGATGATATGAAAGAATACGACAGGTGCACTTTTTTGGATTATGATCTTTGCTTATCAATTTTTTCAAATCTTCATTATTATTACTGCTGCAATCTAAACAAACCTTGATTATAGATTTAGATTTTAGATTTAGAGATACAGCACTGAAACAGGCCCTTCGGCCCACCGAGTCTATGCCGACCATCAGCACCCATTTATACTAATCCTACACTAATCCCATATTCCTACCACATCCCCACCTGTCCCTATATTTCCCTACCACCTACCTAAACTAGGGGCAATTTATAATGGCCAATTTACCTAACAACCTGCAAGTCTTTGGCATGTGGGAGGAAACCAGAGCACCCGGAGGAAACCCACGCAGACACAGAGAGACACAGACACACCCTTTAATAAGAAAAAATAAATACACTATTGTCCATATCGGGCCAAAGACTTTTTGAATTTTGGGCATATTGCCCATTCAAACTGGAGGAAATACAAGCTTTCTACAATGAGCCAGGATTAGTTGTGCCATATGCACAGTACTAGTCAAATATACTGTGCCATCTGTTATATTTGTGCTTTTTGTGCTTCAAACTATTAAATAGAAATAGAAAAATAACTTATCATTCATTGAATAAATCTACACATGTAGTAGTTACTGTGTGAATAGTCTCAGTTATGTAAATTTTATAAAGGAGTTAATGCTAATACAAAAACATTCTGTAAAAATTCAGAACTCAGAAAATTATAGGCACTATATATCCTTTGTTGTTTTCTGTATGCAAATTAATTCACGATAAAACCTTCACCAGCTGTCCAGAAAAAGAAATCTTAGCCAAATGGCAGTAACTGTTGCCATGGTTGCAGAAGTGACAACTTTGTTTTATAGCAGGCTGTCATCAGAGAGCCAACATAAAAGTTATATTTAAGGTCTGTTGTACATTTACATACATTTATATATTGAAAATGGAATAGTGTAGGTCAGATGGTCGGCACAACATCGAGGGCCGAAGGGCCTGTACTGCGCTGTAATGTTCTAATGTTCTAATGTTCACATCTGGAAGATTGAAATAAAGTGATTGCATTTTTTAAAAATACAACTTACAACAAAAAACAGTATAAACAGGAAGGTGTTCAAATAAATCAGAATCATACTGTCTTAGGTAAGATAGTTATATATTTTTTTTCAAACTATAATTGAACTTTTCATGATTCAACATTCATAGAAGCCTTGATTTTACCTCAGGACAGAAATTGACAGACAAACCGAGCAGACCTTTGCAGCGTGAAGTCAGGGAGCTTTTAACTCTTGGGCTTCCTAATCAGTTTCACACTTGAAACTGGCTGAAAGCAATAGCTGTCTGGCGAGTGGGAACACAGCCGGCCACCACTGGGGACTGAAGGAATGGCAATACAAAAGCAAAATACTGCGGGTGCTGGAAATACTTAGCAGTGAAGCAGCATCTATGGAGAGAGAAACAGAGTTAATGTTTCAGGTCGATGACCTTTCATCAGAACTGATGAAAGATCGACCTGAAATATAGCTCGGTTTCTCTCTCCATTGAAGGAATGGCCCCTGACTTGCAAATAAATTGATTTAAGGTATAGGGGCAGCCTGAGACTGGGGATTCCTAAACTTTCTTTATGTGGCTTAGAGTAATATTCCTGCTTCTCTTGGCCTCACAAGTAAACTAAAAATATTTACCTTTCAAGTCTCTTCTGGCCCTGAATCCTCTTCTGCTAGGTGGCCCTGGCAAAGAAGCCAGACCTGCTGCTTCACTCAGGCCTGTTATGGTCTGTGAGGAGAACATGATTTGTTTGCTGTGCTGTTGGATAATTAGTGCAGGCTACTTTGACTTGATGCGAGTCTATTTTCAGGCTCCCTCAGAACCACACACATGGATGCTTAGAGTGAATACTGAAACTTGTGCCAAACCAAACATGGTATCAGAAGTAAAAGCTCCGAAGAAGGGTCACTGACCCGAAACGTTAACTCTGCTTCTCTTTCCACAGATGCTGCCAGACCTGCTGAGTGGTTCCAGCATTTCTTGTTTTTATTTCATGGTATCAGAAGTTGTGGATTTCATCGCATGAATGAATGTTTAGGACGTTACTGACATGTTGGGAGCGGAGGCTTCGCAACCTGAGAGATTTGCAGCCCCTCTCCATACAACGTTCGTCAGAGTAGTGAGTACCATCGAAGAGACTTGATCATAGTCCTGTGTTGTCAAAATGGGGAATTGGCAGATTCCAACGCTGCAGCCGATGTGCTGCAAGGGGAATTTAGATGCAAACTGGAAAGTTTTTAAAGGATCCTGTCAAGAATATCTAGTGACCACAGAACTGGATAATGTTATGACCGAGGTGGGAGAAGTGTACTGTCTTTTCTAGTTCCACTTCTCCACAGGTCACAACATATATTTTAAATGTTTACCCAGATACCGATGTGGTCAATCATATACTCTACTCTTTATCCCAGAATAAAATACACCAACCAGGTGACAAAATTATCAGTTTATTATAAAACAAAAATTATCCGGTAATGAAGCAAAGCATTAACACAGATTGAAATATGAAAGCTCCCTTCTTAAATCCCCACACACAAACTCAGACACACCCTGAAAAAATACAGAAATTCTCTCTGCAGAGCTCTGTCACAAAAAGGCAACTCACAAAGATTTTGACCAAATACTTGTTAATTCTTGAAGGAAAAAAAAAGATATGGACGGATGTCAGTTATCCCTTTTGGTCTGACGTCCAGGTATATGGAGACAGGTCCACTGGGATCTTTTCTGGAGTAGTTCTTTTCAGGCAGCGTCAAGGAATTATCCGGCAGGCCTTCGAGGAGTTTCTCAGGAGGAATGCTGCTTTAGTTTCTCTATTTCTTACGCTTGATTCTCAGGACTTCTTAAAAGAGATGGACAGATGAGCTAGTGGTGGCTGCTCTCTGGTAGGCTCATCTCCAACTGCTTTCAACAACAGTCCACACTCCAACTGAATCAAAACAATATTTCAGAAGAAAAACCACAAATGGCCAGTCAGAACCTCCTGAGTCTCATAAATCTTGACATGTTGCTATGACCAAGGCAGGAGAAATGCACTGTTCATTCAGTCCCACTGCTCCACGGGTCACAGCATATCAATAAATTTTCCCATCTATCGAAGAATAGCCAATTAGAAACTCTATTTGTCCCCCAGAATAAAGCACACCAACCAGGTTTCTTTAAACAACAACAACAACAACATGAACTATTTATTATAAAAAATAATTTCTTAACCATAAATTTATATATATGAAAAGCTCCTCATTTCCCTAGCCCTCATGCACACACACTTACATTTAAATAAAATGGTTAACTGGGGGAAAAAATTATTTTGGTTTACAGCTGTTTAATAGGAATAAAAGGAACAAAATAATTGAGTTTGTCATGTTCTGGTAGGATGTTTTCAGTATGGTGAGGCGTCCCAGAGTCAAATAGTCGGATATCACTCGGCATCTCTCCAGGCGAGGTTGATGAACAGTCTCTGATGAGTAGGCATTCAAAGCAATTTGTCTGCAGAAGGCTTCACATAGGTCTTTCAGCAGGGGTGTAGCAACAGGTCTATTTGGTTCTCAACAGCAGTACAGCAATAGAAGCTTCCTTCAGATTTCAGGGTCTCCCAAAACACAAGAGGCAGCAGGATTAATGCAGGGATTCTTCAGAGACAGGAGGCAATTGGAATCTGCTACCTCTGACGTACAGGGGTTTCTTCTTTGTAGATGCAGTCTTCCTCTACAGAGGGTCTTTCTCTCCAGGCAGGTCACAGCCAAATTTCAGATGCCTACTCTTTGTCCAACTCTCTGGTTTTTGAAAGTCCAATGTGAAAGCAAAAACCTTTCTGAGCCAATCACATGACCAGAGAGTCTCCTCTGTCATTCAAAGTGTTGCTCTTAGGAGGTCAAAACCCCTTGCTGCATTCTTGAAATTGCCTGCTTTCCAGTTCTTTTGTAAGAGTCAACATCCAAAAATTTCAGCTATTTGCAGGTCAATGTTCACTGAGCAAAAATCCTTTTCTCAGTTTTTTAAAACATACAGAATTCTAAGTTCTTAGAACAAAAATAAAACCTCTTGTAACAATGTCAATAACAATGTAAACATCTTCCCCAGGTCACCAAGGTTTCTGTTGTTTATCACCTTAAGGCATGTGACTTCCAGTAAATGGTTGTTTTCAAACAAGACCTCCCAGTGACCCTTATAAAAAAATGTCCATGGAGTTTTTTCAACAAAAACAAAGTCCAGCATCTATGAAATCTTCAACCTTCCAAGACCTGAATCCACTTAAAATTATCCCCAATTTAAATGTGAAACCTCAAAAAAATTTAACAGAACCCAGAAGCACTTTTATAATACCTCCATCCTTGGAGTAATGAAATGCCATTTTTAAATGTGTTTCATTGCAAAGTATGGAAATACAGAAGATGAAAAAAATAGTAAAACACATTTACACACTCACTCTCATTCACTCCTAACTGTAGCTAATACAGTTTGGCTTTGTACTATCTTTGCACTCCTAACTCAAAGCAAAGTTAGATCCGAGACAAAGCATCCACAATTACATTATGTTGCCCCTCAATGCGGATAATCTTTAAGTGATAAGATTACAATAGTAAACTCCATCGGAAGAGTCTTTTGTTGTTTGAATTTTTCCACAAAGGCTTGGGGGGTTATGATCAGTATATACCAATGTCTCTCTGTAGTCGTGATAGACATAGACTTCAAAATGCTTAAGAGCTAGCAATAAGCCCAGGGTTTCTTTTTCCACTTTTGAATGTCTTTTTTGGTGTCGATTTAGCTTTTTGAAAAAGTATCCCTCTGTCCTTTCTATGCCTGATTTATCATCTTGTAACAGGACTGCACCGATCCCCAGGTTATTAGCATCAATTACTACCTTGAAGGGCTTAGTGAAATTTGGAGCAGCCAACACTTGTTCATTAAACAAAATGGCTTTCAGCCTCTCAACAGATGCTTGGCACTCCCTTGACAACAATACCTTGACTTTCTTTTTTTGAAGCATATCCATCAGTGGAGCAGCTATAGTACAACAATTGGTACAAACCTGTGGTAGAAACCATGAATCCTCAAAAAATCATGATTTCCTTGCTTATTCTTAGGGGTAGGTAACTCCACCAGTGCTTGTACTTTTGCTGTTCTTGGAAACACTTGTCCTTGCCCTACTATATGCCCGAGGTAGGTTGCCCGCACTTTTGCGAATTCACTTTTGGCAAGGTTTATCACTAAAATCAGCCTGAAACGTTAACTCCGCTTCTCTCTCCACAGATGTTGCCAGACCGGCTGACTATTTCCAGAATTTCTTGTTTTTATTTCTGATATTTCTTTAGCTCGGGGTATGAAAGAAACCTTTAAAAAAATCTATTTTTGTAAAAGATATGGCACTCCCCACTCTGTCAATACAGTCTTCCAAGCAAGGAATCGGGTAGGAGTCTGCCTTTGTTACTGCATTAACCTTTCTGTAGTCTATGCAAAATCTAGTTGAAACATCAGGTTGAGGTGTAATACAACTGGGGAACTCCAGCTGCTTTGATTGGGTTCAATTAGGTGATTTTACAATATGTATTGGATTTCTGCTTTTACCTGGGCTTGTTTCTCTGAACTTAAGCGATAAGGTTGCTATTTTTATAGGAAAGGATTCCCCTACATCCACATCAAGTATGGCTAAGGTTGTACATCCTGGTTTGTCGCTACAGACTCCTTTAAATGCTGTGAGTAGCCTTATTAGGTTTTCTTGTTGTTCTGCATCTAAATATGAAAGTAGTGTCTAATCTCCATAACAATTCAGTATTAGCTAACTGGATAGTAGGAGGTTCAATTTGAGAATTGTCTAGGCCTCCTTCTCCCTCTTCCTCACTATCCCTTTCATTCTTCACTGTCCCTACTACCTGATCCGGTGATAATATTGTTTCATCATATTGATATGACACAGCCAATTCTTTTTGCGGCAATCTGGGGTGTCAATCAAATAATTGACATGACCAATTCTTTTGACCACTTTATGAAGATCACTGAACCATGCTTTCAACGGTTCACCCTGTAAAAGCAGTAATACTAACACCTCATGTCCTGGTTGAAATGTTTGGGTTTTGGCATGCTTCTCTGACCATTTCTTCATGATTGTTTGGGAAGCTTTCAGGTGTTCCTGACCCACTTTGCAGGCTCTCATTAGCCGCTCCCGGAACATGGATATATAATCCAACACGGACAATTTGTCCCTCTGTTCTAAAAACTTTTCTTTGATTAGTTTTAGAGGACCTCTTATCTCATGTCCATAAACTAATTTAAAAGGACTCAAACCAGTAGGATCATTAGGTGAATCCCTGGTGCCAAACAAAACAAATTCTAGCTCTTTGTCCCAATCATGGGGATACTCATGACAGTATGCCTTGATTATCTTGAGGGTCTGATGGTACCGTTCTAAAGCCCTTTGTGTCTGTGAGTGGTGTGCTGAAGATTTTAACTGTGTTGTACCCAATTATTTATAACTTCCTAGACGTAAAATTGGAACCTTGATTTGACTGAATTTCAATTGGTAATCTATATCTAGTGAAGAACTGGGTTACCTTCTCTACCACTACCTTAGCAGAAATTTTTCTAAAGGGAATGGCCTCTGGGAACCGAATAGCCATATCCATGATAGTGAGTATATATTGGAGTCCTGCTTTTGTTTTCGGTAAAGGTCCTACACAGTCTATCAACACCCTCAGTGATACCCAGTTTGGGTTCCGACAGGGCCACCCAGCACCTGACCTCATTACAGCCTTGTTTCGAATATGGACAAAAGAACTGAACTCAAGAGGTGAGGAGAGAGTGACTGCCCCTCACATCAAGGCAGCATTTGACCGAGTATGGCATCAAGGAGCCCTAGCAAAACTGGAGTCAATGGGAATCAGGGGGAAAATTCTCTGCTGGTTAGAGTCATAGCTAGCGCAAAGGAAGATGGCTGTGGTTGTTGGAGGTCAATCATCTGAGCTCCAAGACATCACTGCAGGAGTTCCTCAGGGTAGTGTCCTCGGCCCAACCATCTTCAACTGCTTCATCAGCTGCTCCTTCAATCATAAGGTCAGAAGTGGGGATGTTCGCTGATGATTGCACAATGTTCAGCACCATTCACGACTCCTCACATACTGAAGCAGTCCGTGTAGAAATGCAGCAAGACCTGGACAATATCCAGGCTTGGGCTGATAAGTGGCATGTACCATTTGCACCACACAAGTGCCAGGCAATGACCATCTCCAACAAGAGAGAATCTAACCATCTCCCCTTGACATTCAATGGCATTACCATCGCTGAATCCCCCACTGTCAACATCCTAGGGGCTACCATTGACCAGAAACCGAACTAGAGTAGCCATATAAATACCGTGGCTACAAGAGCAGGTCAGAGGCTAGGAATCCTGCGGCAAGTAACTCACCTCCTGACTCCCCAATGCCTGTCCACCATCTACAAGGCACCAGTCAGGAGTGTGATGGCATACTCTCCATTTGCCTGGATGGGTGTAGCTCCAACAACACTCAAGAAGCCCGACACCATCCAAGACAAAGCAGCCCACTTGATTGGTACATCATCCACAAACATTCACCCCCTCCACCACCGACGCACAGTGGCAGCAGTGTGTACCATCTACAAGATGCACTGCAGCAATGCACCAAGGCTCCTTAGACAGCACCTTCCAAACCCGCAACCTCTACCACCTCGAAGGACAAGAGCAGCAGGTGCATGGGAACATCACCACCTGCAAGTTCCCGTCCAAGTCACACACTATCCTGACTTGGAAATATATCGCCATTCCTTCACTGTCGCTGGGTCAAAATCCTGGGATTCCCTTCCTAACAGCACTGTGGGTGTACCTACCTCACATGGACTGGGGCCAGACGGGATATACCCAAGGATATTACGGGAAGCGAGGGAAGAGATTGCCTCGCCTTTGGCGATGATCTTTGCGTCCTCACTGTCCACTGGAGTAGTACCAGATGATTGGAGGGTGGCAAATCTTATTCCCTTGTTCAAGAAAGGGAATAGGGATAACCCTGGGAATTATAGACCAGTCAGTCTTACGTCGGTAGGGGCAAATTATTGGAGAGGATTCTGAGAGACAGGATTTATGATTATTTGGAAAAGCATAGTTTGATTAGAGACAGTCAGCATGGCTTTGTGAGGGGCAGGTCATGCCTCACAAGCCTTATTGAATTCTTTGAAGATGTGACAAAACACGTTGATGAAGGAAGAGCAGTGGATGTGGTGTATATGGATTTTAGCAAGGCGTTTGATAAGGTTCCCCATGGTAGGCTCATTCAGAAAGTAAGGAGGCATGGGATACAGGGAAATTTGGCTGTCTGGATACAGAATTGGCTGGCCCATAGAAGACAGAGGGTGGTAGTAGATGGAAAGTATTCAGCCCGGAGCTTGGTGACCAGTGGTGTTCCGCAGGGATCTGTTCTGGGACCTCTGTTCTTTGTGATTTTTATAAATGACTTGGATGAGGAAGTGGAAGGCTGGGTTAGCAAGTTTGCCGATGACACGAAGGTTGCTGGAGTTGTGGATAGTGTGGAAGGCTGTTGTAGGTTGCAACGGGACATTGACAGGATGCAGAGCTGGGCTGAGAAGTGGCAGATGGAGTTCAACCTGGAAAAGTGTGAAGTGATTCATTTTGGAAGGTCGAATTTGAATGCAGAATACAGGATTAAAGACAGGATTCTTGGTAGTGTGGAGGAACAGAGGGATCTTGGGGTCCACGTCCATAGATCGCTCAAAGTTGCCACCCAAGTTGATAGGGTTGTTAAGAAAGCGAATGGTGTGTTGGCTTTCATTAACAGGGGGATTGAGTTTAAGAGCTGCGAGGTTATGCTGCAGTTCTATGAAGCCCTGGTTGGACCACACTTGGAATATTGTGTTCAGTTCTGGTCGCCTCATTATAGGAAGGATGTGGAAGCTTTAGAGAGGGTGCAGAGGGGATTTACCAGGATGCTGCCTGGACTGGAGGGCATGTCTTACGAAGAAAGGTTGAGGGAGCGAGGGCTTTTCTCATTGGAGCGAAGAAGGATGAGAGGTGACTTGATAGAGGGGTACAAGATGATGAGAGGCATAGATAGAGTGGATAGCCAGAGACTTTTTCCCAGGGCGGAAAGGGCTATCACCAGGGGGCATAATTTTAAGGTGATTGGAGGAAGGTTTAGGGGAGATGTCAGAGGTAGGTTCTTTACACAGAGAGTGGTGGGTGCGTGGAATGCACTGCCAGCGGTGGTAGTAGAAGCAGATACATTAGGGACATTTAAGCGACTCTTGGATAGGTACATGGATGATAGTAATATGAAGGGTATGTAGGTAGTTTGATCCTAGAGTAGGTTAAAGGTTCGGCACAACATCGTGGGCCGCAGGGCCTGTACTGTGCTGTACTGTTCTATGTCCCATGTTCTATGGACCGCAGCAGTTCAAGAAGGCAGCTCACCACCATCTTCTCAAGGGCAATTAGGGATGGGCAATAAATGTTGGCATAGCCAGTGATGCCCACTTCCCATAAATGAATTTAACAAAACCCTACTAAGTAGCTCCCCAAAAACTGGTATGGAAATTAGAGGTGCCAGTTTTCTGGCAGGTAGTGATTTTCCCACAATCTGGCATGTATACTTTACCCAGAAAAGTCACAGCAACTGATTGAGACATTCCGGTCAAGTAAACTTTGATCTACTGCACAAGAAGCCTGTTTCTTTTTCCTTTCCTTTCCTTCTTTTCAATTATTATTACCCCACTTACAATTGTACGTCGTCGGTGTTGGGTGTTGCAAAGAGCCACTAATTATATGTTAAGACCAAGGCAGAAGGTGTGCATTGTTTATTCTAGTTCCACTTCTCCATGAGTCACAACATATATTTAAATTTTTTCCCACTTATCAATACAGTCAATCATAGACTTTATTTTTATCCCAGTGTAAAACACACGAACCAGGTTTCTTGAATAAACAGAAAAATTATCAGTTTATTATAACACAAGTCTTAACCAGTAATGAAGTAAAGCATAAACACACAGACTGAGATATTAAAGTTCACTTTTTACCTTCACCCCTCACACTCACACACAAACACATACACCGGTTAACCAGAAAAAGAGGGATTCTTGTTTTTAGAGCTCGATTACAGACAAAAAAATTGGGCTGAATACTTGCTCATTCTTGAAGAAACAGCAGATGGGCTATGTTGTGTTCCAAAACTGGCATACAGTCTAGTCTCTGAGTACACTTAGACAGGTCCCTGGGATCTTTTAGAACAGTTCTTTTCAGGAAGTGTTGAAAATTAATTTAGCAGGCTTTTCTTCAAATCCATGAGACGAGATGAGTTGACACAGTGGGCTTCTCAGGGTCTTTTAGAGAGGTGCTGGAAAGCTTGAGTTGGGTTCTCTCCTTCCTTGGGAATCCTCATCTCTCCTTGGAAGTTCTCTTCCTTTTTATAAAGTTCAACTGCAAGTCAAAACAATTCAAAAGAGAAACCAGCAACAGGAGGTCAACATTTTGACCACCATCAATCTTGACCTGTCACTTCTTGGTAAACAATTTCTCTAGGCGTCCAAAGTTCTGTTGTTTATTGCGCTGGAAGTCAGGTGGTTTCCTGGAAAGGCTTTTTGTTGTTGCTGGGAATCAGATGGTTTTCCGGAAAGGCTGTTTTCCTCACACGACCTCTCAGTAACTTTTTTAAAAAGCATTTCTAGGGACTTTTTTTCAAAGTCAAGTGGCCTTTACATGACCCCCTTTGAAAATCCTAAAGTTTAACACTTCTTCAATCTTTCAAAAATGAATCCTCAAAAAATATATTTAACAAAACACATAGGCACTTTTGTTATACTATTCAAAAAATTTAATCACGTTAGTCAAGCATGACTTTCCCTTAACAAATCCATGCTGACTGTCTTTGATTAATCTGTGTCTTTCTAAATGAAGATTTATCCTGCCCTTCGAATTTTTCCCAATAATTTTATCACTGCCGAGGTTAGGCTGGCTGGCCTGTAATTACTCATTGAAACCTACAAAATTCTAACAGGACTGGATGAACTAGATGCAGGAAGGATGTTCCCGATGGCAGGGGAGTCCAGGACCAGGGGTCACAGTCTAAGGACAAGGGGAAAGCCATTTAGGACTGAGATGAGGAGGAATTTCTTCACCCAGAGAATGGTGAACCTGTGGAATTCTCTATCACAGAAAGCAGTTGAGGCCAAATCATTAAGTATATTCAAGAAAGAGTTAGATATAGTTCTTAGGGCTAAAGGGATCAAGGGATATGTGGAGAAAGCAGGAACAGGGTACTGAGTTTGGATGATCAGACATGATCGTATTGAATGACCTACTCCTGCTCCTATTTTTTTCTATGTTTCTACTCAGTCCATTCTATTCTCCCTTTTTAAACAATGGTCTAATATTATCTGTCCTCCAGTGCTCTGGCACCACACCTGTAGCCAGAGAGGATTGGAAAATGATGGTCAGAGCCTCCATTACTTTTTTCTCTTGCTTCCCTTAACAGCCTAGGATACATTTCATCTGGGCCTGGGGATTTATCCACTTTCAAAGATGTTAAACCTCTTAGTATTTCCTCTCTCGCTATGTTAATTTCATCTAATATTTCACATTCCTCCTCCTTTATTGCAATGTCTGTATTGTCCCTGTCTTTTGTAAAAACAGAAGCAAAGTTTTCATTAAAAACCACACCAACATCCTCCACCTCCACACACAGGTTACCCTTATAGTTCCTAATAGACCCTACTCTTTAGTTATCCTCCAGCTATTTATGTATTTATAAAAAAACATCTTAGGGATTTCCTTGATTTTAGTTGCCAATATTTTTTCATGCCCTCATTGCCTTCCTAATTTCCTTTTTAATTTAATCCCTACACTTTTTATACTCATGATGGGCCGAAGGGCCTGTTTCTGTGCTATATAACTTTATGACTCTATGACTCCTCTCGGCTTTCAGTAGTATTGAGCCCTCAGTATCTGTCATAAGCTTCTCTTTTTTTCTTTATCCTCCCTTTTAAACCCTTTGACATCCAGGAGGCTCTGGATTTGTTAGTCCCCCCCTTTTTCTTTAAGGGAACATACTTGCTCTGAACCCTCACGACCTCTTCCTTGAATGCCTCCCACTGATCTGGCATTGATTGACTTTCAAATAGCTGTTTCCAAGCCACTTTAGTTAAGTCACATCTCAACATAGTAAAATTAGCTTTTCCCCGATTGAGAACTTTTATTCCTGGTCTATCTTTGTCCTTTTCCATAACTACTCTAAATCTAACTGAATTATGATCATTTCCACCAAAGTGCTCCCCAACTGATACCCCTTCCAGTCGCCCAGCTTCATTCCCTAAAACTAAGTCCAGAGCCGTCCCCTTTCTTAAATAAAAGCAAAATACTGCAGTTGCTGGAAACCTGAAATAAAAACAAAAACATGCTAGAAATACTCAGCAGGTCTGGCAGCATCTGTGTCCCCTTTTTTGTTGGGCTTGCTACATACTGGCTAAAAAAGTTCTTCTTAATGCATTTTAAGAATTCTGCTCCCTCTGTGGCTTTCACACTAATTCAAGTAAATATTAGGGTAGTTGAAATCCCCATTATTACTGCCCTATTGTTTTTGCACTTGTCAGAGATTTCCCTACATATTTGCTCTTCTCTCGCAGTCTGACTGTTTGGTGGTCAATTGTAGTCCCCAGTAGTATGATTGCCTCTTTTATGTTTTTCATTTGAACCGATATGATCTATGAAACTACAGGATCATCATAAAAATCCATCTGCTTCACTAGCATCCTTGAGGGAAGGAAATTTCCATCCTTATCTGGTCTGGCCTATATATGACTCCTGATCCACAGCAATGTGGTTGACTCTTAATTCCCCTCTGAAATGGCCTAGCAAGCCACTAAGTTGTCAAGAAGGCATCTCACCACCACCTTCTTACAGGCATTTATGAATAGGCAATAACTGCTGGCCTTGCCAGAAGTATTGCTTTGCATGAAGCAGTAAGAGATGGAGTGGGGCCTATTAGGGACAAAGAGGGTAAATTATGCTTACAGGCACAGGGCAAGGCAAATATACTTTGTGAGTACTTTGTATCAGTGCTCACCGAGGAAGAGGAATTGACAAAATATCAGTAGAAGCGGAGAGAGTAAAGGCAATGGATAAGGTGAAAATTGAGAGGAGGAATGTTTTTTTTTATTCGCTCATCAGATGTGGGCATTGCTGGCTATGCCAGCATTTATTGCCCATCCCTAATTGCCCTTGAGAAGGTGGTGGTGAGCTGCCTTCTTGAACCATTGCAGTCCATGGGGTGTAGGTACACCCACAGTGCTGTTAGGAAGGGCGTTCCAGGATTTTGACCCAGCGACAGTAAAGGAATGGCCATATAGTTTCAAGTCAGGATGGTGTGTGGCTTGCAGGGGATCTTGCAGGTGATGGTGTGTGACTTGGAGGGGGACTAGCAGGTGATGGTGTTCCCATGCATCTGCTGCCCTTGTCCTTCTAGGTGGTAGAGGTCGCAGGTTTGGAAGATGCTGTCCAAGGAGCCTTGGTGAGTTGCTGCAGTGCATCTTGTAGATGGTACCCACTGCTGCCACTTTGCGTCAGTGGTGGAGAGAGTGCATTTTGAAGGTGATGGATGGGGTGCCAGTCAAATGGGCTGCTTTGTCCTGGATGGTGTCGAGCTTCTTGACTGTTGTTGGAGCATTACAGTCAAATCCAGGAAAGTGGAGAGTATTCGATCACACTCCTGACTTGTGCCTTGTAGATAGTGGACAGGCATTGCGGAGACAGGAGGTGAGTTACTTGCTGCAGACTTCCCAGCTTCTGATCTGCTTTTGTAGCCATGGTATTTATATGACTACTCCAGTTCACTTTCTGATCAATGGTAACCCCCAGAATGTTGATAGTGGGGATTCAGCAATCGTAATGTCATTGAATGTCAAGAGGAGATGGATAGATTCTCTCTTGTTTGAGTGGGTCATTGCCTGGCGCTTGTGTGGTGCAAATGTTACATGCCACTTATCAGCACAAGCCTGCATTTTGTCTAGGTCTTGCTGCATTTCTACACGGACTGCTTCAGTATGTGAGGAGTCGTGAATGGTACTGAACATTGTGCATTCATCAGCGAACATCCCCACTTTTGACCTTATAATTGAAGGAAGATCATTGATGAAGCAGTTGAAGATGGTTGTGCCTAGGACACTACCCTGAGGAAATCCTGCAGTGATGTCCTGGAGCTGAGATGATTGACCTCCAACAACCACAATCATCTTCCTTTGTGCTAGGTCCGACTAGTTTTTCTCCTGTCCAGTTTTGCTAGGGCTCCTTGATGCCATACTCAGTCAAATGCTGCCTCGATCTCACATCACCTCTTGAGTTCAGCTCTTTTCTCCATGTTTGAACCAAATCTGTAATGAGGTCAGGAGCTGAGTCGCCCTAGCAGAACCCAAACTGAGTGTCTCTGAGATACTAAAGCCTGACTATGCTTAGGGTAGATAAGTCATTCGGTCCAATGGTTTGCATCCCAGGTTGCTAAAGGAAGTGGGGATGGAGATGACGGAAGGGCTTGCCATAATCTTCCCTAGATATGGGGGAGGTGCCAGAGGATTGGAGAGTGCAAATGTGACACCATTATTCAAGAAAGGATGTAAAGACAGTCCTAGCAACTAAAGGCCAGTCAGTTTATCATCAGTGGTGGGTAAGGTTTTGGAAACAATAATCAGGAGAAAAAGAAGATCAACAGACACTTGGAGAGGTTTGAGTTAATTAAAGAGAGCCAGCATGTATTTGCAAAAGGGAGATCATGCATGACGAATATAATTGAATTTTTTGATGAAGGAACAGAGAAGGTTGATGAAGGTAATGCGGTGGATGTTATTTGTATGGATTATAAGAAAGCATTTGATAAAGTACTACATAAAAGGAGAGAGAGAGGGGGATAGAGAGAGAGAGGAGGAGAGAGAGGAGGAGAGAGAGGAGGAGAGAGAGGAGAGAGAGTGAGGAGGAGACAGAGAGAGGAGGAGAGAGAGGAGGCGAGAGAGAGGAGGAGAGAGGAGTAGAAAGAGAGAGCGAGAGAGAGAGAGGAGGAGGAGAGAGAGAGGAGGAGGAGAGAGAGAAGAGAGAGAGAGAGAGAAAGAGAGAAAGAGAAAGAGAGAGAGAGAGAGAGAGAGAGAGGAGAGAGAGAGAGGGGGAGAGAGAGACTGGTGAGAGATGGACACAGAGAGGGAATAGGGGTTGACACAATGGGAGAGAAAGAGCGAGAGGGGAGAGAAAGAGATCAAGATCATATCTGACAGATAGACATCTATCTGGATTCTCTGCATCGCTACCTCAAGTGTGCAGGCAGCCATTGACTACTTGTGCAAGCAAAAACAATGCCAGGTATCTCATTAAATAGGGAGAAATGTGTTTTTAATCAGACAGTGTTTTGATGGCATTAATTTGGCTATACACTTTAGATACAGATTAATTGCCCCCATGTCCATGGCTGAGTCAATAATTTTGTCAAATGTCTGTGGTGCCTGTGTCGTAAATGACTCTGATTCTATAAATACAAAAATAAGATATTCAATAACACACAATACCAGAACAGAAAATAAGAAAAAATCTTCCAAGTAAATCAAAAAATATGTCGGGAGACTTGGGATGGAAGATACTTCCTGAAATACCTACTCGATCTTTTTCAATCAAATTAACAACATAAGAAAATACAGTTCACACAGCTAAATGTATGCACATGAGGAAATTGGAGACTATACTTTCTTAAAATATTAACCATTAACCAATCAAAACCTCAGAAATATGAGTTAAATTCTGTTCTACAAAGGATTCACTTAAAAATGAATTGGAATGAATGAAGCAATCCATGACAACATCCCCAACATTCTCCTGGACAAAACATCACATTATAAAAAACAAAATTCTAAAAGTAATGACAGCGATATTAAATAAATATTTTGCATTAGTTTTTGCAAATGATGGAGGAAGTGAGAATCTAGGTATGTTAGAAGAGGATGAGGAGAAATTGATAAAAATTATACAAACAGAATTGATTCTGAAAAATTAACAGGTACAATGTTGATAAATTTCCAGGCCTTGAGAGCATAAAGTAAGAACTTGCATTTACATAACCTCTTTCATGATCTCAGGACATTCCAAAGCAATTTACAGCCCAGGAACTATAGTCACTGTTGCAATGTAAAAAACACAGCAGCCAATTTGCACCCAATAAGATCCCACAAACAGCAAATTTTTTTTATTCATTCATGGGATGTGGATGTCGCTGGCTAGGCCAGCATTTATTGCCCATCCCTAATTGCCGTTGAGAAGGTGGTGGTGAGCTGCCTTCTTGAACCACCGCAGTGCTTGTGAGGTAGGTACACCCACAATGCTGTTAGGAAGGGAATTCCAGGATTTTGACCCAGCAACAATGAAGGAACGGCGATATAGTTCCAAGTCAGGATGGTGCGTGACTTGGAGGAGAACTTGCAGGTGGTGGTGTTCCCATGTATTTGCCCTTGTCCTTCTCGTTGGTAGAGGTCGTGGGTTTGGAAGGTGCTGTCTAAGGAGCATTGGTGCATTGCTGCAGTGCATCTTGTAGATGGTACACACTGCTGCCACTGTGCGTTGGTGGTGGAGGGAGTGAATGTTTGTGGATGGGGTGCCAATCAAGCGGGCTGCTTTGTCCTGGATGGTCTACCAGGGTGTTGCTGACAAATCCAGGTCTTATCTCAAACAAAGAAAATACTTCACTCTTATGAACCTACTGTGCTGATTGTAATGGCAGACAGTATGAAATGAATTCAACCACTTCTTGTCCATTTTCCCATTGAATTCTTATTCAATTCCCATCTGTGTAGGTTTGGTACCAGTTAAGGTCAAGTAAGTTTGAACTTGACCTTTTGTGAACAGAATTGTTCAATCACTTAGTTGTAAAAATAGTTGGTGGTCTTTCTGTTAAGATTTTAAGGGTTTTCCAGTTTTTCAAAAAGGTTAAAGCTATAACATGAAAGAACCCGGCACTTAGAGCAGAAGTTAAATCTGAATTATTCAGTTATCTTCAATATAATGCCATCAAAGGCCATTTTTAAGCAGTACTGAAAAGTTGTATGTATTGAAATCCATTGGTCAGGATAAAGGTGACCTTAATAAATTATTTGAATGCCATGTTATACCATGATTTACCAGCAAAACATAAAAGAGTAGCCTTTAAAACATTTACTTGAAACTTTTAAAATCAGTTGTTACTTTACCAAAATATTAAAGGATTTTTGCCGAATTAGACCTCTTATTGAAAAGCTCCATTTCTGCTGAAACAAAAAGTGACCTCATTAAAGAAAGAGAGTTTTGGGTGTTTACTGGGTCTCTCATGGCTATGCTTCATTCTGTTACTTCAAGCTTCATTACCCATCTGTTCTCTGATTTTTGAGAGTTCTTTCTCTTTATTTTGTTCTGTTGTTGGTGTCATCGAACCTGTGTTGGTCATTGTTGTCCACAGTTTACTAGTAATAATTTTGTATTTGCAATTTTTTCTTGCTGCTAGTGTCAACCAGATTATTCTTAGACCCAGTTTTTTGTAATCAGTTTCATTTGAAGTTTCCTGTCCTGATGCCTCTCCACAGTTGTAACAGTTTTGTTCATGTTTCTACTCTTGTTCCATGGCTTCTCATCAGTGGTAATTATGATTTACTGATTACTCACATGAGTGTTTCTTGCGAACAATGAACTGTATTGCCTCTGACAATCTTACCCTTGTCCCCCAGTTTCTTGCTTTCAGTCCGACATTTATTTTTCTCATCTCAATTTCTTTCATGGGGTGGGGAGGGGGGCAGTGGGAGGAGACACTGTAGAGGAGCTGTTTTTTTATCAAATGGTAAATGCAGCCCCCCTCACAAGGGAGGCAGTTTCCTTTTGTTTCAGGCAGCCTCTATTGGACTTTTCTGCTTCTAGTTGCATCCCTAATGGTGTGATCACCTGAAATTGACAGATAAAACGGGAAATCTCACCCCACTCCCCTTTCCCCGACATTTGTTGGTGTCAATAGTTGCTGTCTCAGCTGGGTGCACCCAGGTGTTTACGCTGGGATGTGCTGTAGATTAACAATTATGGGGCCACAAACTTGGAGCTGTTATCTCTATGCTGGAAAGGAACGTCCTGGATACAGAGGGCTGGATTCTATGGCGGCGGCGGCCTGCATGCGCGGGTTTCACTCTGCGGAGCTACCGCAATCTTATACGCGGCGGCTCATTAACATGTCCGGGACAGTGCACTTATTAAAAATAATCGCAGAAATATTCCCAGCCGCTCTCCCACCACCCGCCCCATAGCATTACATGTCATTCCTGCCCTTCCCCCCCACCCCCGAAATACTTACCTTGAATTTATGACCTTGCCCCCCCAAAGTTCAGAACCTTTTACCTTTAACCCCTTCCCATCATCTCCTAGACCAATCAAGTAAGTTTGACCCCGCTCCGCCCCTCCTGCACTGATAAACTTACCTCCTCCTCCGTCCCCACAGGCGTCGCGCCTCGTTTCCCCAGACGGGGATCCGAAGGTGCGTCAATGCCGGCCACCAGGATGAAGATTGTGACAATACGTCAGAAGGCGACGGGAAATTCATTAATGCTGGTAAGTTAATTATTTAACATATTTAAATTGAGGTCCTGTCACCGAGCGGTGGGGGGTGTCGGTGGGGGGGGCGGCCGCTATGAGGTCTCGCCACTGCCAGCAAGATCAGGACGGGCCCTGCCGCCGTCGAGGTCAATGGCGGGCCTGATCCGGGCAATTTTCATGCACCCCACCCCACCCCCACCACGGATCCCGATGTCGAGGCCCCTATAAAATCCAGACCAGAGACTTTGCTTTGTACATTTTGTTCGAGGAACTGATCCTCACAGGCAACACACATGATAGTGTGTGTAAAGGCTGCAGGAGACCTCAACTGCAGGGTGGCTATCTTCTGCATCTTCCTTAACTCTTTTACAATGGTCTCTCTCGATAGCTCAAAGATATTATACCTCCTCCATGACTTTCACTTTTTGGTTTCTACTAACTTATATCAGTTCAGTATTCCAGAGAGTGGGTCCCATACCAAAAGCTGTCTTTGCATGTACAGTAACGATAAACATATCGAGATCTACGTTCTGCTAGTTTTTGTTTGTATTATTAGCACAAAATAAGTGAAATCAGGGGAACCAGGGTAAAAGATTAGGAAATTTTAAATATAAACTTAAATTTCAATGTAGGCAAATGTGATGTCATCCACTTTAGACCTAAAAATGGATAGAACAAGGGACTGCCTAAATGGTGAAAAGCTAGAAACAGTCGCAGTCCAAAGAGACTTGGGGTCCAGGTACATAGATCATTAAAATGTCATGAACAGGTACAGAAAATAATCAAAAAGGCTAATGGAATGCTAGCCTTTAAATCTGGAGGACTAGAATACAAGGGGTAGATGTCATGCTTCAGCTATATACAGCCTGATTAGATCACAAGTGTTAAATTATGAAGCGAGATTGCATAAGCGAGGACCAGGATTTTACAGAGCTCCCAACATCAGGCTCCATGGCGGGCATGGGGGAGGGGATGGGGGTGTGGCTGGAAGATCGTTTCCGGCAGCGGCCCGCCATGGAGCCCGATGCCGGGAGTGCCGGCCCGATCTTCCCAGCAGCGGAGAGGCTCCATGGCGGCCCTCCCACCACTGGGGCGATGGGACACGGATTAACATATTTAAATTAATGCAATGGATACAATTAAATAAAATCAAGAGCGATCTTATCTTTGGGCCGCGATATGCTGAGCGGTGGCTAGCACTCACACACCTTCACTTTCCTGTCCAGGGAAATCAGGCACCATCGTGGTGGGGAAGGGGGAAAACTTATGATTTTTAGTGCAGTGGGGTGGGGAACAGGCTCTAATGCAAATTACTAGTGCGGTGTGTTAAACTCTAGAAAGCTTGTTATGGAAGGATAATGCTGGAGCCTATCTTTACTCAGTTTTACATTTATTGTAAGAGCTCTCTGCTGAGCGCTGAAGCAGTCAGATTTACATGCTGCCCACCTCTACTTCAATGGGTGTGGGCAGTTCACAAATCACAACCCCTCCACCCAGAAATGCTCAGACCAATATTTAGCCCTTTTGATTGTGCCTGTCTGCCATTTTGCTGTGGGGATAGAATTTCCACAGAGTTCACCTATTGTTTGTCATAACCTTGGCGGAAAGTTGAGGGAAACGCTGGATAAATGGTGATTTATGCTTTTCCTCTGAGCTTTCAACTGACCAAATGTTACAGCAAACGATCAGGGGAACCTCACTATTTGTGGGTTTGCCACTTTACTGAGATTTCCCATTCTTTTTTTCCTGCAGGAAAAAGTGGAAAAACAGCAGGAGGCCAGATAAATGAGGAGGCATCACAAAAAATGGCCCCCACCATTGGATACCCCCACACCAGAGGATACAGGCAAAAGTTCTCATACTTGAATTTGCCCAAAAGCCTGAGCAGCAACCTGAAGAGGGTGTGGAGGACAACTAGTTGCTGGCTACAAGGCACATTAATGCCATGCAGATACAGCAGACCTTCTTTTGACTACCTCATCTGGCTATTACATGCACAATTCTCTGTATATTTTATCCCTTTCCCCACAACTAACATGCCTTCATGTATGGAACCCTCCTTCTACACTGAAAATCACAGAGCTCCCATTTATCTTACCAGATGAAAGCGACTTCCAAACCTTGCAAATAACAATGTCTGCATGCATAACAAATTTAGCATAACCAAATTTTGCATAGAATCATACAGCACAGGAGGCTATTCACTAAATTACAAGAAGTGATTACACAAGCTAGGGCTGTATTCCTTGAAATTTAGAAGGTTAGGGGGTCATTTAACCAAAATTTTCAAGATATTAAGGGGAACGATAGAGTAGATAGAGAGAAACAATTTCTGCTGGTTGGGGAGTCTTGGACTAGGGGGCCTAGTCGAAACGTTAGAGCCAGACCTTTCAGGAGTGAAACTAGGCAGCACCTCTACACGCAAAGAATGGTAGAAGTTTGGAATTCTCTTCTGCAAACAGCAACTCATGCGAGATCAATTGTTAATTTTAAATCTGCGATATCGTGCTAAATGGGATAGATTTCGAACAGATCTAGCAATGCAAAACTGGGCATCCATGAGGCACTGTGGGCCATCAGCAACAGCAGAATTGTACTCAACCACAATCTGTAACTTCATGGCCTGGCATATCCCCCACTCTACCATTACCATCAAGCCGAGAGACCAACCCTGGTTCAATGAAGAGTGCAGTAAGGCATGCCAGGAGCAGCACCAGGCATACCTCAAAATGAGGTGTCAACCTGGTGAAGTTACAACCCAGGACTACTTGCGTGCCAAACAGCGTAAGCAGCATGCGATAGATAGAGCTAAGTGATCCCATAACCAACGGATCATATCTAAGCTCTGCAGTCCTGCCACATCCAGTCATGAATGGTGGCGGACAATTAAACAACTAACTGAAAGAGGTGACTCCACAAATATCCCCATCCTCAATGATGGGGGAGCCCAGCACAACAGTGCAAAAGATAAGGCAGAAGCATTTGCAACAATCTTCAGCCTGAAGTGCCTAGTTGATGATCCATCTCGGCCTCCTCCTGAAGTCCCCAGCATCACAGATGCCAGTCTACAGCCAATTCGATTCACCCTGTGTGATATCAAGAAACGACTGAAGGCACTGGATACTGCAAAGGCTATGGGCTCTGACAACATTCCGGCAATAGTACTGAAGATCTGTGCTTCAGAACTTGCCGCACCCCTAGCCAAGCTGTTCCAGTACAGCTACAACACTGGTATCTACCCGGCAGTGTGGAAAATTGCCCGGGTATATCCTGTACACACAAAACAGGACAAGTCCAACCCGGCCAATTACCGCCTCATCAGCCTGTTCTCAATCATCAGTAAAGCGATGGAAGGTGTCGTCGACAGGACTATCAAGTGGCACTTGCTTAATAATCTGCTCACTGTCGCTCAGTTTGGTTTCAGCCAGGGCCACTCTGCTCCTGGCGTCATTACATCCTTGGTTCAAACATGGACAAGAGAGCTGAACTTAAGAGGTGAGGTGAGAGTGACTGCCCTTGACATCAAAGCAGCATTTGACTGAGTATGGTATCAAGGAGCCCGAGCAAAACTGAGGTCAATGGGAATCAGGGAGAAAACTCTCTGCTAGTTGAGGTTGTACCTAGTACAAATGAAGACGGTTGTGGTTGTTGGAGGTCAATAATTTCAGCTCCAGAATATCACTGCAGGAGTTCCTCAGGGTAGTGTCCTCGGCCCAACCATCTTCAGCTGCTTCATTAATGACCTTCCTTCAATTATAAGGTCAAAAGTGGGTATGTTCGCTGATGATTGCACAATGTTTAGCACCATTCGCGGCTCCTCAGATACTGAAGCAGTCCGTGTAGAAATGCAGCAAGACTTGGACAATATCCAGGCTTGGGCTGATAAGTGGCAAGTTGCGCGACACAAGTGCCAGATAATGAACATCTCCAACAAGAGAGAATCTAACCAACTCCCCTTGACATTCAATGGCATTACGATTTCTGAATACCCCACTATCAACAACCTGGAGCTTATATTGACCAGAAACCTTAACTGGGGTAGCCACATAAATACTATGGCTATGAGACCAGGTCAGAGGCTAGGAATCCTGATACGAGTAACTCACCTCCTGACTCCCCAAAGCCTGTCCACCATCTACAAGGCACAAGTCAGGAGTGTGATGGAATACTCTCCACTTGCCTGGAAGGGTGCAGCTCCAACAACACTCAAGAAGCGCGATACCATCCAGGACAAAGTAGCCCATTTGATTGGCACCCCATCCACAAACATTCACTCCCGTCACCACCAACGCACAGTGGCAGCAGTGTGTACCATCTCCAAGATGCACTGCAGCAATGCACCAAGGCTCCTTAGACAGTACCTTCCAAACCCGCAACCTCTACCACCTCGAAGGACAAGGGCAGCAGATGCAGTGGTAGAATCGGGCAGAGTCAGCATGGATTTACGAAAGGGAAATCATGCTTGACAAGTCTACTAGAATGCTTCGAGGATGTAACTAGTAGAGTTGATGAGGGGGAGCCTGTGGATGTGGTTTATTTGGACTTTCAGAAGGCTTTCGACAAAGTCCCACATAAGAGATTAGCATGTAAAATTAAAGCACATGGCATTGAGGGTAGTGTATTGCGATGGATAGAAAATTGGTTGGCGGACAGGAAACAAAGAGTAGGGATAAATGCGTCTTTTTCGGAATGGCAGGCAGTGACTAGTGGGGTACCGCAGGGATCGGTGCTAGAACCCCAGCTATTCACAATATATATCAATGATTTAGACGAGGGAACTAAATGCAATCCAAATTTGCAGATGACACAAAACTGGGTGGGAGGGTGAGTTGTGACGAGGATGCAGAGAGGCTTGGACAAGTTGAGTGAATGGGCTAATGCATGGCAGATGCAGTAAAATGTGGATAAATGTGAGGTTATCCACTTTGGTAGCTAAAACAGGAAGGCAGATTATTATCTGAACGGCTATAAACTGAGAGAGGGGATTATGCAATGAGACCTGCGTGTTTTCGTACACCAGTCGCTGAAGGTAAGCATGCAGGTGCAACAGGCGGTAAAAAAGGCAAATAGTATGTTGGCCTTCATAGCGAGAGGATTCGAGTACAGGAGCAGGGATGTCTTGCTGCAATTATACAGGACCTTGGTGATACCACACCTGGAATATTGTGTGCAGTTTAGGTCTCCTTATCTGAGGAAGGATGTTCTTGCTATAGAGGGAGTGCAGTGAAAGTTTACTAGACTGATTCCTGGGATGGCAGGACTGACGTTTGAGGAGAGATTGAGTCAGTTAGGATTATATTCGCTGGAGTTCAGAAGAGTGAGGGGGGATCTCATAGAAACCTATAAAATTCTAACAGGACTTGACAGGGTAGATGCAGGAAGGATGTTCCTGATGGTGGGGGAGTACAGAACCAGGGGTCATAGTCTAAGGATACGGGGTAAACCTTTCAGGACTGAGATGGGGAGAAAATGTTTCACCCAGACAGTGGTGAGCCTGTGGAATTCACTACCACAGAAAGCAGTTGAGGCCAAAACATTGTATGTTTTCAAAAAGGAGCTAGATATAGCTCTTGGAGCGAAAGGGATCAAAGGGTATGGGGCGAAAGCGGGAACAGGCTACTGAGTTGGATGATCAGCCATGATCATAATGAATGATGGAGCAGGCTCGAAGGGCCAAATGGTCTACTCCTGCTCCTATTTTCTATGTTTCTATGTATGGGAACACCACCACCTGCAAGTTCCCCTCCAAGCTACACACCATCCTGACTTGGAACTATATCGCTGGTCTTTCACTGTCGCTGGGTCAAAATCCTGGAACTCCCTTCCTAACAGCACTGTGGGTGTACCTACCCCAAATGGACTGCAGCAGTTCAAGAAGGCAAGGGCAATTATGGATAGGCAATAAATGCTGTCCTAGCCAGTGATGCCCACATCCCAGGAACAAATAAAAAAAACATTCTGTGAACTGGTTTTTGCTGGTAGCACCACTCCTTCAGGCCTCCTTAGCTTGTGAAGAAGTTACAGGAAAAGAAAAGGAGTAAGACTTAAAATCCAGTCCTCAGACAGTGTCTTTCAAGACAGGTAAGGCAGGTATAACTTTCCACACATGGGTAACAATTTTAGCTGCAGTTGTGAGGATTTGGCAAGGCAATCACAATGAGAAGATCATGACAAATAGAGGATACTTGTTGGCACCTTGGCTCCCATGGAAACCTCTTCAATGGCCTCTACAGCATCTGTACCACATGAGGTGAATGTCATCTCTTCCTATCAAGTCAACTGCTTAAGTGAGGCTGGTCTAACTTCTACTCTCATTCTCTTTGGGTGTGGGCAGCCATTGAACAGGGGGCTCAATTTAATGCAGGGAGGGGCATATTTAAAAATTCCATCCAGTCCAAAACCAGCCCTCCCCCTCCCCCTCCCCCCAACATGCTTAGGCACACACTTGCCACTGCATGCACGACCCCAATTTTCCCAGATTCAGAAAATCAAAGCTTATTTGTACAATCAAGCAAAAATAAAAGCAATCACAAGCTGAAGCCACAGCTGCAGCAATTTGAAGTGTCACTCCAGTACTTTGTCTTGTGTGTGGGGGAAGAAATTAAGACAGAATAAAAAGAGGCTGATAATTAAAATCTAAAAGCAGAATTGAAATCAGTATACTGTGAATAGGTTTACATATTTTTCTGCTTAGTTTAGATAACTTTTTGGTTGCCCTATAACAGGTTCTTTCAGTGCTTACTGGTTTACTTTAATTAATAAGTAAAGGAAAAACATGCATTATATATTCAACAACAACTTGCATTTACATAGCACATTTCACATAGCAAAGCATCCCAAGTCACTTGACAAGATCAATACATATAAAAACATCTTTGACACTGAACCACAGAAGGAGATATCAGGACAGATGATCAAAAGCTTGGTCAGAGAGTTCGGTTTTTAAGGAGCATCTTAGAGGAGAAAGAGATGGAGAGGCAAAGAGATTTAGGGAGAGAAATTGAGACCTTATGGCCAAGGCAGGTGAAAACATGGCCACCAATGGTAGAGCAATTACAATTGGGCATGCACCCAAGAGGTCAGAATTAAAGGAGCACAGATATTTCAAAAGCTTGTAGAGCTGGAGCAGGTTAGAGAAATAGGGAGGGGCAGGGCATGGATGAATCTGAAAACAAGGACGAGGATTTTTAAATTGAGGCATTGTCAGACCAGGAGCCAGTGCAGGTCAGCAAGCACAGGGCTGATGGATGAACAAGATTGGCAGCGAGTTAAGATAGGGGTGGCAGAGTTTGAATGACCACAGGTTCATGTGGGATGGAAGCTGGGAGGCTGGCCAAGGGAGCATAGGAAAGTCAAGTCTAGATGCGCCAAAGGCATGGATGATGGTTTCAGCAACAGATGAGCTGAGGCACAGTCGGAGTCAGGCTATGTTAGCGAGGTGGTAGTAGGCAGCCTTGGTGATGGAGCTGATATGTGGCCGGAAGCTCATCTCAAGGTCCAACACAGCACTGAGGTTGCAAAGGGTCCAGCTCAGTTTCAGACAATTGCCAGGGAGAGAGATGAAAATGGCAGCTAGGGAATAGAATTTGTGGCCGGGTCCGAAGACAATCTTTTCAGTTCTCCCAATCTTTAGTGAAGGAAATTTTTTAGTGTAGTGGTAATGTTGCCAGACTAGTAATCCAGAGGCTCAAACTAATACTGCAAAGACACAAGTTCAAATCCCACCACGGCAGCTTGTGGAATTTAAAATCAATTAATTAATAAATCTGGTACAAAAGCTAATCTCAGTAATGGTGACCATGAAACTATCGGATTGTTGTAAAAACCCAACTAGTTCAGTAATGTCCTTTCGGGAAGGAAATTTGCCTTCCTTACCCTCACATCTGGCCTACATGTGACTACAGATCCACAGCAATGTGGCTGACTCTTAAATGCCCTCTGAAATGGCCTAGCAAGCCATTCAGTTGTATCAAAACCATTACAGTACAGTTAAAAAAGAATTAAACCAGACAGACCACCCAGCATCAACCTTGGCACCGGAAATGATAAAGTCACACCCTGGACAGTTGACCCTGCAAAATCGTCCTCACTAACATCTGGAGACTTGTGCCAAAATTGGGGGAGCTGTCCCACAGACTAGTCAAGCAACAGCCTGACATAGTAATAATCACCAACTCATACCTTACAATGTCCCAGACTCTTCCATCAACATCCCTGGGTATGTCCAGTCCCATCGCAGGACAGACCCAACAGAGGTGTCAGCACAGTGGTATACAGTTGGGAGGGAGTGCTGCTGAGAGTCCTCAACATTGACTCTGGATCCCATGAAGTCTCATGCGTCAGAAAAAAAAATAGGCAAGGAAACCTCCTGCTGATTATCACTGACCTCCCTCCCTCAGCTGATGATTCTGTACTATTCCATGTTTAACAGCACTCAGAAGAAGCACTGAGGGAAGCAAGGGCACAGAATGGACTCTGGGTGGGGAACTTCAAGGTCCATTACAAAGAGTGGCTCAGTAGCACCAGGACTAATTGAGCTGGCCGAGTCATGGAGAACATAGCTGCCAGACTGGGCCTGCAGCAGGTGGTAACCAACAAGAGGAAAAAACCTACTGTCGCAGATGCATCCATCCATGACAGTATTGGTAGGTGTGATCACCACACAGTCCTTGTGGAGACAAAGTCCTGTCGTCACACTGAGCATACCCTCCATTATGTTGTGTGGAACCACCACTGTGCTAAATGGGACAGCTCAAAACTGGGCATCCATGAGGTGCTGTGGGCCGTCAGCAGAAGTAGAATAGAACTCAACCACAATCTGTAACCTTAACGTTTGGCATATCCTTCACTCTACCATTACCATCAATCCAGGGGATCAACACTGGTTCAATGAAGAGTGAGGAGAACATGCCAAGAACAGCACCAGATGTACATAAAAATGAGATGCCAACCTGGTGAAGCTACAACACAGGACTACATGCATGCTAAGCAGTGGAAGCAGCAGGCAATAGAACAAAAGAATCCTAAATCAGATCAAAGCTCTGCAGTCCTCCCACATCCAGTCGTGAATGGTGGTGAACAAGTGAGGAGGCTCCACAAACGTCCTCATCAATGGGGGAATCCAGCACATCAGTGCAAAAGACAAGAATGAAACATTTGCAACCATCTTCAGTCAGAATTGCCGAGTGGATGATCCATCTTAGCATCCTCCTGAGGTCCCCAGCATCATAGATGCCAGTCTTCAGCCATTTCGATTCACTCCACAAGATAGTAAAAACATGCCTGAAGGCACTGGATACTGCAAAGACGATGGGCTCCGACACCATTCAGGCTGTAGTACTGAAGACCTGTGCTCCAGAACTAGCTGCACCCCTAGTCAATCTGTTCCAGTACAGCTACAGCACTGACATCTACCCAACAATGTGGAAAATTGTCCAGATATGTCCTGTACACAAAAAGCAGGACAAATCCAATCCAGGCAATTAACACCCCATCAGTCTATTCTCGATCGTCAGTAAAGTGATGGAAGGTGTCATTGACAGTGCCATCAAGCTGCACTTGCTCAGCGACAACCTGCTTAGTGGTGCTCAGTTTGGGTTCCGCCAGCACCATTCAGCTCCTCACCTCATTACAGCCTTGGTCCAAACAAGGACAAACGAGCTGAACTCCAGAGGAGAAGTGAGGATGACTGCCCCTCACATCAAGGCAGCATTTGACCAAGTGTGGCATCAAGGAGCCCTAGAAAAACTGAAGTCAATGGGAATCGGGGGAAAACTCTCTGCTGGTTGGAGTCGTACCTAGCAAAAAGGAAGATAGTTGTGGTTGTTGGAGGTCAATCATCTCAGCTCCAGGACACCACTGCAGGAGTTCCTCAGGGTACTGTCCTAGGCCCAATCATATTCAGTTGATTCATCAATGTCTTCCCCTCCATCATAAGATCAGAAGTGGGGATGTTCGCTGATGATTGCACAATGTTCAGCACCATTCACAACTCCTCAATTACTGAAGCAGTCCACGCCCTCATGCAGCAAGACCTGGACAACATTTAAGCTTGGGCTGATAAGTGGCAAGTAACAGTCATGTCATACAAGTCCCAGGCAATGACCATCATCAGCACAAGAGAATCTAACCATCTCCCCTTGACATTCAACAGCATTACCATCATCTCCCCCATCAACATCCTGGGGGTTACCATTGACCAGAAACTGAACTGGACCAGCCATATAAATACTGTGGCTACAAGAGCAGGCCAGAGGCTGAGAACTCTGTGGTGAGTAACTTGCCTCCTGACTCCCCAAAGCCTGTCCACCTTCTACAAGGCACAAGTCAGGAGTTTGATGGAATACTTTCCACTTGCCTGGACGAGTGCAGTTCTAACAACACTCAAGAAGCTCAACACCATCTAGAGCAAAGGAGCTCATTTAATCGTCACACCATCCACCACCTTCAACATTCAATTCCTCCACTATCGACGCACAGTGGCAGCAGTATGTACCATGTACAAGATGCACTGCAGCAGCTCACCAAGCCTCCTTCGACAGCACCTTCCAAACCCACAACCTCTACACCTAGAAGGACAAGGACAGCAGATGCATGGGAACACCACCCTTCCTAACAGCACTGTGGGTGTACCGACACCAGATGGACTGCAGCAGTTCAAGAAGGCAGCTCACCACCACCTTCTCAAAGGCAATTCGGGATGGGCAACAAATGCTAGCCCTGGCAGTGACACCCACATCCCAGGAACGAATAAAGAAAATTGGATGTCGAACATGCAAAGTGACAAATCACAGACAGTGGAGGGGTCCAGAGAAGTTATTTTATTATATACATCCCTTCTTGTGTCTCTCAGCATTTCTCCAAGTGCTTCAAGTACAATTCATTACTTTGAAGTGCAATCACTGTTGCTATGTAAATAAACATGGTATTGCAAGATCCCAGAAACAGCAGTTAATCAATTTTTACCAGTTGCAATGAAAGGCCATCAACCTGAAATGTTAACTTTGTTTCTGTCTCCACAGTTGCTGCCAGGCCTGCTGAGTATTTCAAGCATTTTCTGTTTCAACTTTTGGTGGGGTTGTTTGAGTAAAGAATGTTCACCAAGATACTGGGAAAACTCCCTACTTTTTAAATGGTGGCATGTGACCTTTAAATTGCATCTGAATAGGCAGATGTATCATTTACAGGGAACAGTAGCTTAGTGTTTCCATGACTCGACTAGTAATCCATTGCCAGAGACATGAGTTCAAATCCCACCATCAGTGGCACTAATTTTTGGGAGAGGGAAAAAAAAACCATGGCCAAGAGTATCCAGTATGCTCCAGGAGTTATGGCAGTAATTTTTGCCTCACTACCACCCCATTTGCACCTAAAAGTAGAACAGTAGGAGAAATAAATTTGCAGGCGGACAGTACAGCTAACTTACTGCTTAGGTATCAACCATAGCTTAGTGGGTATCACTCTCGTCTCTGAGGAAGATTGTGGATTCAATCCCACTCTGGAGACTAGGGCACAAAATTGAGGCCGACACTCCAGTGCAGCACTGAAGGAGTGCTGCAAAGTGGAGGGACAGTGCTGAGGGAGTGCTCTGTCAGAGGGGCAGTACAAAGGGAGAGCTGCACTGTCAGAGGTGCCACCTTTTAGATGAGACATTAAAACGAGACACCGTCTTCCTCCTTAGATGGGCATAAAAGATCCCAGGATCAATATTTCCCCTTAATCAATATCATGAAAAACCAGGTTATCTGGTTATTATTACATTGCGGCTTATGGAAGCTTGCTGTATGTAAATTGGCTGTTGTGTTTCCTACACTACAACAGTGAACACACTTCAAAATAAGTACTTTATTGGCTGCAAAGCACATTGGGATGTCCTGAGATCACAAAAGGTGCTATATGAATGCAAGTCTTTCTTTCTTTCTTTCTTTCATGGTAACTGGGGATATAAATTCAATAAATTAATGAAATAAATCTGGAATAAAATGCTAGTATCAGTAATGATGACCATGTAACTACCGGATTGTTGTAAAAACTCATCTGGTTCATTAATGTCCTTTAGGGAAGGAAATCCGGCCTATAGATGACGGCAGACCCACAGCTATGTGGTTGACTCTTAACTGCCCTCTGAAATGCCCTAGCAAGCCACTCAGTTAAAGACAATTTTGGATGAATAATAAATGCTGGCCTTGCCAACGATGCCCATATCTTGTGAATAAGTAAAAAAAGGGACTTTATACTAGGGTTGCCACCTCCAATAGTGCAGCACTTCCTAATTGTGCACTGCAGTGCAAGCCAAAATTATATACTCAAGTCCTGAAAGGAGGATTTGTATTAAGGCTGAAAGGTGAGATTGCGACCAGCTGAATTAAGCTGATGAAAAAGAAAAAAAAAAAATTTTGTGTAACAATGCCATGGTTCCGATTTTCCTTGAAGACTGCCTGTCCAACAGGACTCCCATCAACCTGCCATTTCCAGGGTTTTCCAGCCTGACCTGCAAGAGTCAGAACATCTGCCCACTCCTTTCACAAGAACACAAGAAATAGGAGCAGAGGTGGACCATATGGCCTATCGAGCCTGCTCCACCATTCAATATGATCATGGCTGATCTTGGGCTACAATTCCACTTTCCTGCCCGCAGAGCATGGTTAGAACATTTTTGAAAGTTTTATTGAGTTAGCCCCCTTGCACAGCACCCTGAATTGGCGATGGCTCAGAATCTCTGCAGGGGGCCTGGGCAATTCCCCCACCACCACCATGCTCCACCACCACCCAATGATATGTCTGCAATGGTGCATGCATCCACCTGCTCCATGTACCTGAGGTGGTTTCCCGCTGACCTCTGAAACAACTCCAGCAGGGTCAAGGTGGGACAACACTAGTGTAAACACCAGGATCATGACCAGCAGGTTTTCAGGGCCAATGTGGGTAAAACAAATACTTCCTATTCCAGATTAATTAACTAATTAGTGCTAGAAATGTCAGTTAGAGGGGTGAAGTGCTTCACCTGTGAGATGTGGGAGGTCTGTGATGCTTCCAGCGTTCCGAACAACTACATCTGCAGGAAATGTACCCAGTTGCAGCTCCTCACAGACCGCATGGATCGGTTGGAGCGGCAACTGGATGAACTTCGGAGCATGCAAGTGACAGAAAGTGTCACAGACAGGAGTTTTGTGGAAGTGGTTACACCCAAGGTGCAGGCAGATAGATGGGTGACCGCTAGAAGGGGCAGGCAGTCAGTGCAGGAATCCCCTGTGGCTATCCCCCTCTCTAACAAGAATACCGTTTTGGATACTGTTGGGGGGGGATGGCCTATCAGGGGAAAACAGTAGCAACCAGAGCAGTGGCACCACAGCTGGCACTGTTGTTCAGCAGGGAGGGACAAAGCGCAGAAGAGCAATAGTTATAGGGGACTCTATAGTCAGGGGTACAGATAGGCGCTTCTGTGGACGTGAAAGAGACTCCAGGATGGTATGTTGCCTCCCTGGTGCCAGGGTCAAGGATGTCTCTGAACGGACAGGGGGCATTCTGAAGGGGGAAGGTGAACAGCCAGAGGTTGTGGTACACATCGGTACCAATGACATAGGCAAGAAGAGTGATGAGGTCCTGCAGGGGGAGTTTAGGGAGTTAGGTAGAAAGTTAAAAAACAGGACCTCTAGGGTTGTAATCTCAGGATTACTCCCTGTGCCACGTGCCAGTGAGGCTAGAAATAGAAAGATAGTGCAGCTAAACACGTGGCTGAACAGCTGGTGTAGAAGGGAGGGTTTCAGATATCTGGACCATTGGGATCTCTTCAGGGACAGATGGGACCTGTACAAGAAGAACAGGTTGCATCTAAACTGGAGGGGCACAAATATCCTGCGAGGTTTGCTAGCGTCACTCGGGAGGGTTTAAACTAGTGTGGCAGGGGGATGGGAACCAGAGCAGTAGGACAGCAAGTGAAATAAATGAAGGGGAACTAGTAAATAAGGCCAGTAAGACTAAGAGGAAGAGCAACAGGGAGATGTTGCGGAGAACAGCGGGACTGGTGGTCTGAAGTGCATTTTTTTCAATACAAAAAGTATAACAGGTAAGGCAGATGAACTTAGAGCTTGGATTAGTACTTGGAACTATGATGTTGTTGCTATTACAGAGACTTGGTTGAGGGAAGGACAGGATTGGCAGCTAAATGTTCCAGGATTTAGAAGCTTCAGGCGGGATAGAGGGGGATGTAAAAGGGGTGGGGGAATTGCATTACTGGTTAAGGAGAATATCACAGCTGTACTGCGGGAGGACACCTCGGAGGGGTCATGCAGCGAGGCAATATGGGTGGAGCTCAGGAATAGGAAGGGTGCAGTCACGATGTTGGAGGTTTACTACAGGCCTCCCAACAGCCAGCGGGAGGTAGAGGAGCAGATATGTAGACTAATTTTGGAAAGATGTAAAGGTAACAGGGTTGTAGTGGTGGGTGATTTTAACTTCCCCAATATTGACTGGGACTCACTTAGTGCTAGGGGCTTGAATGGGGCAGAATTTGTAAGGAGCATCCAGGAGGGCTTCTTGAAACAATACGTAGATAGTCCAACTAGGGATGGGACCTGGTATTGGGGATTGAGCCCGGCCAGGTAGTCGAAGTTTCAGTAGGGGAGCATTTCGGGAACAGTGACCAGAATTCCATAAGTTTTAAGGTACTTGTGGTTAAGGATAAGAGTAGTCCTCGGGTGAAGGTGCTAAATTGGGGGAAGGCTAATTATAACAATATTAGGCAGGAACTGAAGAATTTAGATTGGGGGCAGCTGTTTGAGGGTAAATCAACATCTGACATGTGGGAGTCTTTCAAACGTCAGTTGATTAGAATCCAGGACCAGCATGTTCCTGTGAGGAAGAAGGATAAGTTTCGCAAGTTTCGGGAACCTTGGATAACGCGGGATATTGTGAGCCTCGTCAAAAAGAAAAAGGAAGCATTCGTAAGGGCTGGAATGTAAGGAACAGACGAATCCCTTGAGGAATATAAAGACAGTAGGAAGGAACTTAAGCAAGGAGTCAGGAGGGCTAAAAGGGGTTATGAGAAGTCATTGGCAAACAGGATTAAGGAAAATCCCAAGCCTTTTTTTACGTATATAAAGAGCAAGAGGGTATCCAGGGAAAGGGTTAGCCCACTCAAGGACAGAGAAGGGAATCTATGTGTGGAGCCAGAGGAAATGGGCGAGGTACTAAATGAGTACCTTGCATCAGTATTCACCAAGGAGAAGGACTTGGTGGATGATAAGTCTAGGGAAGGGAGTGTAGATAGTCTCAGTCATCTCATTATCAAAAAGGAGGAGGTGTTGGGTGTCTTGCAAAGCATTAAGGTAGATAAGTCCCCAGGGCCTGATGGGATCTACCCCAGAATGCTGAGGGAGGCAAGGGAAGAAAGTGCTGGGGCCTTGACAGAAATCTTTGCATCCTCATTGGCTACAGGTGAGGTCCCAGAGGACTGGAGAATAGCCAATGTTGTTCCTTTGTTTAAGAAGGGTAGCAAGGATAATCCAGGAAATTATAGGCCGGTGAGCTTTACGTCAGTGGTAGGGAAATTATTAGAGAGGATTCTTCGGGACAGGAATTACTCCCATTTGGGAACAAATGGACTTATTAGCGAGAGCCAGCATGGTTTTGTCAAGGGGAGGTCGTGTCTCACTAATTTGATTGAGTTTTTTGAGGACGTGACAAAGATGATTGATGAAGGAAGGGCAGTGGATGTTATCTATATGGACTTCAGTAAAGCCTTTGACAAGATCCCTCATGGCAGACTGATATAAAAGGTGAAGTCACATGGGATCAGAGGGGAGCTGGCAAGATGGATACAGAACTGGCTCGGTCATAGAAGACAGAGGGTAGCAGTGGAAGGGTGCTTTTCTGAATGGAGGGATGTGACTAGTGTTGTTCCGCAGAGATCAGAGCTGGGACCTTTGCTGTTTGTAATATATATAAATGATTTGGAGGAAAATGTAGCTGGTCTGATTAGTAAGTTTGCGGACGACACAAAGGTTGGTGGAGTTGCGGACAGTGATGAGGATTGCCAGAGGATACAGCAGGATATAGATCGGTAGGAGACTTGGGCGGAGAAATGGCAGATGGAGTTTAATTCGGGCAAATGTGAGGTAATGCATTTTGGAAGGTGTAATGCAGGTGGGAAGTATACAGTAAATGGCAGAACCCTTAGGAGTATTGACAGGCAGAGAGATCTGGGCCTACAGGTCCACAGGTCACTGAAAGTGGCAACGCTGGTGGATAAGGTCGTCAAGAAGGCATACGGCATGCTTGCCATCATCGGTCGGGGCATAGAGTATAAAAAGTGGCAAGTCATGCTGCAGCTGTACAGAACTTTAGTTAGGCCACACTTAGAATATTGCATGCAATTCTGGTCGCCACACTACCAGAAGGACGTGGAGGCTTTGGAGAGGGTACAGAAGAGGTTTACCAGGATGTTGCCTGGTCTGGAGGGCATTAGCTATGAGGAAAGGTTGGATAAACTCGGATTGTTTTCACTGGAACAACGGAGGTGGAGGGGCGACATGATAGAGGTTTACGAAGTTATAAGCGGCATGGACAGAGTGGATAGTCAGAAGCTTTTTCCCAGGGTGGAAGAGTCAGTTACTAGGGGCATAGGTTTAAGGTGAGAGGGGCAAAGTTTAGAGGGGATGTGCGAGGCAAGTTCTTTACACAGAAGGTGGTGAGTGCCTGGAACTTGTTGCCGGGGGAGGTGGTGGAAGCAGTTACCATGGAGACGTTTAAGAGGCATCTTGACAAATACATGAATAGGATGGGAATAGAGGGATATGGACCCCGGAAGTGCAGAAGGTTTTAGTTTAGGCAGGCATCAAGATCGGCGCAGGCTTGGAGGGCCGAATGGCCTGTTCCTGTGCTGTACTGTTCTTTGTTCTTTGTTCTATCTATTGCTGTTGAGTTAAGTAAAATAACATTTTTGCCATAGAGAAATCATTTTACTACAAATTCAAATGATAAAATGTAGGTATACCAAGCAACTGTTCAGCTCAGTTACTTCCTTATTTTTAACCAACTGGTATTCAGTTCTGAATACTGAGGAAAGTGGTGGTTCATCTGGGGAGTGCAGCCAAGGCCATGGCACCTCGGATGGCTCACAAAGAATACTGGACGAGCCATTGTGATAGGAGATTTGATAGTCAGGGGAACAGGCAGGCGTTTCTGTGGCCGCAGACGTGAATCCAGGATGGTGTGTTGCCTCCCTGGTGCCAGGGTCAAGGATGTCACTGAATGGCTGCAGAGCACCCTGAGGGGGAAGGGTGAACAGCCAGCAGTTGTGGTCTACATTGGCACCAACGACAGAGGTAGGAAGAGGGATATGGTCCTGCAGAAAGAATTTGGTGAGTTAGGTAAGAAAGTAGCCAGCAGGACCTCAAAAGTAGTTATCTTTGGATTACTCCCAGTACCTGGCACAAGTGAGTATCGAAATAAGAGGATAGGGTGTGGCTGGAAAGATGGTGCAGGAGGGATGGCTTTAGATTCCTGAGACACTGGGACCAGTTCTGGAGAAGGTGGGACCTGTACAGGCTGGGCGGGTTACACCTGAACAGAGCTGGGACAAACTTCCTTGCGGGGGGATTTGCTCGTGCTATTGAGGAGGGTTTAAACAAACTTGGCAATGGTGTGGGAACCAGGAGGAAATATCAGAGAGGAATATCAAGGTGCACAGAGTACTGGGGGAGATAAGTAGCACAAGAGTAGGGAATAGTAAGTTATTGTTTGGGGTCAGAATTAATGTACTTGTCTGTGAGTGCATGGAGTGTTGTTAATAAGATTGTTGAGTTATAGGTGCAGATTGACATGTGGAAATATGATGTTGTGGTTATAACAGAGACCTGGCTGAAAGAAGGGCAGGACTGGGTGTTAAATATTCCTGGATAGAAGGTGTTCAGGAAAGATAGAAAAGGAAGAAAAGTGGCAGGAGTGGTGGTATTGATTAAGGAGAGCATTGCGGTGCTGGAGAAGATATCCCAGACGGGCCAAGGACAGAATCTATTTGGCTACAGCAAAGGAACAAAAAAGCTGCAATTACATAGCTCAGTGTAGTCTATAGGCCACCAACTAGTGGAAAGGATGAAGAGGAACAAATTTGCAAGGAAATTACAGAAGAATTGTGAACTTTGAGGAGGATTGTGTAGAATTTCAAAAGGACATAGACAAGTTGGTGGAATGGGCAGAAAAGTGGCAGATGAAGTTCAATGCGGAAAAATGTGTTCATTTTGGTAGGAAGAACATGAAGAGTCAATGGGCTGGATTTTATGTTTTCTTCCCCAAATGCGGCGGCAGCTGTAAAAACCGGCGGCCCACACGCGCAGCTTTTACTCCATGAGCTGGCACGATCTTATATACAGTGGCTCATTAACATGGCCAGGGCAGGCTGCACCCACCCCCCCACACCACTCCCTGATGATGTGGAGGGGGCAGGCCAACTGTCCCCAGCAACAGTGTCCAGTGCCACTGTGCAGGCACTGGTGCCATTTTTAAAGGGCTTCCAGCCCTTACATTTACTTTACATTTTTAAAAGGGTATTATAAATAATGAAACAAATGTTCCCAGCTCCTCTCCCACCTCTCCAATAAATTTACATTTCATCCCTTGTCCTCTCACACCCCAAAATACTCACCTTCTGTCCCTGACCTTTCCCCCACAAAGGTCAGAAACTTTTAACTTTACCCCTTCCCATCACCTCCTAGACCAATCAAGTAAGTTTGACCCCGCTCCCCCCCTCCCGCACTGATAAAATTCCCACCGCGCCTCTCCCCACAGGTGTCGCGTCTCGTTTCCCCGGATGGGGATCTGAAGGCATGTCAGTGCTGGCTGCCAGGAAGAAGATCGCGGTGGCACATCAAGAGGCAATGGGAACATTATTAATGCAGGTAAGTTAATTATTTTACATATTTAAATTGAGGTCCCGTCGCCGAGCGATGGGGGGGAGGTCACGAGGCCTCTACGCCACTGCCAAAATTGGGATGGGCCCTGTCGGCATTGAGGTCCATGGTGGGACTCATCTGGGGCAATCTTCATGCCCCCCCACCCCCCACCATGGATCCTGACGTCGAGGCCCCTATAAAATCCAACACAATATAACATAAAGGGTACTACTCTAAAGGACGTGCAAGAGCAGAGGGACCTGGGTGGTAAAGGGCTGCTACCCGACCCGAACCCGATGTGACCTGACGACATGTGTCAGGGTCGGGTCGGGTCGGGTTGCATTTCCGGGTCCAGCATTCGGGCTCGGGTCGGGTCGGGCCGGGTCGGGTCGAATCCGGTTGGATACGCACTCTCACAGGTAAGTGGCTCCACTGTTCATGTTATTTTTTGACTAGAAAGGTGTATTTTTTACAGTTATTTTGAGCTTGAAAAACGGAAGATAGGTTAGCTGATGGTCCGGTCGGGTCAGATCGGGCACGGCAAGAATGGGAGGACTCGGGTCAGGTCGCGCTCGGGTCAGATGTGGTTCTGTTAGGCTCGGGTCGGGGTTTTTTTTGCAGACCCGAACAGGCCTTGACCTGGGTGTATATGTGCATAAGTCATTGAAGGTGGCAGGACAGGTTGAGAGCGCGGTTAATTAAGCATACAATATCCTAGGCTTTATTAATAGGGGCATAGCGTGCAAGAGCAAGGAGGTTATGTTGAACTTGTGTAAGACACTTGTTCGGCTTCAGCTTGAGTACTGCGTCCAGTTCTGGGTTTCACACTTTAGGAAAGATGTGAAGGCATTGGAGAGAGTACAGAAAAGATTCCGGAGAATGGTTCCAGGGTTACACAACTTCGGTTGTGAAGATAGATTGGAGAATTATAGAGCAATTATAACGAGGGATTTTAATTATCTAAATATAGACTGGGATAGTAGTAGATTGGAGAAGTTGGGACTATTTTCCTTGGAGAAGAGAAAGCTGAGAGGAGATTTGATAGAGGTATTCAAAATCATGAAGGGTCCGGACAGAGTGGACAGCGAAAAACTGTTCCCACCTGTAAAATGTTTGAGAACGAGAGAGCACAGATTTGAAGTGATTGGCAAAAGAAGCAAAAGCAATATGAGGAAAATCTTCAAGCAGCAAATGGTTAGGATCTGGAATGCACTGCCTGAGAGTGTGGTGAGGCAGATGTGCAGGCTTACAAAGAGAAGGTAGGGAAATGGCACCAGATGAATTGCTCATTCAGAGAGCTGGTGCGGGCAGGCTGGGCTGAATGTCCTCCTTCTGCGCTGTAACAATTCTATGATCCTGTGATGTTCTATTACAGTTGCTGGGAAGAGGGGTTTATCGGGTTTTATATTTAAACCTAAAACAGGAACACTTAACTATAAATGTGAATATCAGCTGTTATCAGATCCCCTTTCATTGTTTTGCTGTTATAGGCATGGCTATTGGTGATTTTTTCTGTGAAATAATACTTATTCAATATCTTTGATGGGGGGTGGTTCAAAGGTGCGAGAGCAAAGAGAAAATCATAAACCTGTTTATAAAGAACAGAAAAGATTTTACACTTAACGTCACAATTGGCACTCTCTATGACTGTCACCATGGTGCATTATCTATCCTCTGTGCAGTCTCTGACCTGGTCAATCACACTGCCCTCTTCTAATATCTGTCCTTCTTTGCTCGCTGGGTGGAATTGCCTTTGCTTGGTTCCACATTTATCTTTCTGTTTATCACCATAGAACGTCCAACAATGGCTTCTCTTTCCAGCCCACATTTGGTCCCCTCCTATTTATATACATGCTGTTTCTTGCCACAGTCATCCACAGATATGGAACCAGTTTCCATATTTATGCTGATGGCACCCAACTGTATCTATCCACCACTGCTTGTGAGCTCTCCCTGCCTTTGTGCTATCAGACTACTTGGCCTTGATAATAACCCCCTCTCGCTGGGCAGGAGGAGATCTGGGGGTGGGGGTTGGGGGTCACAATTAAACACTGAAGAACAGGGATCATGTCCTCAACCCAGCCCATATGTGCCCGTTGCCGTTGTTACAACAACAATTCGTGCTTATGTAGCGCCTTTAACATAGTAAAACATTCCAAGGTGCTTCACAGGAGCATTCATCCAATGCTTTGCCTTGGTACCGCCACCTTTAACCTAGTGGGGATCAGAAGGCATGTGATCCCCGTGTGCAGCTGATTAAATTCGAAACCCTTCATCAAATCAGAGATCCAGGCAAATGCATATTCGGTTCCTGCTCAGCAATTCAAATTGCAGTTCCACCACATCGTAGTGGAAACCCTGGCTTGGTCCTTTCCTGCCGCTGACACAATCCAGAAACGACATCATGACATCAGATTTCCAGGCGAATGCAACCCCCGCACCCCCCACCCCGATTTTTCAGCTTCCCCACACCTCCAATCCTGCTCCTGTTGGCTCGATAAAATTCAACCCAATGTTACTAATCTGTTAATTTATAGAGAAAACGCAGAAGGATAACTGGTGTGACAGATATAAAAACCTCTATATTGGAGGGGTAGAACATGCTGTACTGAGTGTGGCCTCAGGAATGTTTCTGAAGCAGATTTAGAAAGTTTATCCCGGATCTGTTCATGAGAGGGCTGATATGGAACCTCACTGGCAAAACTGTAAAAATGGAAACAGTAGGATCGATATACACCCACTCCATGCTGGGCGAGAGAGGGCCATTTTTACAGTGGTGAGTTGCATGGCATTCTTGTATCCTGTCTTGGAGAGGCTTCATTATAATATTTAAAACATGCTCCCATGGTGCAGCTGTGAGCATGATTTAACTTTAACAGGTGCGGGCTGGGTTTCCCAAGGCTCACGAAACCCACAAGCTGAATGAAGAAGGAAACTGTTAGCTGCAGAATGTAAACGCTTTTTAGAGCACTGCTTGTGAACCAGGAGCAGCATGAGTGCTCCCCCCAAGCCCAACAGCCTCTCCTCACTGCTGAGCCATCCTCCTTCCCCACCAGCTGTTGAGCTCCCCGCTCCTGCCCCGATAGGCTGACCCCTCTCCTTCCCAATTGCCAGGCTCTCTTCCTCCCCACAACGCTCCATCTTTCACTCTATCCCTAACGTCCCCAGCTGTGGCCTCCTGCAACTGGGTTTCTCACCCAGCAACCAGCTAGCCTATCAATCTGGCTAGCTCCCAGGTGGGAAACAGAATTTAAAAAATGATGTCATTAAATTCAGCAGGATTTCTGATCCCCTGGGATTTCCAGGATCCCCCCCACAACTGCAGTCCCTCCCGGCCTCCCTTCCTGATTCCCCATAAATATCTTTGCTAATGTTCTTTTTTCCAGTACTCACATCTCTAACATTAACAAAAACGAGGGAATAAAACTCCTGTTTTAATGAAAAAAGATGCCTGGTTTGTTCATAAGCGAAAAACGGAAACCATTTGTTTATGTAAATGTAAATAGAAACAGATACGCAAGAGAGATAAGGCCACTTTTATTCCTCTTCAGCAGGCTTTCTATGAGGACAAGACCTCTTCTGCAAGCAAGTATATTTGCTGGGGAGGCCAGTCAACAGGATGGCTAAATCACAGTGAACCAACAACAAATTATTTTTCCTTACGTTTCCATGGTAACCTTCATCCTGAAACAATGGATCAATGTAACTTTGTCTATCATCTACAATACCACCACCCCCCACCCCCTGCACCACCACCCCATCCACCGCCCCCATCGGAACAAGTTATTTATGTTCCTCGGGTTGCCTTCCAACATGAGTTACAAATTTTATTGTTGCAAATTGTTACGACCAAATGAGAAAGGTGTCTAGGGGTCTTTCTCAGCCTTCATCTGGTCTTATTGTAACAGGATTTTGTTTTTTAAACACACTGTGTTTTGAACTCCCCCTTGATGAATCTTTGTTCACCACTTTCCAATTATAAAGCAAAGAAATGAGCAGAGATGAGAGCAGACAGGAGAGGTCTCTTCCAGTGCAGGAGCAAAGAGCTTTCTGAGTTCAAATTCTCTGTGGCAAGTTCAAATTAAAAAAAACTCCAACTGTGTGACTAAACTGGTTTGACCATGTCTGTTTGTGTATTCAGCCATTTTAGCAGTTAACCTGGAATGCTAGCCTCTCCACCTTCAATGTGTGGTAATCAAGAGTCTATTGTGGATTAAATTGGAGCGGGTAGTGGCCCCTTCGTCCGTTCCAAGTACTTTCTATTACTAAGCAACTGTCTTTCCAGTCAGGGACTTTGCAATTCCTTGTGATAGGCCCTCTTTTCCTCCCAGCCACAATTTTAAGTTTTAATGTTCATGTGGCAAAATAATATGTGCCTCATTCTTGGCAGGAGGGGGGCCTGCATGACAAAATGTTTCACATTTCTGCAGTACTAAAACCTACTCAGCCTTTTTTATGCTATTTCAATTTAATCTATAATATAATGTGCCTTATGATCCCCAAATAGTTATCAATAATGGGACTTTCGTGTTAACTTTTAAAATCTAATCAGAACCCCAATCTCGAAGATAAAGGATTTTTTTGCTTTTTTTAAGAACTACAGTTTCTTCATTTTAGTATAATAAAATTGACCTCTTATAATCACACACACCAAGGCTGAATACTCAGAAAAATAAATTTCTGCAAAGGTAGCACTGTTTTCCTTTGAGTAGTTGACTTCTGGAAATTAGCCTGGGAGTCTGGAACAAAAACAAGAAATGCTGGAATCACTCAGCAGGTCTGGCAGCATCTGTGGAAAGAGAAGCAGAGTTAACGTTTCGGGTCAGTGACCCTTCTTCGGAACTGACAAATATTAGAAAAGTCACAGATATCAAACACCAGGAGGGAAATAGAAAGCAATGAAGGTGAACAAGGTAAAAGAGACAAACGAAAATCCCGTCGGAGAGAAGAGCAGAACTTCTTCAAGGTAGGCATTCCTGGAAGAGAAGTGGCAGTGAATTAAACACTAAAATAAAAGCAAAATACTGCGGATGCTGGAAATCTGAAACAAAAACAAGAAATGCTGGAATCCCTCAGCAGGAGTCGGTGGTGGGGGGAGGGGAAGTGGAATCCCAGATCTCAGTCAGTATTTGCAGGTACTCGTCAGAATTGTGCAATTTTTCCAGCTAGTCCCATGCTTGGAATGGCATTAAAAAGCACTGACTTATAACACCACATATTTAAAATGTAGTCTAATGAGATAGCTATTGACCACCAATCCACAGGGAAATATGATAAATTAGTGTAGAAATATTGAATATAAATATTAGCTACATACCCTCTTATAATTCTAGCTCTACAATGTCAGGAACTGTCGGTGCATGTCAGTCATAAAACACAACAGGACACCTCCCTAATTACATTTTGCCAGAAGCCAAATTATTTACATTTTCATTAATTTGGAGATAAAAACTGTCACAAAGACTGGACTTTGTAGTATGGTTATGTATTTAAAAACTGTAATCTTTAATGCAGTGAAAAATGGATTCAGAGGAGACATGTGACCTCACACCAAGTCTGCCCAGAAACAAGCCGGAGATCTTGGTTACCAGGGAAATAAGGAACCTAGATCAAAGACCCTTTTTGAAAGCAGGGTGCAAGGTTGTAACACCTAAAGGACAATGAGTTTCTCTCTTCCGTCTCTAGGACTATAAACAGGGAACCAGAGGCTCTAAAATGCAAATTTGAGTTGCAATCTTTAACACCTGGAAACAAAGGAAGGCCCAGGTAGTTTTGTTGTGGTCAGACTTATGGACTCTGAGAATTGTAAAAGGCAAACGACTATTGACTTTTGATCTGAATAAATTCAACAGTCTTTCCTAGGTCAGGCTGACAGGAAGAAAGGGACCAGCAAGCAGAGCTGCACAGCCTCGAGAGAGAGAGAAACAGATACTCTCAGATCACTGATACAGCAAAAGGCTGCTAAGACTTGTACCCGATTCAAAAGTTGAGGTTTTCAGAGGAGAAAAGACCAGCAGGGAAGACTATTAGAAGACCAGTTGAATGTGCTCGGGAGAAGTGAGCAAAGAGGACATTGGTTTTGAGAAAGACTGGGAGATCCAACCCATTGCGACTGGGAGGAGTTTGGGACTTTTAACTGCAAGGATACCATTTTGATGAGAACACGGTGTAATGTATATATATGGTGTGAGGTTTTTGAATGTATTAATAAATTAATGGGAAATACCTTTCTCTGTAATTTAGTGTATTAGCTACCTACTAAGTACTGTTTAGTTAAAGTTGATTTTTAGTTTAGTTGTTATTGTAAAATGGGAAATCTTGTGTAATTCTTTGGTCTAGGGAGTTCATATCTCTTGTTTTAAAGTTGACGGTCTCTACTGAGGTCATAACAAACTGGGGGCTCATGCGGGATTCGAATTGTTCATGATTAGGCTGTAAAACGGGTACTCTGGAATTTGCTAGAACTTAAATGAACAAGATTTCACCAATTATGTTTGCTCTACTCATAAAGAAAAGTCAGCATGTCTACTTTCAATGCTCGAGCCTTTGTGACGAGAAAAGATTTGACTCTCAATGACTTACCACAGTTAACAGTGGTAACAGTTAACATTAAAGGCTGTAGCACAGCAAGTGGGGATAGTTTAAAATCAAAAGCTAAAAATGCAGAAATTGTTGAATTGTTGGCTTAGCATTTTAACCCTGAGGAAGAAAAGAGTGACCTTGGTGGGTCTCAGATTGCGTTACCTCACATTAAGTTATAAATTGAAGCAACTGGAACTGGAAAAAGAGAAAGAGAAGATGAAATTAGAAATGGAAATAGCAAGAGAAGAAAGGGAAAAAGATAGACGAGAAAAAGAGAGACAAGAAAGGGAAAGAGGCAGACAATTACAACTTGAAATGAGAAAGCTTCTGGTTTTAGATCTGGTTTTAGTGAGAGAAAGGGTACAGGAGAGGATGCAGGCAGAGTTGAGTCAAAAGGACCAATATGGTATTTTTGTTATAAAGGAGGGCATATAAAATCAGAATGCTAGAAGTTAAAAGGAAAAGGGGTAGATGTGGTAGGTTTACCAAAAGCCTGTCCTGAAAAGGATGCCCCAATAGGAGGCGCTGCTAACAAGTCAGTGGCCTTGGTGATCTTGAAGAATGAACAGAGGTGTTCTCCTCTGTGTGCTGATGAATTAACTCAGGTCCCTGAAGGTTATACAAGTTTTGTGTTAAAGGTAATGTATCCCTATATCAGTCTGGTGAAGCAGGCAAATAAATAGTTCTGCTTAGAGATACAGGGGCAAGGCAGTCATTAATGGGAGCAAAGGATGTGAATTTTCCTCCAAGTAGTTCAATAAATTCAGAAGTCCTCGTGCGGGGCATTGAGGGAGGTTATTTATCCATTCCATTATATTAGGTTAATTTACAATGTGATTTAGTCACCCGTCCTGTAACAGTGGGCGTTGTCCCTGATTTGCATATTGAAGGGGTGGATTTGTTGCCAGGAAATGACTTAACCGGGGATAAGGTATTGGCATCTCCAATAGTTTCGGAAAAGTCAGTTGAGGTTGCTGAAACTGAAGTTCTGCAGGAAGAATTTTCTGGAATAATCCCAGATTATGTTGTAACAAGATCCCAGACTCATAGGATTAAACAAGATGAGAAGGACTCAATGGTTATAAAGGACAAGCCAGGTGCTTTACTGGCAGAAACCTTTTCCAGGAATTTGAGTAGCGAGGCTGAATTATTTAGCAGATCCTCTTTAATTGAGGTACAACAGGCAAACCCTGATTTAAAGAAAATATCTCAGACAGCATGTTCTGACACAGAGGCTGAGAAAATCTCTGAGTGTTATTATGTTAAAAATGACATTCTGATGAGAAAGTGAAGAGCTCCCCGGAGGCCCACTGATAAGGATTGGGCTATAATTCATCAGTTTGCTGCTCCCCCGGGCTACCACAGTGAAATTTTGAGAATTGCGGGTCGTGGCGCGGAGGCCGGTAAAATTCTGCGGGGAGAGGCCCGCCTCCTCCCACGATTTCGAGAAGGGCCCACCACAAATTACTGGCGGCGGGGGGACCTCAGTGAGGCCCCCCCTGCTGCTCGGCGGCGGCAGCCCAATTAGAATATGTTAAACGATACTTACCTCTGCAGATTATGCAGTGTGCCACCTCTCCATGAACACTTCCTGATTTTACTTTGAACGGGCGGCCGTCCCGTGCCATCCCATTCGCGATTAGAAAAGCCAGCAGGTCATCAGAGGCAGAAGGTTACGCGACAGAAGGTAAGTTCCGTTTTCAGGGGTCCCACTCTGCATATTGGAAGGGAGGGGGTTACACAGGGGTCTCACTCTGCATTTTTAAAGGGAGGAGGAAGGGGGGGGATTACAGGGGTCTCACTCTGCATACTGGAAGGGAGGAGGAAGGGGGGATTACAGGGGTCTCACTCTGCATACTGGAAGGGAGGAGGGGGAGAGCCACACGGGGTCTCACTCTGCATTTTTAAAGGGAGAAGAGAGGGGGAATCACAGGGGTCTCACTCTGCATGAGAACCATAGGTTGTAATGTTCATAGACTGCACTCATGTGGCCATCAGCTCTCCCACCAGGCTACCACTTGCAGACATCACCATTAAAGGACTCCTCTCAATCTAGGTAAAGCTAGTATGTGATCACCGCAGATGCTTCCGGCAGTCCCGCCCCCCCACACGTGATATGCGGAGGCTGGCGTGCGGCCTCTATGGAAATGCGCCCCCGCGATTATTAATCCGGCTCAGCGGCAGCCGGCGAATGCGGGCACGCTGTTGAGTTCAAAGGATAAGGATAGTGTTACTTTTAATGAGCTGGGATGATGAAGCAGAGATCAAGAACTCTCAAATTGAACCCCCTGTGTGAAACTGACAAACACACAAACACACATATTACATGGAGGTGGGTGGGGGGGGGGGGGTGCGGGACTGCCGGATCTGTGCTGCATGCCGGCACAGCTGAAAGTCATGTGATGGCGCCCTATTTAAAGGGCTGCCAGTACAGCAGCTGCGCCTGCATCAAAGAAGATTCCTGGGCACAGTGTGGCAAATTAAAAGGATACGATGTTTTGGAAATACAGCAGCGTTACAGGGTGGAACTATGGTTCAGTGATGCTTCCCTGACCACTCTCGTCCAAGCTGTGCGCGCAAGGCAGGAGGTCCTCTTCCCCAGTGATGGCAGGAAGAGGCCCTCTCGCCTGATCAAAGCAGCCTGGCTGGAGATGACTCAGGAGGTGAGCAGTCATGGTGCCATCCGGCGCGACTGGTTGCAGTGCCGAAAACGAATGAATGACCTGCTAAGAAATGTGAGAGTAAGTACCAATGTCTATCAGGAATTCTTTAAAACTGGGTGCATCCACACAGAGTGGCATATGTGTGCCACTGCTGTGCCAAAGAATGGAACGTTGGGTGGGGAGAGAATAAGTGCCATGAATCGTGCGATATATGACACAACTTACCCTTGTCCAGTGCTCAGGGAATGGCACCTACATAAGTGGCTCACTCAGTAGGGCACACCAAGAACCCCCACCTTTGTGGCCTGGAACTGTCTTTTGACATGTGTCGCCCTGTTGATATGCCATTGTTAATATCTGCCCCCTTGCCCCTCCAGGCGAAGATGGCCCACAATTCGAGGGAGTCCTCCCACGCTGGAGGAAGTCCTGCCAATCTGCTTAAACTGACGGATGCCGAGGAAGAGGCTCTGTAGCTAGCACTAAGGCAGCAGGAGCACTCATTCGGGCAGATTGACATCGGCTCCAAGATGAGCAGACGTCCAATTGATATTAAAGATGGGCTCTGTGTACTGTTGGTTTGGTAATGCAATGCTGCTGACATTGTAAAGTGTGTTACAGCAGAACTGACAATTTCCTTTTCCCATTGTGTCTTCCAGGTGAAAGAACAGAATTGAAACCAGCTGTGCACGTGCCATCCGCCACCTTGGAGGAAGAGCCAGACTCCGAGGAAGCACCATCCCATGGCACTAATGCACCTTCCACCAGCGCAGACACTGTCACCTTGGTGGGTATCCATCCGGCCTTACAGTGTGGGTCACAATCTGGTGAGAGCACTGCACACACACTCGAGCAGCTGACTGAGGCTGAGACAGCCGAGGCCCCTGACAGTAGGAGGCCTGTGAGTGGCAAGGCCCATACTGAGCCCCAGGCTACTGATGACCCTCTGCTGTTGACAGACCAGGGCAGGCTGGAGCTGTTGGAAAAGTTATGGCAACTGCAGGTGGAGATGACACAGGCCATGTGCAGCCTTGAGCAGATGATAGTGGTGTCTATCCATGCTATGACTGCTGCCATGTTGCAGGCATATCAGCGCCTGACGTCATCCATTGAGGTGGTGCTGGCCCTTGTGGTGACCCAGAATCAAATAATACGCTCAGACCTGCTAAACCTCGCTGCTACCGTCACATCCATTGAGCAGTGGCTAGTCACGAGAAGGACCAGGGGCATGGAGAATGCTTCTGCTCTTGGGCCCTCCCTGGAGGGCAGATGGGTTCCAACGAACACTGAGATGGAGGAGGCGAGCCAGCAGAACATATCTGGGGTCCCCCCTCCAAGTGATTCCAATGTAGATGCTGGCCCCTCTGCCCCTCCGCCTGTGAGTGAAGCTCCAACAGCCGAGACACCTGAGGAGGGTTCTGTGATGATGCAGGATCCTCCCAGCCAAAGTTTAGATACAGTTCTACACTATCTTTCTGAACAACATTAAAAGGACATAGCTGAGCTGTTAAAAAAATTTAAAGCAGCAGGTGCAGATAAGCCAGGTCGAACTCCTCTGGCTATTCATGAGGTTGATGTAGAGACAACTACACCCATTAAACAGAACCCTTATCAACTCAATCCAGATAAATTGGCTCAGGTCAGAGACAAGGTTCAATATATGCTAAAGAATGATATAATTGAACCCAGTCAAAGTAGCTGGAGTTCTCCGGTTGTGCTGGGGCCAGACAGATCCAATAGATTCTGCATTGATTATCGGAAAATCAATGCAGTAAGTAAAACAGACTCTTATCCAATCTCACAACTTGAGCATTGTATTGACAGAATATGAAATTCAGCCATTATTAGCAAAATTGATTTGCTGAAAGGATATTGACAAGTCTCCTTGGCCGACCAAGCCAGAGAGGTTTCCGCCTTCGTGACCCCAGATGGCCTATTTCAATGTAAGGTATGTTTGGTATGAAAAATGCAGCAACCACATTTCAAAGATTGACTAACCAGATGATTGCTGGACTAAGAAATTGTGTTGAGTATATTGATGACCTATTGGTATACATTGATACTTGGGACGATCATGTTAAACACCTAATAGCTCTGTTTGACATGTTAGAGAAAAGCAATTTGGTAATAAACTTATCAGAGAGTGAGTTTGCCAAGGCTAAGGTCACCTATTTGGGTTATTTCGTGGGTCAAGGTCAAGTGTTGCCTAGGAAGCTAAGGTTCAGCTGATAATAGACTTTCCAGTACCCAAGAGAGAAGCAGATACTCTCAGATCACTGATACAGCAAAGACTTGTACCCAATTCAAAAGACAAGGTTTGTCGAGGAGAAAAGACCAACAAAATCAGCAGAGATTGCCTTATTAATGGAAGACCAATTGAATGTGCTCGGTAGAAGTGAGCAAAGAGGACATTGGTTTTGAGAAGGACTGGGAGATCCAACCCATTGCAATTGGGAGGAGTTTGGGACTTTTAACTGCAAGGATACACTTTTGATGAGAACAAGGTGTAATGTATAAATGTGGTGTGGAATTTTCGAGTGTGTTAATGAGTTAATGGGAAATAACTTTCTCTGTAATTTAGTGCTTCAGCTACCTACTAAGTACTGTTCAGTTAATGTTGATTTTTAATTTAGTTGTTATCGTAAAAGTCTTAAAACATGAAATTTTGTCATGTAATTCTTTAATTGGGCTGGGGAATTCATATCTCTTGTGTTAAAGTTGACGGTCTCGACTGAGGTCACAACAATACTTAATTGGAAAGTAAAAGTATTAAGGCATTATGAAGAAAGAGTGGGAAATTGGAATTGAAAACATTAAGAGGTGCCAATGTGAACAAAATAATGCAGCGGTTTTAATGGTTAGAATAGCCTACTCATGTTCCTATGTCACTAAGATAGGTGGAAGAGGGTTGATTTGATGTGGATTTTTTATTAGGTTTGGGGCGTGATTTAATAACAATCAGCAAATACACATCCAAGGCTGAATTTTACCGGCCCCTCGACACCGCAGTTGTGGTGGGGATCCCAGTAAAATTCTCCTGGGAGAGGCCCACCTCAACCCCCGACGTCGAGAAGGGCCCGCCGCATATTATCAGCGGAGGGGGAAGCTCAGTACGGCCGACCGGCCGCCTGGCAGCGGGCCCTTCTTCTGCATATTTAAATTAACATTAATGATATTTAAATAAACTTACCTGCAGGCGGTGGCCGTCCCACACAGATTTTACAGCTGCCGATCGTCCTTTGCGGGCCTTCAGAACTCCATACGGAGTTCCAAGGCGAGAACCTGGTGGGGAGGAGGGAGGAATAGATTTTTCAGAGCGGGAGGGGTGGGGGAGCAGGGAAATCAATTTTTATTGGACGTGGGGATGGTGGGAAGGGGTTGAAGGGAGCCGGGTGGAGTGGAGCGGACCTGCGGGGAGAATCACCGACCCAGGAGAGGATAAATAGAGGCCGAGAATCGCAGCCTGGTTACTTACCTTCCGGGAGCCAAGTGGAGTGGAGTGGACCTGCAGGGAGAATCACCGAACGAGGAGAGGATAAATAGAGGCCGAGGATCGCAGCCTGGTTACTTACCTTCCGGGAGCCAAGTGGAGTGGAGTGGACCTGCAGGGAGAATCACCGAACGAGGAGAGGGTAAACACACAGTCCAGGCACGCTGGAGTGTTTGAAAAAAAAATCAACAGTGACATCACAGGAAAGCTGCAAGGTGATTGGTTGGTGAGTAACTGCTGTTAGGGAATAGCTCTAAATAGCTGGGTAAGTATCTAAGGTAAGAAAGGTCTACAGTTTATTTTCATATCTAGTAAGTAGTGTTTTTTAGGGAGTTCTGCAGTAACAAGGACCAGGGAAGAAGGGCCCTAGAGTAATTGATATTATTTGATATTAAGCATCTTCCAAAAGGTTTAATTTAAAGGGTTAAGTCATGGCAAGAAAGAGCTCAAAGCTCTGATGTGCTGCTCGTGCTCTATGAGGGAAGCCGGGAAGAATTTCAGTGCCCGGGACCAGCATGTGTGCAGGAAGTGTCTCCAGCTGTAGCTCCTGGAAGCCCGGGTTTCAGAACTGGAGCGGCAGCTGGAGACACTCGTGGAGCATCCACGAGGCGCAGAGTATCGTGGATAGCACGTATAGAGAGGTGGTCACACCGCAGGCTCAGACTTCACAGGCAGAAAGGGAATGGGTGATCACCAGGCACAGCAAGAGGATTAAGTAGGCAGTGCAGGAATCTCCTGTGGCTATTGCCCTGCAAAACAGATATACTGCTTTGGATATTGTTGGCAGGAATGGCCTCTCAGGGGAAAGCAGCAACAGCCCAATTCATTGCACCATGGTTGGATCTGCTGCACAGGGGAGTAAAAAGTGTGGGAATGCAAAAGTTATAGGGGATTCAACTGTAAGGGGAATAGATAGGTGTTTCTGTGGCTGCAAACAAGACTCCAGGATGGTATGTTGCCTCCCTGGTGCTAGGGTCAAGGATGTCTCAGAGCGGTTACAGGACATTCTGAAGTGGGAGGGTGAACAGCCAGTGGTCGTGGTACACATTGGTAAAAATGACTAAGAGAAAAAAAGGATGAGGTCCTAAAAGCAGAATATGGGGAGTTAGGAAGTAAGTTGAAAAATAGGACCTCAAAGGTAGTGATCGCAGGATTACTACCAGTGCCACGTGCTAGTCAGAGTTGAAATAGCAGGATATATCGGATGAATACGTGGCTGAAGAGAAGGTGAGAGGGGGAAGGTTTTAGATTCCTGGGACATTGGGACTGGTTCTGGGGGAGGTGGGACCAGTACAAACTGGACAGGTTACATCTGGGCAGGACTGGGACTGATGTCCTGGGGGAGTATTTGATAGAGTGGTTGGGGAGAGTTAAAACTAAAATGGCAGGGGGATGGGAACCTTTGCAAGGAGTCAGAGGAGGGGGGATCAAAGTCAAGAACAAAAGACAGTAAGGGGAATAAGAATAGTGATAGGCAGAGAAATCAAGGGCCAGAATCAAACAGGGCCACAGTGAAAAACAGTGGGAAGGGGACAAATAATGTTAAAAAGACAAGCCTTAAGGCTTTGTGCCTTAACACATGGAGCATTCACAATAAAGTGGATGAATTAATTGTGCAAATAGATGTAAACGGGTATGATATAGTCGGGATTACGGCAACATGGCTGCAGGGTGACCAGGGATAGGAAATGAACATCTAGCAGTATTTAGGAAGGACAGAGAAAAAGTAAAAGGCGGTGGAGTTTAATTGCTGGTTAAAGAGGAAATTAACGCAATAGTGAGAAAGGATATTACCTCTGACGATGAGGACTCTGTATGGGTAGAGCTGAGAAACACTAACGGACAAAAAATGTTAGTGGGGATTGCATATCGACCCCCAAACTACAGTGGTGATGTTGGGAATGGCATTAAACAGGAAATTAGAGACGCATGCGATAAACATCTGTAATTATCGGTGATTTTAATCTGCATATAGATTGGGCAAATCAAATTAGTCACAATACCGTAGAGCAGGAATTCATGGAGTGTATACGGGATGGTTTTCTGGACCAATACGTTGAGGAACCAACCAGAGAACAGGCCATCCTAGACTGGGTATTGTGTAATGAGAGAGGAATAATTGACAATCTAATTGTGCGAGACTCCTTGGGGATGAGTGACCATAGTATGGTAGAATTCTTCATCAAGATGGAGAGTGACGTAGTTGATTCTGAGACTACGGTCCTGAATCTTAGTAAAGGAAACTATGAAGGTATGAGGCGCGGGTTGAATTGGGAAATGTTACTTAAAGGGATGACGGTGGAATGGCAATGGAAAACATTCAAAGAGCGCATGGATGAACTGCAACAATTGTTTGGTCCTGTCGGGCGCAAAATTAAAATGGGAAAGGTAGCCAAACCATGGCTTACAAGAGAAATTAGAGATAGCATTAGATCCAAGGAAGAGGCATATAAATTTGCCAGAAAAAAAACAACGGACCTGAGGATTGGGAGCAGTTTAGAATTCAGCAAAGGAGGACCAAGGGATTAATTAAGAAGGGGAAAATGGAGTACGAGAGTAAGCTTGTGGGGAACATAAAAACTGACTGTAAAAGTTTCTATAGGTATGTGAAGAAAAAGTGATTGGTGAAGACAAATGTGGGTCCCTTACAGTCAGAAACAGGGGAATTTATTATGGGGAATAAAGAAATAGCTGACCAACTAAATGCATACTTTGGTCCTGTCTTCACAAAGGAGGACACAAATATCATACCAGAAATGTTGGGGAACACAGGGTTCAGTGAGAGGGAGGAACTGAAGGAAATCAGTATTAGTAGAGAGATGGTGTTGGGGAAATTGATGGGATTGAAGGCCGATAAATCCCCAGGCCCTGATAATCTGCATCCCAGAGTACTCAAGGAAGTAACCCTAGAAACAGTGGATGCATTGGTGGTCATCTTCCAAGATTCTATAAATTCTGGAACAGTTCCTACAGATTGGAGGGTAGCTAATGTAACCCTAATATTTAAAAAGGGAGGTACAGAGAAAGCAGGAAATTATAGACCAGTCAGCCTGACGTCGGTAGTGGGGAAAATTCTAGAGTCCATTATCAAAGATTTTATAGCAGAGCATTAAGTGAACAGTGGTAGAATTGGACAGAGTCAGCATGGATTTACGAAAGGGAAATCACGCTTGACAAATCTACTAGAATTCTTCGAGGATGTAACTAGTTCTGAGTACTGCCTGTGTGGAGTTTGCAAGTTCTCCCTGTGACCGCGTGGGTTTTCACTGGGTGCTCCGGTTTCCTCCCACAGCCAAAGACTTGCAGGTTAATAGGTAAATTGGCCATTATAAATTGCCCCTAGTATAGGTAGGTGGTAGGGAAATTGAGGGAAGGTGGGGATGTGGTAGGAATATGGGATTAATGTAGGATTAGTATAAATGGGTGGTTGATGGTCGGCACAGACTTGGTGGGCCAAAGGGCCTGTTTCAGTGCTGTATCTCTAAATAAAATAAAAAATAAAATTAAAATTGAACTACATGGGATTGGGAGTAGTGTATTGCGATGGATAGAAAATTGGTTGGCAGACAGGAAACAAAGAATAGGAATAAACAGGTCTTTTCCGAATGGCAGGCAGTGACTAGAGGGGTACCGCAGGGATCGGTGCTAGGACCCCGGCTATTCACAATATATATCAATGATTTAGATGAGGGAACTAAATATAATATTTTCAAATTTGCAGATGACACAAAACTGGGTGGGAGGGTGAGTTGTGAGGAGGATGCAGAGAGGCTTCAGGGTGATTTGGACAAGTTGAGTGAGTGGGTAAATGAATGACAGATGCAGTATAATGTGGATAAATGTGAGGTTATCCACTTTGGTAGCAAAAGCAGGAAGGCAGATTATTATCTGAACGGCTATAAATTGAGAGAGGGGACTATGCAACGAGACCTGGTGTTCTCGTACACCAGTCGCTGAAGGTAAGCATGCAGGTGCAACAGGTGGTAAAAAAGGCAAATGGTGTGTTGGCCTTCATAGCGAGAGGATTCGAGTACAGGAGCAGGGATGTCTTGCTGCAATTATACAGGGCCTTGGTGAGGTCACACCTGGAATATTGTGTGCAGTTTTGGTCTCCTTATCTGAGGAAGGATGTTCTTGCTAAAGAGGGAGTGCAGCGAAGGTTTACCAGACTGATTCCTGGGATGGCGGGACTGACGTATGAGGAAAGATTGAGTCGGTTAGGATTATATTCACTGGAGTTCAGAAGAGTGAGGGGGTTCTCATAGAAACCTATAAAATTCTAACAGGACTTGACAGGGTAGATGCGGGAAGGATGTTCCTGATGGTGGGGGAGTCCAGAACCAGGGGTCATTGTCTAAGGATATGGGGTAAACCTTTCAGGACTGAGATGAGGAGAAATTTCTTCACCCAGACAGTGGTGAGCTTGTGGAATTCGTTACCACAGAAAGCATTTGAGGCCAAAACATTGTATGTTTTCAAGAAGGAGTTAGATATAGCTATTGGAGCGAAAGGGATCAAAGGGTATGGGGCGAAAGCGGGAACACGTTACTGAGTTGGATGATCAGCCATAATCATAAAGAATGGCGGAGCAGGCTCGAAGGGCCGAATAGCCTACTCCTGCTCCTATTTTCTATGTTTCTAAAAGTTAGAAGGTTGGGGGGAAAAGTTTGGATAGGGAAAAATGCAACTGTTTGTCATATCGGGCTATGAAATAACCACTGGGGGAGTTGGGGAAGGGCCTCCACGTCTTCATTATTTGTTAATAAAAAATTCCAATTAATGTCCCTTTAAAACTTAAAATTAATTGTAAGGGCTAAAAGTCCTTTAAAAATGGCGCCAGGCTTAGTTGCCGGAGACGAGGCAGCTTCCACCTCCACGTCATCAGGGACAGCGCATCCCGCAGGATGTACACCGCCATCAGAGTGCACTGCCGCAAACTGTAGCGCACTCGTAAAATTCAGCACCCAGTCTTAAGCAAAGATCATGAACTTCCCAACGACTTTGGCATTACCCTTTCACAAATGGCTACCTTGCATAGCAGATCAGTAATCAACTGAAGGTGAAATATACTCTTTCAGTATAACTGATGATCATTATTTTGGCTATTCTTAGGTGAATTATGTCAAAAAATAAGTATTTGGGCTTGTTAGGCTCATATAACTAAACATATTTACGATACCTTTGTCAAGTACAATTCTTTTTATTCGTTCTAAGGTTGTGGGTGTTGCTGGAAAGGCCGGCATTCATTACCCATCCTAAGAACTGATTGGTTAGCTAAGACACATCAGTGAACAGTTAAGAGTCAACCTCCAACTTATTCCATGTGGATTCCAAATGAAGATTCATCCTTCGTGTTTTGAATCCACCCAGGATTATGGATATCTCCAAGAAATACAATGTTCCTCGGACTGCTGTTCTCGCCACATCCTGAGATCCACACTCAGCGCCATGCACTGCCACATGTACATACTGGACCTCTCTCTCCAGAAGCACCGCCTCATCTTATCTCAAAGTTGTTCTACTCCACAGGTTCATTTCATCCTTTGGCTTATCCTACACATTAACAAAACACTTTTTTTCTTCCTTTCTGGTGTTAAGGAACTCAGGCTCCAGCAGCTGATGGGGACTAATGCCCCTCCAGATCCTTCTTCCACGTCACTTCCCTCTGACCCCACCCCTTCTGATCTGACCCCTTGCCATGTATTCACTATACCCTCTGACCTTCCCCTCTCTGAAGCTGAATGCTCTGTACTCAGCAAAAGACTCTGTTTTATCCCCTTATGCCCCCACCTCAACAGATTTCATGCTCGGCATGACGTTGAGCTCTTCTTCTGTTGCCTTCGCCTCCGTGCTCACTTCTTTCACCAGGAGTCCTCCCCCTGACCAGCAGACCCATTCACCCGCCTCCAGCATTTCCCCTCTACCTGGACCCCTCCCTCGGGCCTTTTACCCACTCTTGATCTTTTCATTGAAAACTGTCAGCGAGATGTCAGCCATCTCAATTTCTCTGCCCCCACCCCCACTCACTCTAACTTGCCCGCCTCTGAACTTGCTGCACTCCATTCTCTCAGATCTAACCCTGACATTGTCGTCAAACCTGCAGATAAGGATGGTGCTGTTGTTGTCTGGCGTACCAATCTCTACCTTGCAGAGGCTCAGTGCCAACCCTCAGACGCTTCTTCCTACTTCTGCCTGGACCATGACCCCACCACTGAACATCAAGCTACTGTCCACAGAACTGTCACTGATCTCATCTCGTCTGGAGATTTTCCCTCTACAGCTTCCAACCTCATAGTCCCGCAACCCCGGACAGCCCGCTTCTACCTCCTTCTCAAAATCCACAAACAGGACTGTCCCGGCAGACTCATTGTTTCAGCCTGTTCCTGCCCCACTATACTTATTTCTTCCTATCTTGACTCTATCTTTTCTCCCCTAGTCCAGTGTCTTCCCACCTACATCCGTGACTCTTCTGACGCCCTACGTCATTTTGACAATTTTCAATTTCCTGGCCCTAACCACCTCCTCTTCACTATGGACGTCCAATCTCTCTACACCTCCATCCCCCACCAGGACAGTTTGAGGGCTCTCTGCTTCTTCCTTGAACAGAGGCCGAACCAGTCCCCATCCACCGCCACCCTCCTCCGCCTGGCTGAACTTGTTATCACATTGAACAACTTCTCCATCAACTCCACTCACTTCCTTCAAGTAAAAGGTGTTGCTATGGGTAGCAATTATGTAATTATGCCTGTCTTTTTGTGGGATATGACGAACATTCCTTGTTCCAGTCCTACTCAGGCCCCCTCCCTTTTTTCCGGTACATTGATGACTGTATTGGTGCCATTTCCTGCTCCCGCCCGGAACTAGAAAAGTTTATCAATTTTGCTTCTAATTTCCACCTTCCTCTCACCTTTACATGGTCCATCACCAACACTTCCCTTCCCTTCCTCGACTTCTCTGTCTCCATTTCTGGAGATAGGCTGTCTACTAATATTCATTATAAGCCCACCGACTCCCACAGCAACGCCGACTACACTTCTTCACACCCTGCCTCCTTAAAGGACTCCATTCCATTCTCCCAGTTTCTCTCTCTCCGACGCATCTGCTCTGATGATGTTACCTTCCATGACAGTGCTTCTGATATGTCTTCCCTTTTCCTCAACCGAGGATTCCCCCCCACTGTGGTTGACAGGGCCCTCAACCGTGTCCGGCCCATTTCCCTCACCCTCTACCCTCACCCCTTCCCCTCCCTCCCAGAACCATGACAGGGTTCCTCTTGTCCTCACTTTCCACCCATCAGCCTCCATATCCAAAGGACCATCCTCCGCCATTTCCGCCACCTCCAGCATGATGCCACTACCAAAGGCATCTTCCCCTCCCTTCCCCTGTCAGAATTCCGAAGGGATCGTTCCCTCCATGACACCCTGGTCACTCCTCCATTACCCCTACCCCCTCATTCCCTTCCCACGGCACCTTCCCCTGCAATCGCAGGAAGTGTAATACCTGCCCATTTACCTCCTCTCTCCTCACTATCCAAGGCCCCAAACACTCCTTTTAGGTGAAGCAATAATTTACTTGTACTTCTTTCAATGTAGTATACTGTATTCACTGCTCAGAATGTGGTCTCTTCTGCACTGGGGAGACCAAACGCAGATTGGGTGACCGCTTCGCAGAACACCTCCGCTCAGTCCGTAAGCATGACCTTGAGCTTCCAGTTGCTGGCCATTTCAACACCCCCTCCTGCTCTCATGCTCACATCTCTGTCCTGAGATTTCTGCAGTGTTCCAGCAAACATCAACGCAAGTTCGAGGAACAGCATCTCATTTACCAATTAGGCATGCTACAGCCTGCCGGACTGAACATTGAGTTCAATAATTTCAGAGCATGACGGGCCCCCCTTTTTATGTTTAGTTATTTTTTATTTTTTATTTTTTATTTGATTATTTTATTTTAGTTTTTTTAGTTTGTTTAGTTTGTTTCTACTGTGCCTACCTACTGTTTCTGTTTTTTTTAAATGTTTGTGCTTGGAGTGCGTTGTGCTTTACAGTCTATTCACACTCTCTCTGTACTGACACTTTGTCTTTCACCACACCATTAACATACCATTTGCCTTTGTACCATGGCCTTCTGGTCAGTTATTCTCTGGACCCTCTGTCCTAGCAACACCTCTTTTGTTATCTCTTGTTCCACCCCCCGCTTTACTTACTTAAAACCTTTTAAATTTCAAATATCTGCCAGTTCTGATGAAGGGTCACTGACCTGAAACGTTAACTCTGCTTCTCGCTCCACAGATGCTGCCAGACCTGCTGAGTATTTCCAGCATTTCTTGTTTTTATTTCAGATTTCCAGCATCTGCAGTATTTTGCTTTTATTATATAAGAGTCAACCATGTTAGTGTGGGACTGGAATAACATATTGGCCAGACCATGTTTCCTTTTCTGTAGGACATTAGTGAACTAGATGGGAGTTTACGACAATGGTCACTTGTTTCATTTCCAGATTTTTCAAAACTAAATTCAGATTATCAACAGCCATTTAAATTTACATTCAATAGACCTTTCCTACAGGCCTCTGGATTACTGGTCCAGTAACATAAGCACTGTGCTCCTGTAACCCTTTAAAATGGTGAATCCTCTGCCTAGCAGGGTTGTTGACTATTAATTACTAAATCTATTGGATGGAGAGCAGCATGTTTTAACATATTAATATAAGTAGCATTTAACAGACCACTGTGTAATTATTATATTGTCATCTGGTAATGCAACAAGTCCAGTCATTATTCTACTATTTACCAAAGTTTGAAGATTTTTTCAATTTTTTTGCTGGACTGTCACAAAAAATTGTTTTACATCAAAGCTGATAAGAATAATCGCCCAGGGCTATCTATTAGTTTTTAGTTTAGTTAGCATTCAATATTCATTGAAAAACATCAAACTATTGGGCATCTGAGTCTCATCTATTCCATATTGACATCTCATGTCAAAGGATAAACTTCAGGACCATATTCAGGGTACCATAGAACAAGAATGACTCATTTGATTCATCATTAGAAACTATTCCAGTCCAAAAGACTGTAAGAATTGCTGAAAACAGTATTTGCCATGCTGCTATATAGTGAAAAGCATATGTGTCAGAAAGGGCAGACTGTATGTTGTTTCCAGTCCTTTTCATAGAATAGAATCGTAAAATCAAAGAATCATAGAATGGTTACAGCACAGAAGGGAGCAATTTGGCCTATTGTGTCCATGCCACTCTCTGTCTGAGCAACTCGGCTAGTCCCACTCACCCACCTTTTCCCCACAGCCCTGAAATATTTTTTCTCTTCAGATAATTATTCAATTCCCTTTTGAAAGTCATGATTGAGTCTGCCTCTATCACAATCTCAAGCAGTGCATTCCTGATCCTAACAACATGCTGCATAAAAAAAGTTCTTCCTTATATCACCTCTGGTTCTTTAGCCAATCATCTTAAATCGTTGTCCTCTGGTTTTCGATCCTTCTGCTATTGAGAACAGTTTCTCCCTACCTACTCTGTCCAGATCTCTGATCATTTTGAACACCTCTATCAAATCTCCTCTCAACTTTCTCTTCTCTAAGGGGAACAGACCCAGCTTCTCCAATCTATCCCTATAACTGAAGTCTCTCATCCCCGAACCATTTTTGTAAATCTTATCTGCACTCCCTTCAACACCTTCACATCCTTCCTAAAGTGTGATGCCCAGAATTGAACACAATGCTCGAGTTGAGGCCTAACTAATATTTTACAAAGGGTCACCATAACTTCCTTGCTTTTCTACTCTAAGCCTCAATTTATAAAGCCCAGGATCCTGCATGCTTTATCAGCCCGCCCTGTCATCGTCAATGATTCGTGCACATATAACTGCAGGTCCCTCTGCTCCTCCACTCCCTTTAGAATTGTATTCTTTATTTTATATTGCCTTTCCTTATTCTTCCTACCAAAATGTATCACTTCACACTTCTCTGCATTAAATCTCATCTGCAATGTGACTGCCCATTCCGCCAACCTGTCGATGTCCTCTTGAAGTTTATCACTATCTTCCCCACAGTTCACAATACTTCCAAGTTTTGTGTCATCTGCATTTCTTGAAATTGTGCCCTGCACACCCAAGTCTAGGTCATTAACATAGATCAAGAAAAACAGAGGTCCTAATACCCAACTCCTTGGGAACTGCATTATATACCTTCATCCAGCTCAAAATACAACTGTTCACAACTACTTAGTTTCCTGTAACTCAGCCAACTTCGTATCCATGCTGTCACTTTCTCTTTTATTCTCTGGGCTTCCACTTTAATTATTTTTCTCTTATACTTTTATAAATGTATTGTTCTGTTTGGTTCTTTGCAATATTTGGCTCACCTGAATTATTTTTACATGAAAATAAACCTGGACAGTAATTTAGTTTTTTAAAGTAGTCTAAATTCTAAATATTTTTCAACTTCCAAATTAGGGAGGGAATTCCATAGCTTTAACAGCTGAAGGCACAGCCATTAATGGTGGAGCAATTAAAATTGGGGATGCTCAAGAGGCATGAATTAGAGGAGTGCAGATATTTTGGAGGATTGTGCATCTGGACAAGATTACAAAGGTAGGAAGAAGCAAGGTCATGGAGGGATTTGAAAACACGGATGAGAATTTTAAAATCAAGAAGTTGCTTAACAGGGAGTCAATGTAGGTTAGCAAGCACAGGATTGATGGGCGAATGGGACTTGGTACAAGGGCACCAGAGTTTTCGCTGACCTCAAGTTCATGAAGGGTAGAACATGGGAGGCTGGCCAGGAGTGTGTTAGAATAGTCAAGTCTAGAGACAACAAAGGCATGGATGAGGGTTTCAGCAGCAGATAGATGAGATAGAGATGGAATTCGGTGATGTTATAGAAGTGGAAACAGTCAGGGCCTGGAAAATGCCTTCAGGAGAGGCCCGCCACGGGCCTCGACACCGGGAAGGCCCCGCCCCATATTACCGGAAGCGGCGAGGCCTTGTGGCAGCCACCCCACCACGGTGATGGGAGCAGGATTTAAATATTTAAATGAATGAATTAATGACCTACCTGCTCCCGTTGACCGTCCAGCTGCCATCTTTCAGCACTCCCGCACAGTCTGATCTCTGATCAGAGATCCGACGCGGACACTGGTAGAGAGTGGGGGAGGAGGAGGTAAGTATTTCAGTGTGGGAGGTGGGGGGGGGGGAGTGGGGGAGAGGGAAGAAAACTTACTTGATTGGTCAAAGGGGTGATGGGAAGGGGTAAAGGTAAAAGTTTCTGAACTTTGGGGTGGGAAGGTCAGGTACTGTAGGTGAGTACTTTGGCAGTGGGAGAGGGCAGGAATGATATGTAAGGCCATTGAGGGGGTGGGAGAGGGGCTGGAAAGATTTTTCCAATTATTTTTAAGAATTTAAAATTCACTGTCCCTTTAAAAATTCAAACTGTCAGTAAGGGCTCCAAGCCCTTTACAAATGGCGCCAGTGCCTGCGCAGTAGCGCCGAACACCGTTGCCGGGGATGGAGCGCCCACCCCCTCCATGTCATCGGGGTGGGGCCAGTCCATCCCGGCCATGCAAACGGGCCACCACGCTGAATATCGTGGCGGCTTCGCGGAGCAATTCCCACAAGAGTGCCCCTCCATCTTCGAAGCTCGCTGCCAGGATCGTCGGCGTGCTGGAAAAATTCAGCCCACAATCTTAGTGTTGGCCCAGATGTGTAGTTGGAAACTCATCTCAGGGCTAAATATGTCATCAAGGTTGTGAACAATCTGGTTCAACCTCAGACTGTTGCCAGGGAGAGGAATGGAATGGAGAAGAATGGCTGGGGAACAGAGTTTGTAGTGGGGACAGACTTTGGTTTTCTGAATATTTAATTGGAGGAAACTTCTGCTCATTCAATACTGGATGTCAGAGAGACAACATGACAACTTAGAGACAGTGAAGGGGGCGAGAGAGGTGATGGTGATATAGAGCTGGGTGTCATCAGCATTGTAATGAGAAGATTTTTATGCTGTCTGATGCAACATAAAATGAGATGTGTGGAGTTGTGGAAACTGACACTGTGTTTTCGGATGATGTTGCCAAGAGGCAACGTGTAGATGAGAAATAGGAGGGGGCCAAGGACAGATCCTTGGGGGACACCAGAGGTAACAGTGTGGGAATAGGAAGCGAAGTCATTACAAGTGATTTTTTTGCGGCAATTAGACAGATAAAAATGGAACCAAGTGAGTGCAGTCCCACCTAATGGGCTGACAGTGGAAAAATATTGGAGGAGGATGGTATGGGCAAATGTGCCAAAGGCTGCAGACAGGTTGAGAAAGGTGCGGTGGATAGTTTAACTTTCTCAGACACAATGTTATTTTTAACTTTCTTAAGGTTCGTTTCGGGACTGTGGCAGGGTGGAAACCTGATTGGAGGGATTTAAAAAGGAGTTCTGGGAAAGATGAGCACAGATTTGGGAAGTGACACCATGTTCAAGGATTTGGAGATGAAAGGGAAGTTGGAGATGGGTCATATCTTTTGATATAAATTTTAAGCAGATGAACTGTCTTTATAAATAACTTGGTGTTAAGATAGTCATGTACAGGATTCCTCAGGAATGTATGTTAACGAGGTACAATAATAAGCCCCTCATAAAAATTCAACTGTATATTGCTATATTTTCACAAGGCAATTGCATAAGGCTAAAACTAACAACATAAAGATTGATTATTTATAATATGTATGCTGTAATATGTTTCCAGTTATGGAAACTATTTCTTCCTTTGATTTGAATTAATGTTCAAAATGAAAATGTAATTGGTATGGGTTTGATAACCTGTAATCAAACATGACCAAAACAACTCAAGCATCGGTACAATTATTACTGTGCAGCTCAGGAATTGTTTCATAATTACAACTTGTAACAGTGTAGGAGAAAATCCCTTGTTCACAGAACAAATTTGATGCAGGCAATGAATCCTCTGCAGACTGAGCTTTTCTTGACCCAATTCTGAGAAAAAGAGTAAGATTGGACAATTGATGTACAATGAGCGGATGAGCAGGTAGGTTGTTATTAAAGGATTATCTGAATTGCAGGTTAGTGTATCCACAGTTGCACTGTGTACAGTTGCTGCAACAAACAAATCAGCAAGAAAAAGCAGAGTTCACCTTTCTTTTAGGATGGCAGATATCTGATAAAATCAGCGAATCTTTTCCTCTTTTCTTTAATTTTTGCCTTAATTTTCTGCCCATCTGTCTTGCATGTATTGATCCATGCTATACTGTAATTCCCCAAGCAGCGATGTGCCTCTGGTACCTTGTCCAGAAGGCCAGTTTTCATGTTTGCAACTCAGACAATAAGTAGTTATTAGGGAATCACAGCCATGCAGACTATATCCTCATGTGAAGTCCATAGATACACATTTTCCAAAATGGGACTCTGGATAGTGATCAGCAGCAGGAACCCTCAATGACTTTTCCACTGCCTAGCTGAATATGCTAAACCCTTACCTCGGTATTAGTTGAAATTATTAACTCAATACAGATCAATGTTTGATCTGGGCCCTCCCTGGTCCACATAACTCTAACATCACATTTAACCACCAAGTCATTGGAGGAACCTAAGTCAGACTTTTGATTAGCAATTGCCCAATGAAACCACAACTTATAATGTCTCTCTTAATCTGCTGGCCAATATCAGTTTGGAAAGCAATGAAATTGAATGAAGAAAGATATATTTCTATACTACTGTCCTCCATTTGAACTGTAAAAATTATTTTGAGCATCTCTGGTATTTCCAGTAGACTATCTCCAATTCAAGTGCATGTTTATTCCAGTAGGATTTTTAAATTGTTGCCCTAGATATTTTCTCAGGTTCAACATCAACAGCCTCTCATGTAAGTGGCCCTCACAATACCTATAATCTAGAGTGCACGTTTTCCTGTACAATATCGAGGTGAATGATAACATGGTCCAGGGATCACAACTGATAATTCTAAGCGAGCAGGATAAAGGACATTGAATCCTTTGGCTAAGGTCAACAAATGGCAAATACCAAAGACACGCCACTGGAAACCAAATTCCACAATGTGCTGTTGAGTAATGGGAAGATCCTACACTTGACCATCTCTGTAAAACACTATGCAAGCCAACACTGGCACAGTGGTGCAGTGGTTAGCCTCACAGCTCCAGTGACCCGGGTTTGGTTCTGGGTACTGCCTGTGCGGAGTTTGCAAGTTCTCCCTGTGACCGCGTGGGTTTCTGCCGGGTGCTCCGGTTTCCTCCCACAGTCAAAGACTTGCAGGTTGCTAGGTAAATTGGCCATTGTAAACTGCCCCTAGTGTAGGTAGGAGAATGGTGGGGATGTGGTAGGGAATATGGGATTAATGGAGGATTAGTATAAATGGGTGGTTGTTGGTCGGCACAGACTCAGTGGGCCGAAGGGCCTGTTTCAGTGCTGTATCCCTCTATGACAGACCTAAGGATAAATCAGTCACACTATATAACAGTTACCGAACCCTCCACTGTAATTCCAGTAGGAGACCCAGGGAGATAGCTTAAACAGTTGGAAATGGCCTTTTGCACAATTTCCCTGGAAGTTCCACTGGAGATACAGCAGGAAACTCAGAACTCCAACAAATGTTCAAGGCCTTAGATTTGAAATTATGTATGTAGTCAGTTGCTGGCAATGATGCAGTTTCAGGCTTTGTCAACAAGTGGCTCTTTGGAGTGTTTTCCAAATGTGCCTAATAACTCCATCAACTATCTTGGCCCCGATTTTGGATTCAAAATAACAGTGATGCTAACGGTACTCACCATTATGATGAAATAATTCGGACAGCAACTTCCGGAGTATACACACGTACAGTTAAACACCGAAATCTGGACGTTGTGGCCCAAGTTACCTTGCTCGTCCACAGGCTGCTCTATATCAGTACGTTACCAATAAACTAGGCATGAAATCCAAGCAAGGGCATGAAGTTGTGGTACTTACCCATTAGTTAGCCACTAAAAAGGGCAGAAAATGTTAGGGCTGGTGCATTTAGGTGTAAGTGAATTTTTAATGCCTTAATCAGTCATAGTTACTGCCGAAAACCTTCTCTGGCACAGAAAATTTATTTTTACGAATCTGAAATCTCATTCCTTCAGAATGCTGGAGATTTTAGTTTTTTTTAAATTTTCTGTCTCTCCCTTTTATCTCTCTTAATCCCAACATTCTTCCCCTCTCTTTATTTCGCTTTCTGTACTTGATTTAAAATTAATTTGTACTTCCTGCTTTATACTTCCTGGATTAGAATCTGAGGAGTGGATTTTCTGAATGGAATTGTGGAGGATGGGAGAGAGTTTTGGATTTGTAAGTTTTAACACCACAACATGTGTATTATCTTTGACTGGATCCCTACCTGGAAATCACCTGATTGACAGGCATGGCTTCCAGTTGGGCAGGGAGCACTCTGGAGCAGGCTGCAGTCGCAGGTAAGGAGCCTTCAGCTGCTGGTGGGAATCTTGTGGGGTCAAATCTCCGATCCCATGGTCGATCCAATCTTAGGCAGGGGTCTGACTCCTGACCCTCGGAGGGGCTGGGGGACAGAGTTCAATTCATAATCGGGGCGTTGAAGAGGAGGTCTTTGCATGAGGGTGTCTGATCGCAGGAAGGTCGGTGAGCTTTGGGAGTAGAGGGGAAGCACTACTGCTTCTCCGAGCCCATAAGCAGTGCTGTAAGGGTACTTACCTTTTCCCCAAAACTATCCTCCACTCCCTTGAGCTGCTGGGTTTCCCTAGGCCCAGGATACCCAGCCAGCCAGGGTTAAACCTGTGAGGGAAATTAAATGTGAGACTCCCAGCCTTATTATAATATTTAAATGACCGACGTGCCTCCTGGGAGCAGATTGGTGGATTGTGCCCTGTCACCCCTCTGTTAAACCTGAAAGTGAGAGTTATTTTAAATTCATTCCTGGGATGTAGGCGTCACTGGCTTGGCCAGCATTTATTGCCCATCCCTAATTGCCTTGAGAAGGTGGTGATGAGCTGCCTTCTTGAACTGCTGTAGCCCTTGGGGTGTCGGTGCACCAGCAATGCTGTTGGGAAGGGAGTTCCAGGATTTTGATCCAGCGACAGTGAAGGAACAGCAATATAATTCCATGTCAGGATAGCATGTGACTTCGAGGGAACGTTGCAAGTGGTGGTGTTCCCATGCATTTGCTGCCCTTGTCCTTCTAGGCAGTAGAGGTCAGGGTTTGGAAGGCACTGGCAAGGGAGCCTTGGTGAGTTGCTGCAGTGCATCTTGTAGATGGTAAACATGCTGCCACTGTGCATCAGTCATGAAGGGAGTGAATGTTGAAGATGGTGGATGGGGTGCCAATCAAGCGGGCTGCTTTGTCCGAGATGGTGTTGAGCTTCTTGAGTGTTGTTGGAACTACACCCATCCAGTCAAGTGGAGAGTATTCCATCACACTCCTGGCTTGTACCTTGTAGATGGTGGACAGGCAACAGGGACACGGGAAGTGAGTTACTCACCACATAATTCCCAGCCTCTGACCTACTCCTGTAGCTACTGCATTTATGTGGCTGGTCTAGTTCAGTTTCTAGTCCATGTTGATAGTGGGGGATTCAGCAATGGTAATGCCTTTGAACATCAAGGGGATATGGTTAGATTCTCTTTTGTTTGAGATGGTCATTGACTGGCACTTGTGTGGCATGAATGTTATTTGTCAGTTATCAGCCCAAGCCTGGATGTTGTCCAGGTCTTGCTTCATCTGGACATGGGCTGCGTCAGTATTTGAGGAGTCACAAATGGTGCTGAACATTGTGCAATCATCAGCGAACATCCTCACTTCTGACCTTATGATGGAGGGAAGGTCATTGATGAAACAGCTGAAGATGGTTGGGCCTAGGACACTACCCTGAGGAAATTCTCCAGTGATGTCCTGGGACTGAGATGATTGACCTCCAACAACCACAACCACCTTCCTTTGTGCTCGGTATGACTCCAGCCAGCGGAGGGTTTCCCCCTTGATTCCTATTGACTCCAGTTTTGCTAGAGCTCCGTGATGCCATTATAGGTCAAATACTACCTTGATGTGAAGGGCAGTCACCCTCCCCTCACCTCTGGAGTTCAACTCTTTTGTCCATGTTCGGACCAAGGCTGTAATGAAGTCAGGAGCTGCGTGGCCTTGGTGGAACCCAAACTAAGCGTCAGTGAGCAGGTTATTGCTGAGCAAGTGCCGCTTAATAGCACTGTCGACAACCCCTTCCATCACTTTGCTGATGATTGAAAGTAGACTGATAGGTAACTAATTAGCTGGGTTGGATGTCCAGGTTTTGCTGCACAGGACATACCTGTGCAATTTTCCACATTGCTGTGATGCCAGTGTTGTAGCTGTACTGGAACAGCTTGGCGAGGGGCACGGCGAGTTCTGGAGCACAGGTCTTCAGTACTATTCCCGGAATGTTGTCAGGGCCCATAGCCTTTGCAGTATCCTATGCCTTCTGCTGCTTCTTGATATCACGTGGAGTGAATCGGATTGGCTGAAGACTGGAATCTGTGATGCTGGGGACCTCAGGAGGAGGCCAAGATGGATCATCCACTTGGCATTTCTGGTTGAAGATGGATGCAAATACTTCAGCCTTGTCTTTTGCACTGATGTGCTGCGCTCCCCATTGTTGAGGATGGGGATATTTGTGAAGGCTCCTGCTCCGGTTAGTTGTTTAATTGTCCACCACCATTTATGACTGGATGTGGCAGGACTGCAGAGTTTAGATCTGATCCGTTGGTTGTGGGATCGCTTAGCTCTGTCTATCACATGCTGCTTCTGCAGTTAGGCATGCAAGTAGTCCTGTGTTGTAGCTTCACCAGGTTGACACCTCATTTTTAGATATGCCTGGTGCTGCTCCTGGCGTGCGCTCCTGAATTCTTCATTGAACCAGTGTTTGTCCCCCAGCCTGATGGTAATGGTAGAGCGGGGGATATGCTGGGCCATGAGGTTACAGATTGTGTTTGAATATAATTCATGGATGCCCAGTTTTGAGTTGCTAGATCTGTTTGAAATCTATACCATTTAGCACGATGATAGTACCACCCAACACAATGGTGAGTACCCTCACTATGAAGATGGAACTTCGTCACCACAAGGACTGGGCGGTGGTCACTCCTACCAATACTGTAATGGACAGATGCATCTGCGACACTTAGATAGGTGAGGACGAGGTCAAGTAGGCTTTTCCCTCTTGTTGGTTCCCTCACTACCTGCCACAGGCTCAGTCTAGCAGCTATGTTGTTTAGGACTCGCCCAGCCCGGTCAGTAGTGGTGCTACCGAGCCACTCTTGGCGATAAACATTGAAGTCCCCCACTTAGAGTACATTCTGTGCCCTTGCTATCCTCAGTGCTTCTTCTAATTGTTGTTCAACATGGAGAAGCACTGATTCACCAGCTGAGGGATGGGGGGGTGGGGGTGGGGAGTGATGCGGGTGGCAGTAGGTGGTAATCAGCAGGAGGTTTCCTTGCCTATGTTTGACATGATGCCATGAGACTTCATGGGGTCCGGAGTCAATGTTGAGGGCTCCCAGGGCATCTCCCTCCCGACTGTATATCACTGTGCCATCACCTCTGGTGGGTCTGTCCTGCCAGTGGGACAGGATATACCCAGGGATGGTGATAGTGGTGTCTGGGACATTATCGGTAAGGTACGATTCTGTGAGCATGACTACGTCAGGCTGTTTCTTGACTAGTCTGTGGGACTCCCAATTTTGGCACAATCCCCCAGATGTTAGTAAGGAGGACTTTGTAGTGTCAACAGGGCTGGGTTTGTCATTGTCGTTTCCAGTGCCGAGGTCGATGCCACATGTTCCATCCGGTTTCATTCCTTTTCTCAGACTTTGTAGCAGTTTTTATGCAACTGAATGGTTTGCTAGGCCATTTCAGAGGGCAGTTAAGAGTCAACCACATTGCTGTGGGTCTGGAGTAACATGCAGGCCGACCAGGTAAGGACAGCAGATTTCCTTCCCTAAAGGACATTAATGAACCGGATGGGTTTTTTCAACAATCGACAATGATTTCATGATCGCCATTAGACTAGGTTTAATTCCAGATTTATTAATGGAATTCAAATTCCATCATCTGCCACGATGGGATTCAAACCCATGTCCCCAGTACATTAGCCTAGGCCTCTAAATTACTAGTCCAGTAACATTAGCACTAAGCCACCGCCTCCCAAGGTCGGGTTTGAGATTTTTTTCATTTTTACATCCCACCTGACCCCAACCCACCATTTTGGGGGTTAAATTACCCCTGCGTCTCAATGAAGATTCTTCAATTTGATTGTTTGAAAAGAAATGCAGTTGTTTGCCTTGCTCACAGATGCCACAAATTCCCTGTTGAGGCCCTTATACTGGATCAGATGCCCGATTACAGTAAGTTGACACTGAAAAGCCTGTGTAAAGTCTGGGAAGCTGACAACATAGTGAACAAAGAGTGCTGTTCCTTCATAACTGAGCACAAATCACTTAAATGCAGAGAAATGTGAACTGATTCATTTTGGTAGGAAGAACATGGAGAAACACTATAAAATAAAGGGTACAATTCTAAAGGGGGTGCAGGAGCAGAGGGACCTGGGGGTATATGTGCATAAATCATTGAAGGTGGCAGGACAGGTTGAGAGAGCAGTTAATAAAACATACAGTATCCTGGGCTTTATTAATAGGGGCACAGAGGACAAGAGCAAGGAAATTATGTTGAACTTGCATAAGACACTAATTCGGCCTCGGCTGCAGTATTGCATCCAATTCTGGGTGCCGCACTTTAGGAAAGATGTGAGGGCATTGGAGAGAGTGCAGAAAAGATTAATAAGAATGGTTCCATGGATGAGGACTTTCAGTTATGAAGATAGATTGGAGAAGTTAGGACTGTTTTCCTTGGAGAAGAGAAGGCTGAGAGGTGATTTGATAGAGGTATTCAAAATCATGAAGGGTCTGGACAGAGTAGATAGAGAGAAACTGTTCCCATTCATGAAAGGATTGAGAATGAGAAGGCAAATATTTCAAATATTTGGGAAGAGAAGCAAAAGTGACATGAGGAAAAACTTTCACACAGCGAGTGGTTCAGGTCTGGAATGCGCTGCCTGAGAACGTGGTGGAGGCAGGTCCAATTGAAGCATTCAAAAGGGAATTAGACAGTTATATGAAAAGGAAGAATGTGCAGAGTTACGGGGAGAAGGTAGGGGAATGGAACAGAGGGAGTTGCCATTTCAGAGAAATGGGCCGAATGGCCTCCTTCTACACTGTAATGATTCTGTGATTCTGTGAAATTCCTAACTATTTGTTTATCAGTCAATTTCTCCTTTTGCATTTTTCAATTTTAATTTTCCCCTCTTTTTTTTGCCCGAGACAATTTACCCATTGTCAGTCAGCAGCACATTGGAGCTCCATGGCCTTGGCCTGTCTTATCTCTCAAATCATCCAAACTACTCATGACTTTCCCAACCTTGTTCTGCTCTGCTATTGTTCCTGATCTCCAGCTCTTCTTCTATTCTTGTCCTGTCACAGGCCAAGCTGCATCAGCTGCAGCCAATTCTACATTTGAAAAGGTCACCCCACTACCCCTCACCCCAGATCTGCTGCTCTTTGCCTGTACTGGACTTAAATCTCTCCCTGCTTTAAGAACATAAAAACATAAGAAATACGAGAAGGAGTAGGCCTATTGACCCCGCAAGCCTGCTCCACCATTCAATATGATCTGGCTGATCTGATTGTGGCCTTAACTCCATTTGCCGACCTGCTCCCCTGTAGATCAAAAATCTGTCTAGCTCGGCCTTGAATATATTCAATAACCCAGCTTCCACTGCTCTCTGGGGTAGAGAATTCCAAAGATTAACAACCCTCTGGGAGAAGAAATTCCTCCTCATCTCCATCTTAAATGGGAGACTCCTTATTTTGAAATTGCCCCCTAGTTCTAGATTCCCCCATGAAGGGAAACATCCTCTCAGCACCTACCATGTCAAACCCCCTCAGAATTTCATATGTTCCAATAAGATCACCTCTCATTCTTCGAAACTGCAATGAATATAGGGCCAACCTGCTCAATCGTTCCTCATAAGACAACGCCTTCATCCCAGGAATCAACCTAGTGAACATTTTCTGAACTGCCTCCAATGCAAGTATCTCCCTCCTTAAATAAGGAGAACAAAATTGTAAGCTTCTCATTACAGGCAGTACTCTAGGTGTGATCTCACCAACGCCCGGTGTAGTTGTAGCAAGACTGCCCTACTTTTATATGCCATCCTCCTTGCAGTAAAGGCCAACATTCCATTTGCCTTCCGAATTACTTGCTGTACCTGCATGCTAACTTTTTGTGATTCATGTACAAAGACATCCAGATCCCTCTGTACCGCAGCATTCTGCAGTCTCTCTCCATGTAAATAATAGTCTGATTTTCTATTATTCCCACCAAAGTGGACAATCTTACATTTTCCCACATTGTACTCCATCTACCAAATTTTTGCACACTCGCTTAACCTATCTATATCCCTTTGCAGACTCTTTGTATCCTCCTCACAACTTGCTTTCCTACCTATCTTTGTATTGTCAGAAAATTTGGCTACAATACACTTGGTCCCTTTATCCAAGTCATTAATATAGATTGTAAATAGTTGAGGCCCCAGCACTGATCCCTGTGGCGCTCCACTAGTTACAGCTTGCCAATCTGAAAATGACCCATTTATCCCGGCTCTCTGTTTCCTCTTACAAAGAACAAAGAACAGTACAGCACAGGAACAGGCCATTCGGTCCTCCAAGCCTGCACCGACCTTGATGCCTGCCTAAACTAAAACCTTCTGCACTTCCGGGGACCGTATCCCTGTATTCCCATCCTATTCATGTATTTGTCAAGATGCCTCTTAAACGTCGCTATCGTACCTGCTTCCACCACCTCCCCCGGCAGCAAGTTCCAGGCACTCACCACCCTCCGTGTAAAGAACTTGCCTCACACATCCCCTCTAAACTTTGCCCCTCACACCTTGAACCTATGTCCCCTAGTAACTGACTCTTCCACTCTCAGAAAAAGCTTCTGACTATCCACTCTGTCCATACCACTCATAACTTTGTAAACCTCTATCATGTCGCCCCTCCACCTCTGTCGTTCCAGTGAAAACAATCCGAGTTTATCCAACCTCTCCTCATAGCTAATGCCCTCCAGACCAGGCAACATCCTGGTAAACCTCTTCTGTACCCTCTCCAAAGCCTCCACGTCCTTCTGGTAGTGTGGCGACCAGAATTGCACGCAATATTCTAAGTGTGGCCTAACTAAAGTTCTGTACAGCTGCAGCATGACTTGCCACTTTTTAAACTCTATGCCCCGACCGATGAAGGCAAGCATGCCCTATGCCTTCTTGACTACCTTATCCACCTCCACAGTGACCTGTGGACCTGTACGCCCAGATCTCTCTGTCTGTCAATACGCCTAAGGGTTCTGCCATTTACTGTATACTTCCCACCTGTATTAGATCTTCCAAAATGCATTGCCTCACATTTGTCCGGATTAAACTCCATCTGCCATTTCTCCGCCCAAGTCTCCAACCGATCTATATCCTGCTGTATCCTCTGACAATCCTCATCATTATCCGCAACTCCACCAACCTTTGTGTCGTCCGCAAACTTACTAATCAGACCAGCTACATTTTCCTCCAAATCATTTATATATACTACAAACAGCAAAGGTTCCAGCACTGATCCCTGCGGAACACCACTATTCACAGCCCTCCATTCAGAAAAGCACCCTTCCACTCCTACCCTCTGTCTTCTATGACTGAGCCAGTTCTGTATCCATCTTGCCAGCTCACCTCTGATCCTGTGTGACTTCACCTTTTGTACCAGTCTGCCATGAGGGACATTGTCAAAGGCTTTACTGAAGTCCATATAGATAACATCCACTGCCCTTCCTTCATCAATCATCTTTGTCACTTCCTCAAAAAACTCAATCAAGTTAGTGTGATACGATCTGCCCTTCACAAAACCATGCTGCCTCTCACTAATAAGTTCATTTGTTTCCAAATGGGAGTAAATCCTGTCCCGAAGAATCCTCTCTAATAATTTCCCTACCTCTGACGTAAGGCTCACCGGCCTATAATTTCCTGGATTATCCTTGCTACCCTTCTTCAACAAAGGAACAACATTGGCTATTCTCCAGTCCTCTGGGACCTCACCTGTAGCCAATGAGGATACAAAGATTTCTGTCAAGGTCCCAGCAATTTCTTCCCTTGCCTCCCTCAGTATTCCTGGGTAGATCCCATCAGGCCCTGGGGACTTATCTACCATAATACTTTGCAAGGCACCCAACAGCTCCTCCTTTTTGATAATGACATGACCCAGACTATCTACACTCCCTTCCCTAGACTCATCATCCACCAAGTCCTTCTCTTTGGTGAATACTGATGCAAAATACTCATTTCGTACCTCGCCCATTTCCTCTGGCTCCACACATAGATTCCCTCCTCTGTCCTTGAGTGGGCCAACTCTTTCCCTGGTTACCCGCTTACTCTTTATATACGTATAAAAAACCTTGGGATTCTCCTTAATCCTGTTTGCCAATGACTTTTCATAACCCCTTTTAGCCCTCCTAACTCCTTTCTTAAGTTCCTTCCTACTTTCTTTATATTCCTCAAGGGTTCGTCTGTTCCCAGCCTTCTAGCCTTTATGAATGCTTCCTTTTTCTTTTTGACGAGGCTCACAATATCCCTCGTTATCCAAGGTTCCCGAAACTTGCCAAACTTATCCTTCTTCCTCACAGGAACATGCCGGTCCTGGATTCTAATCAACTGACATTTGAAAGACTCCCACATGTCAGATGTTGATTTACCCTCAAACAGCCGCCCCCCATCTAAATTCTTCAGTTCCTGCCTAATCCTAATTCAGTTAGCTAATCCTCTATCAATGCTGTTACATGAGCTCTTATCTTGTGTAGTAACCTTTTATGTGGCGCTTCATCAAATGTCTTTTGGAAATTCAAATACACTACATCTACTGGTTCCCCTTTATCCACGCTGCTTGTGACATCTTCAAAGAACTCTAATAAATTTGTCAAACACGATTTTCTTTTTACAAAAGCATGTTGACTCTGCTTGATTGTATTGTGATTTTCTAGATATCCTGCTAATGTAAAAATCTGACCTTTAATAAATGATGTTTCTCAGAATAATATAGAATTCTTATGGAAATAGTTGGCATAATATGAGATCAGCTGCAGAAAAGTTATTTAATTTCTTTCTCCAAGGCACAAAGAAGCAGTTCTTTGCATTTCGGGACATCACTGGCATAAACAAAGATAGGGGCCAAAGAGTATGACATTCCCGAGAGGGCTATATAGAAGCCATTAGACACTATAGACACTTCTAAGCTGATAAGAGGGAGATTTCTGATGCCTTGTGTACATTCTTATCTATACAAGTGTCTAGTAAAGGCTAATAAATGGCCCCCAGCATGAGGTATACTGAAAGATGACCTTGAGCTAAACTGATGGACAAGTTGGAAAGTGACCACCCCTGACACATCAGGTAGCTGTCCTGTAATCATTGGTTGGAAAGGATCAACCAAGTAATTGACGCAGGGTTAACTACCAGTCCCCAAAAATAAGGTATATCGATGGATGCTCGGAGGGACAGAGGGCAGTCCTCGTCAGGCAGAAGAAGACCTGGAAAACCTCCTGACACCTTGATCAGCTCGAGAAAACAGATAGAAAAGAGAAGAAGGCTACGAACAGAACAGACAAGAGACTACCACCTCCAGCTACAGAAATCAGCTTCATCCATCCATTGGCTTTCTGGGATCGGTCAACCATTCTCACCTCACATTGAACATAACTTGTTTAAAAGGACCACAGAACTGAACAGCTAAAACACGGCTGCACATTTGCATTCTGAGAGATAGTTGCATAGAGAGACAATGGGAGTGCTCACTGATTCAATTAGCGAGATGGGTTTTGTTAATCATGGTGATCAAAAGACATTGAGAGCCATTGACTTTGTAAGAGACAAGCTTCCACCTCCCCCTACCACCACCCCCCACCCGCCCCACTGAGTGTGACTGGAGAACTTTTGAAATCAACAATCCTCGCAGACGATGTTGTTTCAAACAAAGAGCTGGTCACATGACTTATCCGCTGGCCAGACTGAGAACTGTTGAATTGTGCCTCACAGAAAGGTTTGGGGCAGACTGCTATTTGAGAATAAAAGAGAAGGAAGCTATCTCCTTCTCTCTCTCTCTCTCTTTCTCTCTTTCAGGTGAAGTCCCAGGGACCTATGGAAGAAATTAAGCATCAAGACAGAGGACTTCCTCAGCCTTCTGGTACCAGCGAAACAAATTAAAAAGTGTGCACTGGGCCCCAGTAAGAACTGTAAGACTTAACTCCAATCAAGGACTTTACATACAAACTAAAGACAGTAACTGAATTCCATTTACTAGTCCAACTTCCCCCCCCCCCCACCCCACTTTATTCTTTCTCCCCTCTGTATCTGTTTGTGAGTGTATGTTTATCTCACATGCATGCTAGCATGGTTGTGTCGCATATTTTAGTAATTTTAACTGAGTTAGAGTGGTAAGGTTAATAAACTTACATCTTTCTTGTTTAAACCTAAGAAAGGCTGTCTGGCTGGTTCATTTACAATTATAATTAGAGAGCAGTGAGTAAGGACTCACTGAGGTGTTAAACTAAAACACTGTGTTTTAAAAGTTAAACCCTGTTACGGCCAAACCAGGAAAGGAGCCAGAGGGGAGACTGAGACCCCTTGTAAGACAGACTTATGCTTTTCTGTCTACTTAACCTATACATTTTATTTAAGCTGCTGCTTCTTAATAAGCTACTTTAATAATCACATTGAGCTCAACCTCCTTCTCGGGCATCTGTGACTCCCGAACCTAAATCTTTCACTATTACTTCTTTAACAATAGACTCCAGCATTTTCCCAATGACCTGTAGCTTCCTGCTTTCTGTCTCCCTCCTTTCTTGTATAGAGGTACTGCATTTGTGTTTTTCCAATCCACTGGGACCTATCCAGAATTTAGGGAATTTTGGAAGATTACAACCAATGCGTCCATTATCTCTGCAGCCACTTCTTTTAAGACCCTAGGATGCTGGCATCAGGTCCAGGGGACTTGTCAACCTTTAGTCCTATTAGTTTTCCTAGTACTTTTTCTCTAGTGATAGTGATTGTTTTAAGTTCCTCCCTCCCTTTTGCACCTTGATTTTCTACTATTCTTGGGACTGTTTGTGTCTTCTTCCGTGAAGACAGATACAAAATTTTAGTTCAAAGTTTCTATTAATTCCTTTTTTCCCACTTTTTCCCTACTTCTTTCCCCTACTTCTCCTGTTCACGCTCTGTTGCATGTATGGTTACTATCTCTAAATCATTCTTAAATATTTAAAGTTGTTCACTAATTATTAAATTCATTATGCCATAGTTCCTTCTTGGAATGTAAATAACTGATGACTTGCATCATGCTAACATATGGCTCTCAGAGTGATTTGCTTTAAAAGGAAATAAAAACGTCGTCTGCATTAGTTTAGTTTAGAGATACAGCACTGAAACAGGCCCTTCGGCCCACCGAGTCTGTGCCGATCATCAACCACCCATTTATACTAATCCTACACCAATTCCATATTCCGACCACATCCCCACCTGTCCCTATATTTCCCTACCACCTACCTATGCTCGGGGCAATTTATAATCACCCTGCAAGTCTTTGGCATGTGGGAGGAAACCGGAGCACCCGGAGGAAACCCACACAGACACAGGGAGAACTTGCAAACTCCACACAGGCAGTACCCAGAACTGAACCCGGGTTGCTGGAGCTATGAGGCTGCGGTGCTAACCACTGCGCCACTGTACTGTGATCTCCTGCTGCCCTGCCTCCACTCCTCTTTAATTCTCAGCCAGTTCCCTGCCCTGAAACAAACCACCACCAACATCTTGACACTAAAACATGCAATCTTTACCTGAACATCACTGAAAACAACAGATTGCATTTATTAAATGAATAACACATGTACAGTATGTAATTCTTGGCAAATTAAGTTTCAGAGAGAAATCTGGGACAGAAATTTCACTTTTGGAGCGAGAAATGGAAGTCGGGACCATTTCCGGGTACCAAACCTGCCCCTGGGGAAAACAGTCATTGGCCCCGAGTTTCATGGGGACCCCCCTTAATTGGCATGGAGATGGGTTTGGCTGCCAATTCGCAGCTGCGGAGGCAGGAACGGAGGTGAGACTACTCAAGTGAGGGCCCGATTTAAACAGATCATGGCAGCCAATACTGAGGTTGCCATTTGACTACTGAGGCTTCAGTTTAGAAGATATTAGATTGAGAGCAACTTGGAATGTCTCAGGAGAGCTAGAGGCCTGGAACCTGGGGAAGGACAGTCCCTCAATTCTCTAATGCGGACCTAGTGGTCTTCCTGGAAGCTGTAAGGGGAAGGAGGGAGGTCCTCTTCCAGGTGGGTGGCAGGAGGAGGATACCCATCCAGACTAAGCATGCCTGGATGGAGATAGCTGACAGTCAGCAGAAGAAATGTGGTGCAAAGAAGCTGGATCCAGTGTTGGAAGAGTTTCAATGACCTGATACGTTCTGGCAAGATAAGTGCAACCCCCAACTCTCTGGACCAGCCTCTGGTTATTCACCCTCCATGAGCTGCCCCTGAACTTGGGAGGTTTGTGTGCACTTACTGACCCCTCAGAATGGCTCAGAGCCATAGTGCTGCTGAGGATCTGCCAACACTGAAACATGTAGCTTCTTATGAACAGGAGCAACTGGCATTAGCCATAGAGGACAGCAGTGCCTTATCACACTCTCTATTGTCCTTGCAGGAGAAACAGGCTCATAATGCCCAGGAGACGGCCAGATGGGTGGAGGGGTTCCCTACCTTTGAGTGATCGCAGCCATGGAAGAGGAAGCCAAGGACATTGCTAGGACTGCGGGTCATGAGGAAGTCGGACATGGCAAAATGAGCTTTGTGCTGCACTTGGGAAGAACAGTAAGATTCAGTCAGAGTTAGTAAGAGACATAGAACTACAGCATGTGTTAAAAACATGGATTCCTTTACTCCCTTACAGGCACCCTCTACTGGTATATGTGTGTATGGTAGTCAAGTGGATAAAATGCACAATGCAATTTTCAAAACACTACAGGCATCCGTGTGGAGATGGTGGGCTGCATTTTACTCGGCAGCGAACTTTAAAAATGACGGTCTGCCCACAATATTGAGCGCAGCGGCTCATTGACATATGTGCGACGTGTTGCCCACCCCCAAATGATGTGGAGGGGGCGGAATTTCTGGCGCCATAATCGGCGTCGGGTCATATGATGAGCAGCTGCTGGGGACCTACTTAAAGAGCAGCCAGTCCTGTATTAGTTTTAAAACCTGAAAAAACAACTGTGCAGAAGTTAGAGCAGTTAGACTGAAGAATAACCTGTGTATTTAAAGGACCGGACAAAAATCCAAAGATGTCAGAGGGGCATTTCAGGGTGACCCCACAGTTCAGCGATGCCTCCCTTCTCACTCTCCTCCAAGCTGCGCGGGCAAAGCGGTAGGTCCTTTTCCCCAGCGATGGTAAGAAGTGGCCCTCCCACCTGACCAAGGCAGCCTGGCTGGAGGTGGCAGAGGCGGTCAGTAGCCGTGGCGCCATCCGGCATGACTGAGTCCAACACTGCAAGAGGATGAACAATTTGCTTTACTCTGCAAAAGTAAGTGGCACTCTATATCATGGCTCCACTGAACCTGGGTGCCCCCACACAGAGTGGCACATGTGTGAAGACAGGGGATGAATGACGTGATATGAATGAATAAATGTATGAAAGAACTCACCCTTGTCTGCTGCTCAGAGCATGGCACCTACATGACACAGTAGTGCACACCAAGCCATCCCCACCTTTGGGTCCAGCACCCCTCTTGTAACATGTGTCATGTTGTTGCTTTACCATGCTTAATATCTGCCTCCTTACTCCTCCAGTCAAAGAGGGTCCAAAATGCATGAAAGGCGAATCGGACTGGTGGAGGAGTGCCAGATCTCCAGACGCTGACACAGGCTGAGGAGGAGGCCCTGGATCTGGCAGCGATACATGTGGACCATTCAGTCGGTGAAGTTGAGCTCGGTGTCCTGGCTGAACAGACAGCCATTTGATATACACAATGATCACGGTGAAAATCTTACTGTTTGAGACAATGATATCATAATCGTTATGAGAGCCATTAAGACTGATAATATGATCTTCTCATTGTATCCTGCAGGTCAACGCTCTGAACTGACCCCAGCAGCACACCATACCTCCCGCACCTCAGAGGAAGAGATATCCTCAGAGGAAGAGATATCCTCAGAGGAAGCAGCGTCCCATGACACTCCCGCACCTTCCACAGTGCAGATACAGTCACCGCGGTGGGAATCCGGTCGGCCATAGAGTCTGGGTCACAATCTAGTGAGAGCACTGCACACGCACCCGAGCAGCTGATTGAGACTGAGACAGCCGAGGCCCCTGACAGTAGGAGGGCTGTGGGTGGTCAGGCCCATACTGAGCCCCCGGCAACTGATGACCCTCTGTCGTCGATAGCACAGAGCATGCTGGAGCTGCAGCAGCAGTCGTGGCAACATCTGGTGGAGAAGCCATAGGCCATGCGCAGCCTTGAGAGGACGATGGGGGAGTCCATCCAGGCCATGACAGCTGCTGTGTCCCAGGCATTTGACTGCATGGTGTCATCCATGGAGACGATGGCGGCCCTCCTGGTGAGCCACATTCCATTAATCCATGCTGACATGCAATCCCTTGCCAAGGCCATCAGATCCATAAATCGGTAGCAAGGCAAGAGAAGGACCAGAGGCATGGAGACTGCCCCTGCCCCTGTTCCTTCCCAGGAAAGCAGAGGGGTTCAAATGAGCCCTGAGATGGAGGAGGTGAGCCTGTGCACCATATCTGGGGTTCCCTCTCAAGGTGATTCCAATGTGGGCACCGGCACCTCCGCCCCTCTGCTAGTGAGGGGCTTCAGCAGTCACGACGTCTGAGGAGAGTTCTGCACTGATGCAGGATTCCCTCAGCTAGCCGGGGCCCTCCAGGCCTCGTGAACACAGAGAACAACCACCAAAGTCATCTACAGCCAAAGAGCACTCTGATCAGCAGCCTTTCTCCAGTAAGGCTGCTAGCGCAGAGGTGGCACTGCGAAGGAGCACCCGCAAGCATTTCCAAAAACCACCGTGACACAAATGGGTATGCAAGGGTGACACTACACTGCAAAGGTTCAGTCTTAAATCCTTTGCTCGCTGCTTGCCCTGCATGCGGCGCCTGGATGCTCTCTGTCCTATCATGCGCCTTTCCTGCTGTAAGTTCTCAGCGTCTTGTGCAGAGCACAGCAAACAGCAACTATTCAAGCTACCCTTTCCGGTTCATACTGCAGGGCACCACCTGATCCATCCAGGCAGCGGAAGCGCATTTTCAGCATGCCGATAGCCTGCTCAATGGTGGCTCCTGTGGCTCCATGGCTGGCATTGTATCTCTCTTCTGCAGCTGTGGTGGGGTGTATCACTGGGGTCAGGTCCATGTCTGCAAGTGGCGGCCCTTGTCTCCAATAAGCCACCCCTCCATCGAAGCCAGTTCAATGAAGAGCAAGGGCACCCGGGACTGGCACAGGATGGAGGTGTCATGGCAACTGCCTGGAAAGCAGCCACAGATATGCATGAAGTGTTTCCGGTGATCACATACTAGCTGCACATTGAGTGAGTGGAAGCCCTTTCGGTTTATGTATGCAGCTGGTCGCCCAGCGAGAGTCTTGATGACCACATGGGTGCAGTCTATGACCCCTTGCACCTCTGGGAATCCCGCAATGGAGCCAAAACCAATGGCCGTCTGGGCCTGGCTCTCAGGGTCCGTCCTGAAGTGGACATATTCACTGGCCCTCCGGTACAGGGCATCGATGATCTCCCTGATGCAACAGTGCACTGCTGACTGAATGACCCTGCATAGGTCGCCGGTGGGTCCCTGAAATGATGCAGAGGCGTAGAAGTTAAGAGCCGCTGTCGCTTTGAGGGCCATAGGCATAGGATGTCCACCGAAGCCCATGGGCTGCAGGTCATCATTAAGTAGGGCACAGAGATATGCCTCCGCCTCTCTCGACATCCGCAGTCGCATCTGAACGTCAGTACGTTCAGACATCTGCAGGTATGTCATGAGGGATCTGTAGATGCGCGGCAATCTGTAGTGGCGAGCTCTCCTTGGGAGAAGCTGCTGCTCATGACCGGGAGCTTCTACATGGGTGGCACCTGCCTCTTGGTTTTGCCTGCGGTGCATATGGCTCCTCACGACAAGCGGATCAATGAATATAGGGGTGAACTATCCTCATCTCCAAGTTGCAATTAAACTCGGTTCCTTCATTTCTTCGAAGGTACCTAATAGGGCAGAGATTGATGTTGACTTGAACATCAGGTGCTTTCATTCATCAACTATGTGGCACGGCATGGCATTGCCCATCATAGCTTCCACTAAGAGTGGCACTGCATGACCACATTCAAATTGTAGCAGCAGCATCGATTGGCCCACCAGCCAGATGCCCTTTAAATGCCTACCGCATCTGGCACCCTCCCCACACACAGGGTGACTGGAGTGCCATTGCTCCTTCACTCACACAAACATTCAATGGCACTGCTTTGGAGACATGGGTTCGAATCCCACCACAGCAGACGATCAAATTTGAATTCAGTTAATCTGGGAATTAAAACGCTCATCTAATAGTGCCATGAAGCCATTGTCAATTGTTGCAAAATCCCATCTGGTTCAATAATGTCCTTGAAGGAAGAAAATCTGCCATCCTTACCTGGTCTGGCTTACCTGTGACTTCCAGACCCACAGCAATGTGGTTGACTCTTGAAATGCCCTCTGAAATCACCTAGCAAATGTTCAGTTCAAGGGCAATTAGGGATGGGCAATAAATGTTAGCCTGGCCAGTGACGCCCACATCCCACAAAACAAATTTTAAAAAGTGATGCAGAGGTGGGCCACCATTTGCAAGATGCCACCAAGATCCACATCTGATCCTTGGAAGGAGCCAGAGGCAAAGAACTTCAAGGCCACGGTGCCTTTAATGGCTACTGGCAGGGCATGGAAACCAGTGCTGCGAGGTGTGAGGCTTTCAGCAACAAGGATACCGATCTCTGTGGCCATCTGCCTGGAGAGTCACAGTCTTCTGCTGCACTGGTCATCGGCCATCTCAAGGAAGTTCCTTCATCGCCGGTAGATTCAATGCTGACAGTATGGCCTCCTTGCCTTTCCTGATCTTTGTCCCTCTGCTCTGCCCTCCTGATGCCCAGGGCTCTGCCCTTTCTGCCGAGGGTGTTACTCATCATCGCCACAGGCCCCAAAATCTGAGAGTCATGCTCCCACTGCCAGCTGCAGCCTTCCTTGTGCTCAGGTGCCCCCAATTGTGTTCGGAAACCTTGCCCTCCCCCCATGTCCCCGCGATTCCAGGAGGGTGACGACCCCCTGCACTGGCCAAGCACTTACTGCCCACTCTTCCTGCCACCTGCGCTGAGCCAATGGCACCTGATTCCCAATGGCTAAGTTCCCCTCTGCACTGTTCACCCTTTCATGGGGTTCAGCTCCCTGGGGCTGCCATGACTGGCTCCCCACTGGGTGTCCGCCTCCATTCAGATGGTCTGCTCCAGACAGCACATGCAGACCATGTGCCCCATGAAAATCAGAACGTGCTCCTTAACAAGCTCTCAATGAGCTTTTTAACAATCTTAATTTGCCTTCTTAATGGATCGGGCGGGATTGAGGGGATGCCCTCTTCCCACCCTGGTGAAACTCGCTGGCGCTGGAACGGCATCGGGAAACCAGCACGCTGGCCAGTGCTGATATTTTCGTCCACCCCACTGGCCTCCATTCCTGCCCCCATGAGGACCTGAAAATTCAGCCCCTTGTTTCTCAGAGAAAAAAACATCTGGGTTACAAAAGCGGGGCAAAGAGAGGATTCAGATTGCTGCAGGGAAAAATAGAGTAAGAAACAGATCATGTAATGGGGAGGATGCTAATAACCACAAGCAATGCAATGTTGTACTCCACTAGCACTTCTAAAAATTGGACATTCTTCTTTACCTCTCTTTATCTTTTACTTTATCTGTCTGATAGCACTGTGCATTGGCAGTTTGAATGTGGCTTACTACTAAGATGTGGTAGTTTTGTGTTGTGAGCCTAGAATTACTGGTTTGACTCTGCACAAACTTATTTTGCCTTCCAATCTTGCAGCCTCCACCACCCAGAATAACAAGTGAAGCAGATGCATGGTACATCGTCACCTTCAAATTTCCCTCTAAGTCTCACATCTGCCTGACTTGGACATCTATTTCCTCTCTTTCCGCATCATTGGGTCAAAATTCTGGAACTTCCTACCTAACTGCTTTGTGGGAGCACATCAGCGGTTCAAGAAAGAGTCGCCAATCCACCTTCTAAGGGCAAGTGTAAACAATAAATTTCAAGCTTGCCAGCCATCCACATTGCAAGAATTAATTAAAAAAGGACTCTTCTGTCAGAAAGAAGACACATTCATTTTTGATGTGGACAGATATTTAGCACAGCAGCTCATTTACATGGCTGGGCCGGACCGAACCCCACCCCCTCCCCACCGATGACGTGGAGGGAGTGGGCGTTATGTCCCCAGCAACGGTGTCTCGAGCCACTGCACTGCCTTCAAACCCTTACATTTCATTTGAATTCGCAAAGTTAGATGCATGATAAAATTAAAGTAAAAACTTAATGAAAGACTTAGCCCCTCTCCCACTACCCCCCCCCATGACTAAATGATTTATTAATTGCCCTCTCCTCAAAAAAAACTTACCTTGAAATCCCAACCTTCCCACCTCACTCCCCCCCCCCCCCGCAAAGTTTATGAACTTTTACCTTCAACCCCTTCCCATCATCCCCTCCACCAATCGCAATAATAATCCCCCCCACCCAGCCCTGAAAACTTACCTGCTCCCCCCTCCAACCAGTGTTCGGCCTTGGATCTCCAAACGGAGATCCAAAGGCACGGGGGTCCCAGCTACCGCCCAGAATATGGCAGTGGGACGGTCGACTGGAGCAGGTTGGTCACTAATTCATTAATTTACGCCAGCCCTTTTAATGTTGCTGTTGCACAGCATACCTATGTTTTGTACAGTCAACAATTTTACCACTGTTATTATGTATTACAAATAGCTATAATAAAACTTTGTCCACAAATTTTAGGGAAATGTGTCCTTTGCCACAGTACAATACAGGCATAGGAACACAGGAACAGCAGTAGGCCATTTAGCCCCTCGAGTCTGTTCTGTCATTCAATTGGATCATGGCTGTTGTGAGCTGACTCCATATATCCACCATATTCCTCAATAACTTTGGTTGACAAAAATCTATCAATCTCAGATTTAAAGTTAACAATTGACCTAGCATCAATTGCCATTTGTGGAACAGATTCAAACCTCTACAACCTGTTGCGTGTAGAAGTGTTGCCGAACCACTTCTTGTCATAAGGCTCTTCACACAAGCACCTGGGCTTCGCCTTTGCAGTGGGCCTGCAATAATGCAGTTCTACATGCCTAATGTAAATAATGCAAGCATCCCTGAAAGGAACTTTTAGGTGCTTATTTCATGTTCTTGTAGAGCACACATCCAGCACACTCTACCTAAACTGCCCCCAGACACACCAGTAGAGAAAAATAAAGAATCTTATGTTAACCAGCTCTGCAACTGGCAGCTCTCTGGAGGATATAATTAGTTTGAATTTTTCCTCAAAAGCTGATGATGACAGGACTGCACTTTACAATTTTGGTTTCTGGTGTGATGATCAGACACCCTCATTAGATTATACAGTTACATGCAGAGTAAAGTGTCTTCTGTTTGATGTAATAAGATCTCTCACCTCTAACTTAAGGATATCTTTAGTTCACCAATGTGAAAATTTCCATTTCCCACAACAGATATCCTCCGATTTAGATTGATGATTTTGTCCAGAATTAAAGGCAGTTCTGTGCTGCGGAAACATTTGCTGACATGTGGCTCATGTCATCAGTTCTTTTACATCCACCTCAGAGGGCAGAAAGGATCTCAGTTCAATGTCTCATCCGAAAGACAGCATCTTCAACAGTGCAGCAGTCCTTCAGTACTCCATTAGACCGCCAGCCTAGATTTTATGCTCAAGAGCTTAGCACGACAACAATTTCATTTTTGTTGTGTCATTACATATTTCAAAACAGCCCCACCTGACATCATTCTACCATTCTACTCCAATAGTAACCATTAGCCTGTGATACCTGCATTGTTACATTTAGGGACAACATTATATGGAACTCTGTCTCTCGAACCAGCTAATATACTTGACTGAACTTTATAACTGACCTGATGGATGATAATGACCATTCCTGTCCCTCAACATTCTATTTTCCAATGGTATTGAGATGTTCTATTATCAGTGAGCAAGGCCAATCTTCCTCTGCTTTGCACCTGGGGAACATTCAGGACCTGGGCGCAAAGCAGGGGAGAAAGGACAGATCTGCTCCACCTTTACCGTGCCCGAGGATTTCTTAGAGATTTCAGAAGTTAGTGGTTGGGGGTTGGTGGTGTCTTGGAGTCATAGAGTTATACAGCACAGAAACAGGCCCTACGGCCCATTGTGTCTGTGCCGGCCATCAAGCACCTAACTATTCTAATCCCATTTTCCAGCACTTGGCCCATAGCCTTGTATGCTAGGGAGTTTCAAGTGCTCATTTAAATAATTCTTAAAAGTTGTGAGTGTTCGTGCCTCTACCACCTCTTCAGGCTGTGTGTTCCAGATTCCAACCACCCTCTGGGTGAAATTTTTTTTCTCAAATCCCCACTAAACCTCCTGTCCCTTACCTTAAATCTATGCCCCCTGGTTATTGACCCCTCCGCTAAGGGAAAAAGTTTCTTCCTATCTAACCTATCAATGCCCCTCATAATTTTGTATACCTCAATCAGGTCCCCCCTCAGCTTTAATAATAATAATTTAAAGCAAAATACTGCAGATGCTGGAAATCTGAAATAAAAACAAGAAATGCTGGAAATACTCAGCAGGTCTGGCAGCATCTGTGGAGAGAGAAGCAGAGTTAATGTTTCAGGTCAGTGACCCTTCTTCAGAACTGGCAAATATTACAAATGTAAAAGGTTATAAGCAAGTAAAATGGGGGTGGGGCAAGCGATAACAAAGGAGAAGGTGTAGATAGGACAAGATCACATGATATGTTAACCAGAAGGTCATGGAGCAAAGATATGTTAATGGCGTGTTGAAAGACAAAGCATTAGTACAGATAGGGTGTTAACGGACTGACATTGAACAGCCATAATTACAAACATGAATAAAACAGTGGGTAAGCAAACTGAACAAACTAAGATGAAATAAAATAAAATAAACACAAAAGAATATATATTTAAAAAAGGAAAAAGAAAAAAATAACTAAAAATAAAAATAAAATGGAGGGCCCGTCATGCTCTGAAATTATTGAACTCAATGTTCAGTCCGGCAGTGCCTAATCGGTAAATGAGATGCTGTTCCTCGAGCTTGCGTTGATATTCACTGGAACACTGCAGCAATCCCAAGACAGAGATGCGTGCATGAGAACAGGGGGGAGTGTTGAAATGGTAAGCAACCGGAAGCTCGGGGTCCTGCTTGCGGACTGAGCGGAGGTGTTCCGCAAAGCGGTCACCCAGTCTGCGTTCGGTCTCCCCAATGTAGAAGAGACCACATTGTGAGCAGCGAATACCGTATACTACATTGAAAGAAGTACAAGTAAATTGCTGCTTCACCTGAAAGGAGTGTCTGGGGCCTTGGATAGTTAGGAGAGAGGAGGTAAATGGGCAGGTATTACACCTCCTGCAATTGCAGGGGAAGGTGCCGTGGGAAGGGGATGAGGTGGTGGGGGTAATGGAAGAGTGGACCAGGGTGTCACAGAGGGAACGATCCCTTCGGAATTCTAACAGGGGAAGGGAGGGTAAGATGCCTTTGGTAGTGGCATCATGCTGGAGGTGGTGGAAATGGCGGAGGATGATCCTTTGGATATGGAGGCTGATGGGGTGGAAAGTGAGGACAAGGGGAACCCTGTCATGGTTCTGGGAGGGAGGGGAAGGGGTGAGGGCAGAAGTGCGGGAAATGGGCCGGACACGGTCGAGGGCCCTGTCAACCACAGTGGGGGGAATCCTCGGTTGAGGAAAAAGGAAGACATATCAGAAGTGCTGTCATGGAAGGTAGCATCATCAAAGCAGATGCGTCAGAGACAGAGAAACTGGGAGAATGGAATGGAGTCCTTGCAGGAGGCAGGGTGTGAAGAAGTGTAGTCGAGGTAGCTATGGGAGTCAGTGGGTTTATAATGGATATTCATAGCCTATCCCCAGAGATGGAGACAGAGAAGTCGAGGAAGGAAGGGAAGTGTCAGAGATGGACCACATAAAGGTGAGAGAAGGGTGGAAATTAGAAGCAAAATTGATAAAGTTTTCCAGTTCAGGGCAGGAGCAGGAAACAGCACTGATACAGTCATCAATGTACTGGACAAAGAGTTGGGGGAGGGGGCCTGAGTAGGACTGGAACAAGGAATGTTTGACATATCCCACAAAAAGACAGGCATAACTAGGACCCATGTGGGTACCCATACCCTCCTTTTACTTGAAGGAAGTGAGTGGAGTTGAAGGAGAAGTTGTTCAATGTGAGAACAAGTTCAGCCAGGGGAAGGAGGGCGGTGGTGGATGGGGACTGGTTGGGCCTCTGTTCAAGGAAGAAGCGGAGAGCCCTCAAACTGTCTTGGTGGGGGATGGAGGTGTAGAGAGATTGGACGTCCATAGTGAAGAGGAGGCGGCTTTCTCAGCTTTCTCTGCTCCGAGGAAAACAACCCCAGCCTTTTCAGTTTCTCTTCATAGTTGAAATGCTCCAGCCCAGGCAACATCCTGGTGAATCTCCTCTGCACCCTCTCCAATGCAATCACATCCTTCCTATAGTGTGGTGCCCAGAACTGTACACAGTACTCCAGCTGTGGCCTAGTTAGCTTTTTATATATGGTGGTGGGGGAGGAAGGGCAAAATGGCCATGTCAATATTCAGGTGCAAACAAGGTTATACATTGTAAATAAGATGGAAATAAGTTTTTCCCGGGAAAGCCACAGCCGTCTCAACTGTTTCTAACACCTTCAAAGACATGTGGGCTACACCTCAGATCTCTCTGTTCCTGCATCCACTATAAAATTGTACTATTTAGTTTATATTCCCTCTCCTCTTTCTGTCTGCCGAAATGAATCATTTGACAATTTTCTGCACGTCTACCAAATCAACTTCCTATTGTCCCCTGGGCTATTACATCCCATTAATGCTATGGAAATGTACAGAAGTTTGCGATTCTAAGCGGCAAGGTGACACGCCTATTGCAGTTTCAGCTCAGTGTGTTATCAGAGTCCAAAGTTAGAAATCTGTAAGGATGGCTGAAAGGAATTACTGTGGTACCAATAACAGAATTCAGGGAACAGAGGCGAGTGGCGTTTCTACACTTCACTGACCTCTCCAAACTCTTTCAGGCTCAGCTTGTGAAGATGCAAGCTGTGCTCTCAGATTGCCAGCTCAGCCTTATCAACTCGTTTCCCACTGATAGGTCACGGACAAATCTAATGGATTGTCACTCCCACAACACTGCAGCTGACCTGTGAAGGAACAAGGTATCAGGAGAGCCGAAGCGAGAATGCACACTGAGCTGAAAGTGGACTAGGCGTGTCACCCAGCTGCTGGAAACCACTTTCGTGCATTTCCAAACACCAATCGGATGTCACAGCCAGGAAGAAAATACAAAGCTGACTTGGTAAGTACGAATTTTTATCAGAGATCTCTACTGACATCAAGCAGGTAAGAAGTGAATTAGGACAATACACTTGAATGAGTATAAGAAAAAATATTTTATATACTATAAATACAGGATGTATTACAAACCTTGCTATTATTGTATATATATATATATGTTATAACCATTCACTTGAGTACGTTTTTACATATTCGATATTTTGTTTGAACTAGATATTTCACTGCTGGAACACACGTGTTCCTGAGCAATGTCAGAGCATTCAAAATCGTTCATTTTTAGTGATGTTTAGGTTAGTAGTTCTGATGTACAGCTAAAGCTGGAACCTATTAGTCGATGTTCATACTCTATACAGTAGCACTTTAATCACTCCTGCGCAACTCTATCAGCAAGAGACAAAATTAAACTTTCTTTTCCCCCTCCCTGACCAACAGATTTTAAAAACGAAGCAGACTTCTGCACTTGGCCATTTTCTAATGTTTAAGAAAATCGGGCTCCTCCATCGAATGCCGACAAACCAGTAACACTGAAACAAATGTCATTAAAAAACTGGCAGTAAACCAAAGCCAATATATGTTTTGTGTGCATTGAAGAAAAAAAACAGCGACCTCTTTGTACCAGCTTAATATCAGAATTGCAGCATTATTTCGGAAAGCTAAAGGCTGTCAAGAACTTACTGCTGCACCAAAGCTGACCCAGCAGTCGGTAAGTTTGCTGGATTGTGAACTAGAGTTTATAGAGGCTTCCTTCAGAATTAGTTACTCAATGAAAAAAATGATAATCGATCAGGTAAGAAACGATTCTAAGGAACAGCGTTGTCTGAGGAAAATGTTAGGACTTTTACATTTTATAAACGGTGCTTCATAGAGAATGGAACACGATTCAGTTCTGCAGACCTGCTATCATTCAAAAGGGGGTTCCGGGTACTCGTGTTTTGAAATATTAACCCCAAGCACAATTTTGCTCCCCTTCTGGGGTACGGTACAATGGGTAAGAGACGAATCTGAACGGGTCAGACTCGACAGTGACTGCAGGCTATTCCATCCCGGAGAATAATACAGCCGAAACCTGATCTTGTCCAACACCAAAGTGTACTTTCTTGCAGGAGACATCTGACATCAGATGATGGCTCGTTTGTTTCAGGGTCAGAGTTCCGAAATGTAACGACCGCTGCAGACTGTGTTATTAATACCCCCTCCCTCCATCGCCCAACCCCGTTTAAATGAATCAAGCTACCCAGAGCTGAAACCAAACATGCGAAGGTGTAGAGTTATGAGAGAGTTGAGATATTGGGACCAATTCTGCTGTAACATAGAAGGCTAAGAGGAGGTTAACAGAAATGCTTTTAAACTAAGGGAGCCATTCTGACTTTGGGCAATGGTGTAAAACAGGCGATATCCATTCAGCCCGTAGTTGTTCATATCTTTTTAATTTCCAGAGGGTTGGCACAGACCTGACCCTGAATTCCATGGATCTGTGAAGTTAGCATCAGGTTGGACACTTCGAACTTTAAAATGCTTCACTGCGATCAGCGTGTCAATCAAATGAATCCGATATTGTTTAATCGATGTTAAATGAGTTGTCAGCTTTATTTTCTACATACGTTTACGTACAATTGTGAACCACAATACATTTAAATCTGAGCATTACCGGTGCAATGGATTTGCTTTGATTGTTAAAGTAAAGCATGCTAGGTTCATCAGCTCGTTACCAATGGCGCCAGTCTGCAATGGTCTAAGTGGTAAAAGCAGTCTCAGAGGCATCAATTCAGCAAAGTCACAATCGCCATTGCTTTCAGTGGGGGACGGAGCTGTTACAAGGAGCTGTTCAACAGCTTTGACGAGAGAAACTGCGGAGCAGCAGAAAAGGCTGTGGAAATTATGGCGTGGCGTAAGTAACGGCTTCTGCTGTTGCCACTAAGATGTCAACTTTGTCCTGAGTCTTGGAGCAAGTTCCTCTTTCTCCTTTGGTCAGGTCCGAGACAGTAGCTAATCGGGACTCATTCCGCAATTAAAGGCATTCCTTTATTAGTTCTTGTCTACGCTGGTTAAAGATTTGAAAAGGTGACATTATTTTTTTGAATCAAAGTTAATTAATACCATTAAAATAATTCATAGTTTTCCAGTTTATTCTCTTTATAAATAATGGTTTTAATGTTAAATGGCATTTTTACAAGTTGTTTAAATGATCTACCACACAAATACCTATAGAACCTCTAATATATACAATGATTAATGTTACTGTCAGAATTGGAAAACATTGTTTTACATAAATAATAAAATAAATGGAGGACTTAAATTATTTAATGGGCGGCATTAGAGAGGAATGATTGGTATGCTGAGAACGACAATCAACCCGCAATAATGTGGCAGGTACTTAGGAGGTATTTTATTAAGTGTTTTTACATATTTAATAGTAAATATTGTTTAATCCGGATGGCTGGGTTTTGTTTTGGCTCCGAAGGTGGTAATCATCTGTATTTGGAATATATTTAAAGATCTTATATCTGCATGTACTTTCTACAAAATGTACTTGCTGCCGTCAAGTCAAATTTTCCCATTATAACTTTGTATGTGCACATTTATAATGGATGCTTCCTATGTAAACTTCTCGCATTGTAATCACATCCTCCCATTGATGGGGATGTTAAACCTCAATTTTTGCACCACCCAGCAGAAATTCTTATGTTTCAACCACCTCGACATCTCTAATTCCTGACACCTGTGAGGCAGAGTGAAAGAAGATAAGCAGCTAAAACAGCATTCCTCATCCTAATTTGAGTTTTTTTTAAAGGAACAAATAAGTTTAAGTTTGAAAGAAGATAGAAAGCTTCTAATTATCATCTGTTTTTCTTGATGGTTAGAATATGTAAACTTTCTAATTAACGACACCTGTGAGACATAGCAAAAGAGAGAGATAAAAATACAGCAACACAATTCCAAGAACCAATCACAAAACTCCAAATTTAAAGTTTTCAGAGATCCTTTTTAAAGTTGTAAAGCAGTGTTACCAGAGATGGATTGTCTGCAACCTCACCCAATGCCACAAAATGCAAACCCTCTAGCTTCTTATACTGCTGATAGATACCAAGCTTCAGCAGTGAGCTAAAACACATTGTTATAGGCAGGTGGGAAATGGGGTGGCTGGCTTCCACTTTTCACCTCCCAATTGACCACAGACTGTGTTTTGTTAAACTAGTGTTTCAGCCCCTGCATTTTGTTGGCCAAATAAGCAGACAGTGACAGGTTTTCTCATGAGTTGAAAACAGAAGATTCAATATTTATTGAACAATAATCACCCAAAATGTTTTCAACACCACCCATGCATGCATTCACTCTCTCATGCACACTCAAGAAAAGATAGATTGAAGGTAAAGGATAAGAGGCATTAAGGTGTAAAGGTCTGCTGTTTTCAGGAAAAACCTGTGGGATCCTCTTGGAAGGTAGGTTTTTTAAAGTTGCAGGCCTGTTTGCTGGTTGTCTTGCCCTTGCTGAGTTGTTGAAATCTCTTGGCAGTCAACACTACAGTTCAAAGACAGTGCTGGTATTTCTTAGTTCACTTTTCACAGGTGGAGGAGACGGTGCTGGAATTCATGATGACTTTCGATGTTCCCTCTGTGCTTGGAGATCTCAGACTGCTGTTCTGATGGCTTAATGACTGATGACTCACTTCATTCTCTAAAAAGGTTACCTTTAAAGGTAAATTCATAAAATGTTAGTTTCACCCATGTGACTTTAGGTTTTCCGTTCCTGGGGGGCAATACAATTGCCTCTGATTTAAACTCATTTTAATAAGATGAGGTATGTTCACACTCTATTGTGGTGATTGTAGCTGGAGACATGGTGTCTGTGAGTGCCTTTGTTTTAGCTCATTTTTTGGATAGCTCACATCCATGCATGATGATGAGCTGTTTAATTTCAATCCAGACAGGGTTAATGAGTTTCAGTTCTGGCAGACATGAATGTATATTTCAGTGCAGGGGAAGGTATGTGTCATCTGACTTTGTCCTCCATCTTGTTGAAGGCAAGTGTACCAGTCTTTTTAATTTTTTTTAATATATATAACTCTTCAGTTTATTTTTGTATTTCCATTGCTGCACTTCCTGTGATCTAGACACACATATTTCAACTCACAGCTCTGCTGAGCCTCAAGTTCCTCTGCTATAGTTCTGTCAAATTCCAGATTCTGCATCCACAATGATAGTATAGACTAAATAATTTCCTCCTCTTTCATGCATAAAACCATTACATTGTTGATATGGAAATTGACCGATTTGGTTGTTGTAAATTAGTAGCCTAATGTTATGCCCTATATGGCATAACCAACCTTATTGTTATAAAATAGGGTATCATCCAAAATGCTGTACCATGAGAAATTTGCTGGCTATGATTAAAAATTTTGCATATGCTCACATTTTCCTGTTTACAAACCTTACTTCATTTTGTTACTATTTATAATAGCAAACCTGTAAGTAAGCAACAGTCTATGAGAATATAGTGCTCATGCTTGCCAGTGTTGGTATTATAACACTCCCTGCTTCCTCTAGCTTCCATTGCTCAGCCACACCTCTAAAACCCAGATTCTTTGCTGCTTCGATGATTTTAAAAGAGGCTGTAAATTGAAAAAAATCATTGTGGTTTCTATTCCCTAATTTGTGCTGCTCTTTATTATTCAATTTGTGCTGTCTAATAAATGAATCTTAAATATTTATTTACGTTTGCTGCCCTAACCCCTGTTCCCCACCAAATTAGCCTGCTTTGGCTTCCAACTCACTCTGTTACTTTGGTCTACCTCCATTCCACTAGACATTATGAGGCCCTTTGGTTTTCACACAGTGACAACCCCATTCCTTTTATTGAGCATTTTGGATTTTCACTTGGGCAAGTCCTGTTCCTCTTTTTTTAAGCTCTTTGATTTTAGCTCTGCCAGTTCAGTTTATTTAGATCTCTTGGTTTCTGCCAGTGCTAGACCTATTTCGTTGTTTATTGAGGTCCTCTGTTCTTTTTGAACCCCACTTCTCTGTTTTTATTTCAAGGCCTTCCAATGCCAAGCATGATCATGTTTCCTCCTAATAGCCTACTCACCTGTGCTTCCTTCCCACTATACCTTTGGACTGTGCTCCCACTTTAGTTTTTACTCTGTGCCTTTCTCCTTCTTGTTGTTTCTGCTCTGCTCTATTAATTTGCCAAAAAAAACCCATCTGTTTTTCGGTCACTCACTGCCCCATTAACTTTTAATCCATTGCTTTTTTATTGTATTTGTTGATGCCCATGCTTTTTTAATTTATGATTCACTGGTTGCTGATATTCTATTAACTCACAGTTTCCTAGAACAAAGAACAAAGAAAATTACAGCACAGGAACAGGCCCTTCGGCCCTCCAAGCCTGCGCCGATCCAGATCCTCTATCTAAACATGTCGCCTATTTTCTCAGGGTCTGTATCTCTTTGCTTCCTGCCCATTCATGTATCTGTCTAGATACATCTTAAAAGACACTATCATGCCCGCGTCTACCACCTCCGCTGGCAACGCGTTCCAGGCACCCACCACCCTCTGCGTAAAGAACTTTCCCCCCTAAACTTTTCCCTTCTCACTTTGAACTCGTGACCCCTAGTAATTGAATCCCCCACTCTGGGAAAAAGCTTCTTGCTATCCACCCTGTCTATACCTCTCATGATTTTGTACACCTCAATCAGGTCCCCCCTCAACCTCCGTCTTTCTAATGAAAATAATCCTAATCTGCTCAACCTCTCTTCATAGCTAGCGCCCTCCATACCAGGCAACATCCTGGTGAACCTCCTCTGCACCCTCTCCAAAGCATCTACATCCTTTTGGTAATGTGGCGACCAGAACTGCACGCAGTATTCCAAATGTGGCCGAACCAAAGTCTTATACAACTGTAACATGACCTGCCAACCCTTGTACTCAATACCCCGTCCGATGAAGGAAAGCATGCCGTATGCCTTCTTGACCACTCTATTGACCTGCGTTGCCACCTTCAGGGAACAATGGACCTGAACACCCAAATCTCTCTGTACATCAATTTTCCCTAGGACATTTCCATTTATTGTATAGTTCACTCTTGAATTGGATCTTCCAAAATGCATCACCTCGCATTTACCCTGATTGAACTCCATCTGCCATTTCTCTGCCCAACACTCCAATCTATCTATATTCTGCTGTATTCTCTGACAGTCCCCTTCACTATCTGCTACTCCACCAATCTTAGTGTCGTCTGCAAACTTGCTAATCAGACCACCTATACTTTCCTCCTGCTTAAGCTGTGCTGCAATGCTTATCAGCAACTTTTTATTGTTGTCAGTGAGTAGTGTTTATTGTTGGTTTTTGTAAAATGAGTTCTCCTGTTGGGATTGCACATTATCAAAAAAGACACTTGGCCTAAAAATTGGATAGTGCCAGTTTTCAGGTGCAGGAATCACGATGCGTGATTAACCTGTGCCCACTCCAGCACAAAGCTTGCGTGCTGCCTGCTCACCAGCATGACTGTGACTGAACTCGTTGCTGACTGGCTGCACACTAAGCAGGGGCCTAGGTTCTTACATGACGAGCACGAGTTAAAGCCAGCCTGCACCTCTTAAAGGGGAGGTGCATTCTGCCTGGAGCATTTGGTAGAATTGTCTCCAAAAGTGCTTCCGAAAAGGAAGTAAGTGTGATAATAGAGCAACAGGCCAGAGAGACGCCTCTGATGTGGCACTGGAGGCACTAGTCCAGGAGGTGGAAATAAGCAGAAACATCATGTTTTCACAAGGGGCCAGGATGCCCTCAAGGCATACACTGTGAAGGGAATGGGAGCAGCTAACCACAGAGGTCAATTCAAGGAGTGTGACCCCAAGGGCCTGGCTGCAATGCTAGAAAAAGTTCAGTGACATCACTTAAGTGGTCAAGGTCAGTGAATGCAGCTTCAAATGCCATCTTCTACCCACTGCACCACCAACCTCACACACTGCTATAAATGCACCACACACCCATCACTCACCCATCAGTAATTTCTAGCAATCAGGACTCAAACCTAACATTCATATGTTGCACTTCACCCTCACACAATTACTGCTATTGCAAACCTCACATCCAAACCTCACTGCTTCCAAATACTTCCAGTTATTCAGCAATGGCAGGTATGTCACCCAAGCAACTTGCACCACACTCACTGACACTCGTCCCTTTCTCTTGCACATTTGTCAAGGTGGCACATAACAGGAAGGAGCAGCAAAGAACTGGCAAGGAACAAGAATGCCTGCATATCCTCAGCTTCTTGGAGGGGACAGTAATGCGAATCATTGGGTCTGGAAGTGAATGAGGCTGTTGCAACCGGTGTCACTGACAACATTTAGGATGTAGGTGTGTTCCTTCTGCCATATGCACCTTGTGAAATCCCATTTCACCCTATCCCACAATCAGGCATGAAGTATAAGCTACAGAAGGTGTGACTATGGATATCTTGCTTACCATCAAACCCCCTTTCCTTCACACCAACCTTTCCAACTGTATTTGTTCTTTCAGATACCCAAGAACTACCACCTGAATCCTTGGAAAAGTCCAGTGACATTCCCTTCTGACTCCAACAACTTTTGAGAGCTCCTCCAACAACACAGAACACACTACTTCCACTAACTCTGCAGCAGCCAAAGAAGGTCAAACGCACCTCACCTAAAAGTCCCATTCTGATGCCTTTCAATAGCAATACTGGGGGTCCCTTGTGCAGCTGGATGTATGTCAGCTCAGAATGGTTAAGAGAGGACGTTAAAAGGACCGGTGAGATCCAAAATGGCAGTTTGCATGCCAAATCAACATTGGACACTGAGTGACATCACGAACTGCCTGCTTCTGCATGCTTCCGCTGCATGTATGCTTCCAAGTGTGGTGCACCGTGCAGGCCACATTGGAAGTAGCTGGAAGTGGATCAACCATCATTTTCAGCACTTCTGGGCTTCATAGCACTATCACTAGCAGCACAATGGAGCCCAATTTTGCAGCCACCATATCATAGCAAATAACACATTTTGTTGTATTTTAAATGCTTCAATTTATTCATTTAATTTTTAATTCCGATATTAAAACTTCTGCTGTCCACTTTTTCAAGATTTACTGTAATCAAACCATTTCAAAATGTCAAAATACAACTTTTCAACGATACACATTCCTTGACTCCCATGTGCAATGCCATAGGACACCAAATTGCTATATATAAAGACAGTACTGTCAATTTATCCTCAATTGATACCCAACTGCTTTTGAAACTTTACATTGAATAGAACTGAAATCAGCATTTCCTCTAACAGTATTGCAGGCAACTCATTGACACCTTTGAAGAAAAACAGGAAAGTAGCTCATTACATACCTTAGTCATTCCGTACTAATTATATTCTACCTAATTATAGTAAATGGAAAGGAATTTACACCATTTTTGAATATATTATAATTACAAAAGTGAAAGATTTTATAATGACAAAATTTAAATGAAACGTCATCTAAAACAGAGAATCACAGAATGGTTACAGCACAGAAGGAGGCCATTTGGCCCATTGTGTCTGCACCTGATTTCTTCAAGATCAACTCACCTAGTCCCAGGACCCCTCCTATTCCCCATAGCCCTGCAAATTTTTTCTCTTCAGATAATTATCCAATTCTCTTCACAAAGCCTTGATTGAATCTGCCTCCAGCACACTATCTCAGGCAGTGCACTCCAGATCCTAACCACTTGCTGCGTAAAAAAGTTTATCCTCAAGTTGCCTTTGATTTGTTTGACATTCACCTTATTTTTATATTCATTCAAAAGATGTGGACATCAAAGGCTAGGCCAGCAATTATTGCCCATCCATAATTGGTGAGCCGCCTTCTTGAACCACTGCAGTCCATGTGGTGTAGGGACTCCAACAGTGCTGTTAGGAATGGAGTTCCAGGATTTTGACTCAGCAACAGTAAAGGAACAACAATATAGTTCCAAGTCAGGATGCTGTGTGGCTTGGAGGGGAACTTGCAGCTGGTGGTATTCCCATGCAATTGCTGCCCTTGTCCTACTAGGTGATAGAAGTCATGGGTTTGGAAGGTACTGTCTAAGGAGCCTTGGTGAGTTGCTGCAGTGCATTTTGTAGATGGTACACACTGCTGCCTCAATGCATCGATGGTGAAGGGAGTGAATGTTTGTGAATGGGGTGCCAATTAAGTGAGCTGCTTTGTCCTGGATGGTGTCGAGTTTCTTGCGTGTTGTTGGAGCTGCACCCATCCAGGCTAGTGGAGAGTATTCCATCACACTCCTGACTTGTGCCTTGTAGATGATGGACAGGCATTGGGGAGTCAGGAGGTGAGTTACTCGCCACACGATTCCTAGCCTCTGACCTGCTCTCATAGCCATGGTATTTATATGGCTACTCCAGTTCTGGCCAATGTTAACCCCAGGATGTTGATAGTGGGGGTTTCAGTGATCATAATGCAATTGAATGTCAAGGGGAGATGGTTAGATTCTCTCTTGTTTGAGAGAGTCATTGTCTGGCATTTGTGTGGCGTAAATGTTACATGCCACTTATCAGCCCAAGCCTGGATATTGTCCAGGTCTTGCTGCATTTCTGCACAGACTGCTTCAGTATCTGAGGAGTCGCAAATGGTGCTGAACATTGTGCAATCATCAGCGAACATTCCGACTTCTGACCTTATGATTGAAGGAAGGTCATTGATGAAGCAACTGAAGCTGGTTGGGCTTAGGACACTACCCTGAGGAACTCCTGCAGTGATGTCCTGGGACTGAGATAATTGACCTCCAACAACCACAACCATCTTCCTTTGTGTTAGGTACAACCTCCAACTGCGGAAAGTTTTGCCCCTGAGTCCCATTGACTTCAGTTTTGCTAGGGCTCCTTGATGCCATGCTCAGTTAAATGCTGCCTTGATGTCAAGAGCAGTCACCCTCACTTCACCTCTTGAGTTCAGCTCTTTTGAGTGAGTGGCTCTGGCAGAACCTAAACTGAGCATCACTAAGCAGGTTATTGCTGAGCAAGTGCTGCTTGATAGCACTGTCTATGATACCTTCCATCACTTGACTGATGATCAAAAGTAGACTGATGCAGCGGTAATTGGCTGGGTTGGACCTTCCTTATCAATCTTTTAGTCATTCTTTGCAGTTTTTTATATTCTGTCCAATCTTCTGACCTGCCTCCCATCTTTGCGCAATTATAGGTTTTTTATTTAAGTTTGATACAATCTTTAACCGTTTTCGTTAACCACGGATGGCGGGTCCCACCCTTGGACTTTTTCTTTCTCATTGAAATGTATCTATTCTGTGTATTCTGAAATATTCCCTTAAATGTCTGACACTGCATCTCTATTGACATATCCCATAACCTGATTTGCCAGTTCACTTTAGCTAGCTCTGCTTTCATGCCCAAATAATTGCCCTTATTTAAGTTTAAAATACTAATCTTGGACCGACTCTTCACTCCCTCAAACTGATTGTAAAATTCATTCATATTATGATCGCTGATACTTAGGGGCGCCTTAACTATGAGGTCATTAATTAATCCTATCTCGTTGCACAATACCAGGTCTAGTATAGCCTGCTCTCTGGTTGGCTCTCGAATGTATTGTTCCAAGAAATTATCCCGAAAACATTCTATGTACTCCGCATATAGGCTACCTCTGCCCATCTGATTTTTCCAGTCTTTATGTAGTTTAAAATCCCCCATAATTATCGCTGTACCTTTCTGACAAGCTGCCATTATTTCTTCCTTTATACCTCATCCTACAGTGTGGTTAATGTTAGGTGGCCAGTACAGCATTCCCACAAGTGACTTCTTGCCTTTATGATTTCCCATTTCTACCCAAACTGCTTCTACATCCTGGTCTCCTGAACTTAGGTCATCCCTCTCTATTGCACTAATACCATCACTAATTAATCGAGCCACCCCTCCACATTTTCCTAGCTTCCTGTCCTTCCTAAATGCCATGTACCCTTCAATATTCAGATCCCAATCTATGTCATCCTGCAGCCACATCTCCGTTATGGCTATCAGATCGGACTTACTTATTTCCATTTGCGCTCTCAGTTCATCTGTTTTATTTCGAATGCTATGTGCATTCAGATACAGGGCCTTTAGTTTTGTCCTTTGATTATTTTTGTAACCTCTAGCCTTATCTGTTGATTTACTCTTAGATTTGTATGCTCTGTCCCTTCCTGTCACAGTCTGTTTATCATTTCCCATATTCATACCTTTCTCTCTTGCCTTGTCTCTACTTCTTGATTTACCATATCTTCCCAAATTTGATCCCTTGCCCCCACTATAAAGTTTAGAACCCTCTCTACATCCCTAGTTATGAGGCTCTCTAGAATACCGGCCCCAGCACGGTTCAGGTATAGATCGTCCCAACAGTACAGCCACTTTCCCCAGTACTGGTGCCAGTGCCCCACAAATCGGAACCCACTCTACCACAACAGTCTTTGAGCCATGCATTAATTTCTCTAATCTTATGTTAAGTTAATCTATCGTTCAACAATAAGTTGCAGTGCTGCAACAGTGGCCAGCATTTTACAAAGCTCCTGATGTGGGCTCAGTGGTGGATGGGGGCGGTGCTGAAAGATCATTCCGGCAGCAGCCCGCCATGGAGCCCGATGCCAGGAGGGACAGGCCTGATCTTCCTGGCGGCGGTGAGGTTCCATGGTAGGCCCCGCCACTGCTGGGCGACAGGACCATGATTAAAATATTCAGATTAGTAGAATGCATATATTTAAATAAAATTGACTCCAATATTACCGTCAGGGCCGTGATCTTCTGAGCAGTGGCTGGCACTCACTTGCCTTCACTTTCCCGTCTGGGGAAAGCAGATGCCTCGGTGGTGGGGAAGGGGGGAACCTAAGATTTTTAGTATGGGGCAGGGTGGAGCAGGGTCAAATTTACATCAATAGTGTAGGAGATGGTGGGAAGGGGTGACCTGTGCACTTTGTTCAGTTGTGGGGGTGGGGGAAGGTCAATTGTGGAAGGTAAGTGCTTTGGGGGGGGGGGGGAGTGGGAGAGGACAAATAATGAATTTTCTTGTTATTGGGGGATGGGAAAGGGTTGACAGTTTTTTAATCGGTACAGTGGTATAACTTTACAACTTTAAACATTTAAATTAGCTGGCAGGGCTTTTAAAATGGTACCGGTGCCTGTGCATAGGCAGCTGACACCATTGCTGCCATTGGAGAGCCTGCCGCCTCCATGTGATTGGGGGTGGGGGTGGGGGGGGGAGGGGGCGACCCGACCTGCATATTATTGTGGGCCGCCACGAGGAAGATTGCGGCAGCATGGTGGCGCGCGGCCCGACTGGTGCATAAAATCCAGCCCAGTCACGCACTACTTTATAATGGGGCAGGAGTTTCCGCGAGGTTGCGCTGCTTTTTCGGCAAAAATCACACAAAATTGGCCAAAACTGCACAAAAGAACATGGAATTTCAAACACAAATTCTGTTCTGCATAAATCGAGTTTCCATGATCTTTGCTTCTAGTTTATAAATTTGCAATAGAAGCCAGTTCTGCCTCCAATTCTGATCTGTTGTGCAGCCTGGATTTTATTCCCTCCATCATTGGTGGCCCCTTCTTCAGCTGTCAAGGTCCTGAACTCTGGAATTCCCTCCCTAAATATCTCCACCTCTCTACCTCCCTCTCCTCCTTTAAGACGCTCCTTAAAACCTATCTCTTTAACCAAACTTTTGGCTGATGTCCCAATATCTCCTTATATGACTGGATGTCAAATTTTATTTGATGATGATCAGTGAAATGACTTGGAACATTTACTGTGTTCATGGTGCTATCGGAATGCGAGTTGGTGCTGCCATAGAAACATCCCAGAGTACTTCCTGCAGTGGGACAGCTGGATCACAGTATGTCCTACTATTCCAAATATGGCCTCACCAGAGATCTGTACAAAATTAGGATTGTTATTATTTTGGCATATAGCCAAATGCCTTTAAGATGCACCAAAACAGAAGAAGTTCACTGTAGAGGATTTGGATCATTTGAGGAGCATGATTTGCTGAAGAAATGTCAGAGACTTTGAATATAATTTACCAAAATTCTTTATGTTATGATCCCCGTGGAAACCACCAACAAATGAAACGAATCGAATCCACCGACTGACCCCAAATTAGGAATCAAAAACCAAACAGACAAGATTTCACTTTTATAAATTTTATGTCAACACTCAAAGCAAAACCAAAATAAGTTAAACATGAACTCACAGCTAAATCACAGTCGATATATATCTTAAAGGTTACACGTTAACTGTCAGATGCAACAAGATAGTCCTTTCAAGGCTTCAGAAAAGTCTTATCAGCAAGGTGGCACTGAACAGTCCCAAATCCTTCAGGTCTTTGAACTTTCCAAGTAGATCTCCAGTTCCTGTCTCGCCAAGATGCAAATGCCAGCTTCCGTTCGATGGTAGTTTCTCTGCAATCCGAACCTCACCAAAAGTGCGCACCCTTCCAGAACTTCAATGGTTTTTCTCACAACAGTCCTGGTGGTGTAGCTTTACAGATAACTCTTTCAGTCACTGATGACAATGGTTGCAACTTGTCTTTTCCAAGGGCCAGCTACCAGAAAACGGGTTCCAATTCAAAGAGCTTCTCCTTTTAAAACTAACAGCTCCCAGCTTTTTTCCAGTTCAACAGCCCTGGGAGATTCTTTTAAAACAGCACACATTTTTTCTGCTTTTCAATCTCTTTAAACAACCAATCTCCCAGCTTTTTGAGCTGGCTTCTTGTGAAAATCACACGCAGCCTTTTTACTGGCTTAACACTCTGTATTACAGAGTTTTCTTGAAACTTAAACTAAAAACTTCTAGTCACGTGTCCTTGTTTATAAAGAAGTTTTTTGTTTTCAATCACTGGACTGTTTGTTTGTCTAACCTGGGTTTGACTTCCAACTTGGAAGACCCCAGCCCCAAATCAGGGACCGTTTCAAAAACTGAAACACATGCTCTACAGAACTCAGTTTCCATATGAAGACTTCGTACCATTTTGGATAGAAAAATTTGCCAGCGAACAGGAGGGTAGCCTTTTGCAAAAAGGAAAAAGGAGTAATCCAGAAAGCTCTAGGTCAGATAGTCTTACTTCAGTTGGTGGTAAATAACTAGAGTCTATAACGCAGGGTGAAATTATTAGCAGTTGGGAAACGTGAAATAATCAGGGTCAATGTAGGCTATGCTTGACCAACTTTACAGAATTCTTTGAAGAAATATTAATGGATCTGTTTTTTCTGTATTTTGAAAAAGCATTTGGTAAGGTATGGAATATAGCAGCATAGTGGTTATGCTACTGGATTAGTAATCCAAGGTATGACTTCAAATCCCACCTTGGCAGCGGGGGAATTTAAATTCAATTAAAGATCTGGATGAGAAAGCAATTGTCAGTAATGGTGATCCATGAAACTACCTGATTTCTGTAATAGCACATCTGGTTCACTACTGTTCTTTAGGGAAATCTGCCATTGTTACTCAGTCTGGCCTATATGTGACTCCAAACCACAGAAATGTGATTGACTCTTAACTACCCTCTGAAATGATCTAGCAAGCCGCTCAGTTGTATTCAAGGTGGTGACTCACCACCATCTTCATGGGCAATGAATGCTGGCCTTGCCAGTGATGCCCAAATCCCATGGATGAATAAAAAACACACTCCCTGTCTGGGCTCACATGTGAAGAATAGCCACTTGTGGGTGAGGATTATGGATAATTCAGCATCTCTAGATCGTATTCTAATGAATCAAGTCCAAAAAGGAAAGGGAGAAAAAAATTGATAAAAATGAAAACTAGTGTGCATTGAAGTAACAATAACTAAAATTGGGCTTCCAGTAAAACTAAAACCAATTTGAGGAGCAAACCTTAGTTCTGTGAGAAAAAGGCCATGAAAGAACAAGCATGAGTAGACATGTGGTAATTATGATAATTAATATATTTTTAAATATTCATGATCTATCCACAACCATAATATTTCCCCTAACCTCTTCATGCCAACTCCATCTCCCTAACCTCTGTGTCATGAAAACGTGCTATGCTGAATGATCTTTTTTAATCCATCGGTTGGAAACCTAAATTAAATTTTAAAAAGGAAGCAGGAGACAAAGAACTTAAATTAAACTTTTTTTAAAAAAGCAGCTAAGACGTCCACCACAATTTGCATTTAAATCTCCTACATACCAAGGTATTGAGGTGGAGATGCATGTCTGAATAGCCCTCATCCAGAACGGTGGCTTGAGCAGTTTGAATGAGCTACCTAGTATTGCCTTCATGAGCAAGACAATCAAAGCCATCTTGGAACATTAACACTAGTGAAGATGAACCTCAAAGAGTAAAGACTGAAACAATGGGACCCAAGATAGGGATTAGAATTCTTAAGACTTGAACTAATTAAGATGCAAAAGAGAGAATACACTGGGGCAATCATGTGACAGTCTCTCCATCAGTGTGAAAGCTTGGAATTTCTTTTGGTTACATCAGACAGGCACCTGAGTTTTAACCAGTGCAGGACCGAAGTGGAGGGTCTGTCTGTCTCACTCTCTCTGTCTGTCTAGGCAACGCTGTAAGTTCCAACCCTGCCTGCAGGCTGCAAAACATCCAAGTCTATGTTTGCTGCAGACAGAGACTCTGGGGAGAAAGCCATCTACCTCACTGTCTCCAAGAAAACACCGAACCAGGTGGCCACCTTTAACAAACAGAAACTTCAGGACAACAAGTTCAGCCCGAAGACAACTGAATTACCAGATGCCACAGACTGTCTATTCTTTTATTTGTTCTGGACTCTAATCCAACCAATCTACTCTTCTTCACTCTGTTAGCTATTTGTGTGTGTGTGATTCTCGTGTGTCTGTCTGTGTGTGTGTCTGTGTGTGTTTGTGTGTGAAAGGTGGAGCGTAGTTTCATATTTTACTTATATCAGGTTTTGATTTTAAGTACAATAAACTAACCTCTTTCTTGTTTAAACTCAAGAAAACCTGTCCAATTGGTTCTTTTATGATCATAGCACGTAAAGTGTTAAAACATTCACTGAATTTGTAAACACATCCACTATTTAAAAGAAATAAACCCTGTTGTGGTCAAACAAGGAACGGGTCAAGAGGGGAGCTTTTCAACCCCTCCTCACCTGATCGTACCAACTGAATGTCTCAGCTATGTTATTCTCTCTTCTGTGCCAAAGTGAATTTAGAACCGGTTGAATTTAATTCAGAGCTTGTGCTACTGAAACCACCTGGGTAAAATCTCTTACAAACAAACAGGGTAATTCTGCTTTAAATAAAATAAAACATTTTAATAAACTGCTTACCTTAAATAAATCAAGTTATTATTTTATGCAAGTCATGCAGTCATTGTATTATTATTTTGTTTATTTATGTAAATAACTTAAATAAAATGTTCTAATTTACTTATTTATAACTCAATAACTATTAAAAGAGAAAATGAGATAGTGAGTAAACATTTTTGCTCAATTTTTACCTAATTTTTAATTTCTCTCCAGCCTTGATTTTTCAATGGATTTGACTTTATTAACATTGGAATAAACTCAATTTAATGCACCAAGTTGAATCTATATAGCACCTACAGAAAAAATTGCCAAGCACTTCACAGAAACTTAAGGGAGAAAAAGCAAGGGAGAAGCAAGTGAATGTTTGTCAAAGACATGGGTTTAATGATGACCTTACAAGAATAGAGGCAGGTGAGGTGGTGGAAGGTTTGGGGGGGCGGGGGGGAATTTCCAAAATGTGGAGCCAAAGGCAGCTGAAAGCCAAGAGTGAGACAAAGAGAGGAAACAAATGCAAAAGAGGCTGGAGTCGAAAGAACAACAAATTTGAGGATTGGGGAGTTGGTGGGCCTGGAGCAGGAGGGGCAGAGGTGGACGTTATAGCACTGAAGGAGTTTACAGAGATAGGGAGGGTGAGACAATGGAGAGATATAAACACAAACGTAAGAATTTTAAATGCAATGCCTTGGCAGACTGAGAGCCAATGTAGGCCAATAAGGATAAGCTGATGGGCAAGCATTAGGTACAAATAATATCTAGTGGCAACATCAGTATTGGCTTGATCTTTATATGCTGCAAGCCTTCTGATCCTTTCTAACTAGGATGCCTAGTCTTCATTGGCTCAAATACCAGTGCTATTTATTGCTCTCATTGCAGGAAGAAGAACCTAAACCATATAGACAATGAATGGATCTCAGACACCATGCTGGACCTTGGAAAATGGATCTGATTGGATAAGCGAGTCCTGCACTACTGCACATAATTATCAACTGATTGATGTAATAGAAACAATCCTCCTTCCTTCATTTATTGGTGTTATCTGTTCAACAGGACTGGTCGGAAATATTCTCATCTTATTTACCATTATCAGGTACAGAAAAACAACAATGAAAGGATCTGAAAGATTAATTGAGTTACTGCTATACGAATTTGTAAAAGAAATTTACTGAATTAATGAACATCAGTGTTTAGATTTTATTTTAAGCATGACAGTGTTTCGTCTTTATGCGTGAGCTTTTAGAGATGTGCCACAGTAACAGAATTCTATTGTTGCTGTTAGGTGAAATTTACATTCTTTTGCTATCAGATAGTAAGAACAAGATTGATGGTTAGGCTTTTCAAGGAAATTTAATAAAATGGCTTTAAACATATTTAACAAGTCTGTGATGAAATATTCATTCATCAGATAGTAAAATATGAGTCAAAGGTACTGAAGAGCAAAGTTATTAAATGGGAAAGTGTCCCTCTGAGCTTTAGACAGCAGTACTGTAGTGCTACAGCAGTGTATTAGACATTTATCATATATGTTGGGGAGGAATGTCAGTTTTGTAGCCTACATTAATATGCACATGCAATTTGAGCAATTTCATAAAAATGTCTTGTATCAGAAAAGCCAAATACAGGTTAAGTTACTATGCAAAATTGATTAAATTGGTACATTTAATTATGTTCCCCATTTTAGTACATTGAACAAACATCTCTGTCAAACTTTGCTAATATGTTCTTACTGTGAAATTTAATGAGGTACGAAAATGGCTCAGGGATCATGACGTGTGATTAACCCAAGCCCGTTGCTTCCAATGCAGGCAGCATGCAAATTTCATGCTGCCTGTTCATTTACATGATTGCAGTTTGCAGCAAACTAAGCAGACTGTTGAGTGGCAGCATGCCTGAGCAGGGAGTGCACAGTCGTGACAGGCTAGCACGAGTTCAATCGAGCCTCCACTCCTTAAAGCCACTTGCAACTCTTAAGGGGGAGGTGCATTTTGATTGAAGCAGTTGCTGCAAGTCATTCTGGCAGTGAGCTTCTCCAGAGAAAGAGAGGATTGTACAGCATGGCAGACGGGGGCTCCAAGGTCCTCCAACACAGCACTGGAGGTCTTAGTGCAGGAGGTGGACAGGAACAGAGATGTTCTCTATTAACAGGGGACAAGGGTGCCCTCCAGCCAGACACTGTGAATGCAGTGGGAGTGGGACCATCATGGTCGGCAGTCTAGCCCCAAGGATCTCGTTGCAGTGCCACAAGAAGTTTAATGACCACATATGAGTGATCAAGGTGAGTGAATACATAACAAAATGCCATATCCTTAAAACTGAACCACTAGCCTCACAATGCTCAATTCACCATCCCCAATTTGAGCACCTACTCTAATTCACCTCTCTATCAACCAAAATCCGACACATTCATAGTTCCAGCTTATTCTCACACATTTAACACTGCCACATGTCTCACACCACATTTCTCAGCTTGCACACTATTCAACAATGACAGGCACATTACCCAAACACATTGTACTACACTCACTGACACACTTTCCACTCTCTTGAAGGACAAGATGATGTATAACCATAGGCAGCAGGATCATTTTTTTAATTCTTTCATGAAATGTGTGCATCACTGGCAAGACCAGCATTTGTTGCCCATCCCTAATTGCCATTGACAAGGTCGTGGTGAGCTTCTTGAACCACTAGAGTCCATCTGATGCGGGTACACCCACAGTGCTGGTTAGGAAGGGAGTTCCAGGATTGTGATCCAATGGCAGTGAAGGAAAAGCGATATATTTCCAAGTCAGGATGGTGTGTGGCTTGGAGGCGAACTTGCAGGGTGGTGTTCCCATGCACCTGCTATCCTTGTCCTTCTAGATGGTAGAGGTTGGGGGTTTGGAAGTGCTGTCTAAGGAGCCTTGGTGCGTTGCTGCAGTGCATCTTGTAGATGGTACACACTGCTGCCACTGTGCATTGGTGGTGAAGGGAGGGAATGTTTAAGTTGGTGGATGGGGTGCCGATCAGGCGGCCTGCTTTGTTCTGGATTGTGTCGAGATGCTTGAGTGTGTTGGAGCCAGACACATCGTCATTGCTTGGCACTTGTGTGGTGCAAATGTAAGGATGGCAGATTTCCTTCCCTGAAGGACATTAGTGAAATGATGGATTTTTACAACAATTGATGATAGTTTCATGGTCAACATTGCTGACTCGCTTTCAATTCCAGATTTTCATTAATTAATTGAATTTTTATTCATTAATTGAATTTAAATTCCGCCATCTGCCATATTGGGATTTGAACCCATATCCCCAGAATATTAGCCTGAGTCTCTGGATTACTAGTCCAGTGATATTAACACTATGCCACCATCTCCCCTAACTGGCAGCGAACAAGCATGGCTGCATGTCCTTACCCTGTGGAGGAGGCAGTGCTGGCCATCACTGGAGCAGCCATGACCTGCAGGCATGGCCAGTGGCAGGGCTGAAAGCAGCAAAGATGATGGTATGCTCATGCCTAATCCTTCTTCTCACATCTCACTTCTCTCTCATTCCTCAATCTCTTCTGATTTACAAGCTACAGAAGGTGTAAGCATGCACCTCTTGGTTCCGTCACCCCTGGCACCCCTCACTGCAACCTTACCCTTGTGCCTTTCCCCTTTCAGATACTCAAGAATTGCCACCTAGATAAGCAGTGATTCAGTTGCAAGAAGTGGAAGAGGAAGAAAAGACTGATGATGGAGTTACTCGTTATCACCCTTGCAACCACCAGTTCAGATACTGACTTTGCAGATACTTTAGAAGAAAGCTTAGAGGAGGGATCTGCATATGGTGGGACACCGGGCATGAGTGGCCTGCAGCCAGGGCAGGGGGAAAGGGTGGCACAGGTGAGTACTTGATGGAGGGAGGGGGCGCACACAAGTTCTGCTGCAAAGGACTCAGATGAAGATTTCGACCGGGCAATGTACAGAAGAAGGCTCATAACTATGCACATGTATTGCTTGATATATTGGGAGGCCTGTCAGAAAGCCTGTAGTCAATATCAAAGTGCACGGACGAGGCACTAACTGTGCACCCAGCTTTCTGGAGAGCTTGGAGCCCATTGTTTTCAGTGCGGAAGTGGTTGCCATCTCCATTATCACACCAAAATAAAAGCAAAGTACTGCGGATTCTGGAAATCTGCTCTGATGAAAGGTCACTGACCTGAAACATTAACTCTGAACAAAGAAAAGAACAAAGAACAAAGAACAAAGAAAATTACAGCACAGGAACAGGCCCTTCGGCCCTCCAAGCCTGCACCGATCCAGATCCTCTATCTAAACATGTCGCCTATTTTCTTAGGGTCTGTATCTCTTTGCTTCCTGCCCATTCATGCATCTGTCTAGATACATCTTAAAAGACGCTATCGTGCCCGCGTCTACCACCTCCGCTGGCAACGCGTTCCAGGCACCCACCACCCTCTGCGTAAAGAACTTTCCACGCATATCCCCCCTAAACTTTTCCCCTCGCACTTTGAACTCGTGACCCCTAGTAATTGAATCCCCCACTCTGGGAAAAAGCTTCTTGCTATCCACCCTGTCTATACCTCTCATGATTTTGTACACCTCAATCAGGTCCCCCCTCAACCTCCGTCTTTCTAATGAAAATAATCCTAATCTGCTCAACCTCTCTTCATAGCTAGCGCCCTCCATACCAGGCAACATCCTGGTGAACCTCCTCTGCACCCTGTCCAAAGCATCTACATCCTTTTGGTAATGTGGCGACCAGAACTGCACGCAGTATTCCAAATGTGGCCGAACCAAAGTTCTATACAACTGTAACATGACCTGCCAACCCTTGTACTCAATATCCCGTCCGATGAAGGAAAGCATGCCGTATGCCTTCTTGACCACTCTATTGACCTGCGTTGTCACCTTCAGGGAACAATGGACCTGAACACCCAAGTCTCTCTGTACATCAATTTTCCCCAGGACTTTTCCATTTACTGTATAATTCACTCTTGAATTGGATCTTCCAAAATGCATCACCTCGCATTTGTCCTGATTGAACTCCATCTGCCATTTTACTGCCCAACTCTCCAATCTATTTATATTCTGCTGTATTCTCTGACAGTCCCCTTCACTATCTGCTACTCCACCAATCTTAGTGTCGTCTGCAAACTTGCTAATCAGACCACCTATACTTTCCTCCAAATCATTTATGTATATCACAAATCTGCTTCTCTCTCCACAGATGCTGCCAGTCCTGCTGAGTATTTCCAGCACTTACTGTTTTTATTCCATTACTACACCTGTGGATTTAACCATGATGTAACATCTGATGGCTGACATTTGAGCTTCCATTGAAACACAAACAGAAGTCTGACTGCTCCTTTGGAACCTCAGACTGAAATCATGCAAGCTCAGCTTACTACCATGGATGTCTAGACTGCTGCCATCATGGCTGTGGATACCAGTGTTCAAAGGAACTTGCAATCTCTCACTGCAATGCAGTAATCTGTCCTCTAACTCATAGCTAGGGTTGCTGAGGCACTGCTCCAGGGGAGTGACAGTGGCTCCCTGGAGCACAAGCCTGCTGTCCACCCTCAGGATAACAGCATTCATCCGCAGCATCCCACAGCCACTCGGCCAGTGTCCTGCTGTTACTGTCAGCAAGCCAGCCCAGACTGCTGTGGTGGTGCAGTCCAAAGCCAGGTCTTCTAGCCCCAGAGCTGCATGAAGTTGTCCAGCAAGGCCATCTGCTGTCTTCCCCATTGACAGTCAGCAGCATTCTGCCAGCCATGCTACAGCCACTGGAGTAGCCCTGTGTAAGAGCAAAAGGCTAGACAAAGACACACGGAAGACAGGCACTAAGGGAATGCACAAGGGTGATTCGTTCATGTTTGTAAGGGACATTGGATGGTTTGATTGATAAAGTTGGTTTGAAATAGTTGTTTTGTGTTGGTTTTATTTTTAGCATTGTGACCAAGAGGATGCTGTGATGGTCAGTAACAGAGGGAAGGTAAGACGTGGGACTGTTTTTGAATGGGAAATTGTGATCGCTAGTTTCGCAGTCAGATGAGGTGATCATGGACAACATGACCAGAACTGGGCTGTTGTAATTGCCTCCTCCCTTCTTCCTCCTCCTCCTCAGCTGCTCAATACATACCAGGCAGCTAGGTGCCCTCATGGTGGAGAGGTCTTGCAAGACACAGCAGACCACCACGACTCATGAGATGTTCTTTGGAAAGTACTGTAGGACTCCTACCGAGTAGTCCACACAGCGGAAGTGTTGTCCAATGGTCTGCTTGATAAAATCTCGGGTGGCAGCTTGGCTTTTGTTATATGCATGCTGCCCACATGTGTGTTGGTTGCACACCGGAGTCAAGAGCCAGGTGGTCAGCAGATAACCCTTCATGCCCAGTACCTAGCCTCTGGTTTCTCATGGTAGTTCAAATGTAGATGGTACAATGGACTGGAGCAGAATAAAGGTATCATAGCTACTGCTAGGATACCTGCATTGACCTGCATGATGCCCTGAGTGTGGTCACACATCAGATGGACATTGAGAGAGTGGAACCATTTGCAGTTTCAGTATATTTCTAAATTTATATATGCCACCCGCAAAGCGACATACTTGCAGTCAATGGCACCTTACACCATCAGGATGCCTGCTATCCTGGCAAAGCCAGATGCTCAATCTGCCTGCTTTCTCTGGAAAGACAGAATGCAAGAAATTCCCCTCTCTGTCCATACAGAGCATCAGTGACCTCCCTTATACAGTGGTGGAAGGCGAACTGTGAGATGTTGAAGATGTTGCTTGCTCCAGCCTGGAAGGAGCCTGACATGAAGATGTTGAAGGCCATGGTCACTTTTACAGCCAAAGGCAGTGCTGTCCTCACCTTGCTCTGAGGCTTCAGGTCTGCCTGCAACAGGTGGCAGATTTCAGTGAGCATCTCCTTTGTAAAACAGAGATGGTGAAAATCCTGTTTCTCGCTGAGGGTGACAATGGAAATATGCTCCCTAAAGTCCCTAAGTTGATTCAGCCTCTTGCTGAGAACCCGTCTCCCCCTTCTCCTCCACCCTTTTCGAACAGCTTGTTTTGCTCTCTGTTGTCTCTGGTCATTGTCCCTGTCATACTGCGGGCCCAGGGGAATAGAAACTACAGGACCCAGGACTGAATGAACAGATTTGAACCATGATGAGGATCAAAATTAGTCCACCAGGAGCAACTGTATATGAATATAGGCCCAATTTACTCAGTGTCTCATCTTAGGACAACCCTCTCATCCTAGGGACCAATCTAGTGAACATTCGCTGTACCGCCTCCAATGTAAGTATTTCCTTCTTACAATATGGAGATCAAAACTGCATACAGTAGTCCAGGCATGGTCTCACCAAAGCTCTGTACAATTGTAGCAAGACTTCCTTATTCTTGTACTCCAATATTCTTGCAATAAAGGTCAACATGCCATTTGCCTTCCTAATTGCTTGCTATACCTGCATGCTGACCTTCTGTCTTCCTTGTGCAAGCACACCCAAGTTTCTCTGAACATCAGCATTTAGAAGTTTCATGCCTTTTAAAAAATATTCTGCATGTCTGTTCTTACCAAAATGAATGACCTCACACTTCTCCACATTACACTCCATCTGCCACCTTGTTGACCTGTCTATATCTCTTTGTAGCCTCTTTGTGTCCTCCTCACAGCTTACATTACTACCTAGCTTTGTATCTTAGATTCATTACTCTCAATCTTGTTGTCTAAGTCATTAATAAAGATTGTAAATAGCTGAGGCCCCAGCACTGATTTTTGAGGCACTCCACTAGTTACAGCCTGCCAACTTGACAATGGCCCGTTTAGCCCTACTCTCTGCTTTCCGTCCATTAACCAATCCTCTATCCATGCTAATATATTGCCTCCAACTCCATGTGCCCTTCATTATCTTGTGTATTAGCCTTTTGTGCGACACCTTATCGAATGCCTTTTGGAAATCGAAGTATACTACATCCACTGGTTCCCCTTTATCTACCCTCCAATTTACATCTGAAAAAAACGCAAACATATTTTCCCTTTCATAAAACCATCTTAACTTTGTCTGGTCATACTATGATTTGCTAAGTGCATTGTTAAGACTTCCTTAATAAAAGATTCCAGCAATTTTCCGATGACTGATGTCAGGCTAACTGGCCTGTAGTTCCCTGCTTTCTCTCTCCCTCCTTTCTAAAATAGTGGTATTACACCATATGGGGAATGAATCAATACCCAAATAAATGAGCCTGAGTAAATGTTGTTATTAACACGGTTATCACTGTGAAATGCATATTGTTCAAGGTCATAAAAAGGTTATCTGTGATATTACAGCCCCATTATTTGAACAAGCCCACCACTAAAAAAAATTAAATTTTGCTGGTAACACAGTATACCAGGCAATCATACAATGCTGTTTGAATTAATTTTGGATTTGTTTCAGGTCAGTGAGGAAGACCATCCCAGATGTTTATATTTGTAACCTGGCGGTGGCAGATTTGGTTCATATTATTGGAATGCCATTCCTGATTCATCAGTGGGCACGAGGAGGAGAGTGGGTGTTTGGCAATACGCTCTGCACCATTACCACATCGCTTGACAGTTGCAACCAGTTTTCCTGTTGTGCAATTATGACAGCTATGAGCCTGGACAGGTAAGCAAGAGCACGATGTTGTTACTTTAACAAATCTTTAAAATACTCTAAAAGAACTCCTGATCTTTTTCTATTCGTGCATTCATGGGATGTGGGTGTCCATCACTAATTGCCTTCTTGAATACAATTGCATTGTTTGCTAGGCCCTTTCAGAGGGCAGTTAAGAGTCAACCACATTGCTCTGCGTCTGGAATCACATATAGGCCAGAGCGATAAAGGACAGCAGATTTCCTTCCCTAAAGGGCATAGTGAACCAGATGTGTTTTTATGACAACCCAGTAGTGTCATGGCCACCAATACCGTTACTTTTTTATTCCACATTTATTTAATTTATTGCATTTAAATTTCCCAGCTGCTGTGATAGGATTTGAAGTCATGACTCAAGATCAATTAGTTCCAGCTTCTGTAAAATAACCACAAAGCAACTGTACCCCCTCTCCATACTGTATTTACCCACCCACAAATGATGGGCGTTATAGGACAATCACATGCAATTAAATGCTGAGGACTCTGTTAGGTCTCACCCCTGGAAATTTGTCAGGGTCAGATATGATGGTACAAGTGTGGTGCCAGAGGACTGGAGGCTAGCTAACATGGTATCATTGTTTAAAAAGGGAAAAAGGGATAGATTGTGTAAATACAGGCCAGTCAGGCTAGCCTCAGTGGTGGGAAAGTTATTGGAAAAAATTCTGAGGGAATGGATACATTTTCATTTCGAAAAATACAGATTAATCAAAGACACTCAACATGGATCTGTTAAGGGAAGGTCAGGTCTAACTATCATAGAGTCATAGAAGGAGGCCATTTGGCCCATCTCGTCCATGCTGGCTCTCCTCAGAGCAATCCAATCAGTCCCGCTCCCCTGCTCAATCCCCGTAGCCCTGCAAGTTTATTTCTTTCAAATGCCCATCCAATTACCTTTTGAAGTCATTGATTGTCTCTGTTTCCACCACCCTCCTGGACAGCGAGTTTCACGTTATTACCTTTCCCCTGCAGCACTTGCCCAAATCTTCAATCCGTGTCCCCTAGTTCTTGTACCATCAGTTAATGGGTACTGGTTTACCTTGTCTAACCTATTTAAGCCTGTTATACTCTTGTACACCTCTATCAAATCTCCCCTCAATTTCCTTTGCTCCAGGGAGAACAACCTAGCTTTTTCAACCTAACCTTGCAAGTAAAATCCCCCATCCCTGGAACCATTCTGGTAAATCCCTTCTGCACCCTTTCAAATATCCTCACATCCTTCCTAAAGTGTGGTGATCAGACTGGACACAATACTCCAGTTGGGACCTAACCAGACTTTTAGAAAGGTTCAGCATAATTTCCCTGCATTTGTACTCAATGCCTCTATTTACAAAGCCCAAGATCCCATATGCTTTATTAACCACTCTCTCAATATGTCCTGTCACCTTCAAAGATCAATGCTCATGCACCCCAGGTCCGTATGTATCTGCACACACACTCTTTAAAGCTGTGTCATTAAGTCTATATTGCCTCTCCCTATCCCTTCTGCCAAAATGCATCACCTCACACTTGTCAGTATTAAATTCCATCTGCCACCTGTCTGCCCATTCTGCTAGCCTATCTATGTCCTTTTGTAGGTGGTTCATATCATCCTCACTGTTTGCCACTCCTCCAAGTTTGGTATCATCGGCAAATTTTGAAATTCTCTGTATTCCAAGATGCAAATCATTTATCTATAGCAAAAAAACAGTAGCCCTAGCATTGACCTTGGGGAACACCACAGACTAGCATCCTCCAATGTGAAAAACAACTATTCACCACAACTCGTTTTCTGTCTTTAAGCCAATTTTTTTTATTCAATTGGACACTGACCCTCCTGTTCCATGAGCCTCAATTTTGTTAGCCAGCCTTTTATGTGGTACTTTATCAAACACTTTCTTAAAATCCATATAGACAAGATCCACCACATTCACAACAACAAGAACACAAAAATTAAGAGCAGGAGAAGAAAATATGGCCCATCGAGCCTGCATCACCATTCAATACATTCATGGCTGATCTTAGGCTTCAACTCTACTTTCCCACCACTCGCCATATCCCTTTATTCCATGAGAGACCAAGAATCTGTCTATCCCAGCTTTAATTGTATTCAATGATGGAGCATCCACAACCTTCTGGGGTAGAGAATTCCAAAGATTCACAACCCTTTGAGTGAAGTAATTTCTTCTCATCTCAGTCGTGAATGATTGGTCCCTTATCCTGAGACTGTGCCCCTGTGTTCCTAGATTCCTCAACCAGCAGAAACAATCTCTCAGTGTCTACCCTCTCCATCCCCTTCAGAGTCTTGTATGTTTCAATGAGATCGCCTGTCATTCTTCTCAGCTCCAGAGAACACAGGCCCAATTTACTCAGACTCTCATCATAGGACACCCCCTCATTCCGGGACCAATTTAGTAAACCTTCACTGCACTGCCTCCAATGCAAGTATATCTTTTCTTAAATGTGGAGACCAAAATTGCACACAGTACTCCAGATGTGGTCTCACCAAAACTCTGTACAATTTTAGCAAGACTTCGATATTCCTGTACTCCAATCCCCTTGCAATAAAGGCCAACATGCCATTTGCCTTCCTAATTGCTTGCCGTACCTGCATGCTAACTTTCTGCGTTCCTTTACAAGCATGCTCAAATATCTTTGAACATCAACACTTTCAAGTTTCACACCTTTTAAAAAAAATTCTGCTTTTCTATTCTTATGACCAAAGTAAATAACTTCACACTTCCCTATATTATACTCCATCTGCCATCTTGTTGCCCACTCACTAAACCTGCCTATATCTCTTTGCAACCTCTCTGTGTCCTCCCCACAATTTACTTTTCCACCTACCTTTGTATCATCAGCAAACTTAGATACATTACTCTCTGTCTCTTCATTTAAGTCATTAATATAGCTTGTGAATAGCTGAGGCCCCAGCACTGATCCTTGCAGCACTCCATTATTTATTGCCTGCCAACTTGAAAATGCCTCATTTATGCCCACTCTTTGCTTCCTGTCAATTAACCAATCCTCTATCCATTCCAATATATTACCCCCAACTCCATGAGCCCTTATCTTGCCTATTAACCTTTTGTGTGGCACCTTAGCGAATGCCTTTTGGAATTCCAAGTATACTACATCTACTGGTTCCCTTTATCTACCCAACTAGTTACATTCTCAAAAAACTCAAATAAATTTATCAAACAGGATTTCCCTTTGGTAAAACCATGTTAACTTGTTCTAATCATACTGTGCTTTTCTAAGTGCATTGTTAAGACTTTCTTAATAATAGATTCCAGCATTTTCCCAACGACTGACTGACCTGTAATTCCCAGTTTTCTCTCTCCTTCCTTTCTTGAGAAGCAGTGTAACATTTTCCAACTTCCAATCTGATGGGACCGTTCCCAAATTTTGGTAAATCATAGCTAGCAGATCCACTACCTCTGCAACTATCCCTTTTAGAATCCTAGGGTGTAAGCCACCAAGTACCAGGGTTTTGTCAGATTTTAGTCCCTTAAGTTTCTCCCATACTTTTTCTCTGCTGATTTTAGTTTCCTTAATTTCCCTTCATCAACCTTCTCTGTTACTTCATCAAAAAATTCAATTAGTTTGTCAGTCATGATCTGCCCTTTACAAATCCGTGCTGGCTATCCTTAATTTACTTAAACCATTCCAAGCGCCTGTTGATTTTTTCTAAAACCTTATCCACCACTGATGTTAAACTAACTGGCCTGTAGTTGCTAGGACTGCCCTTACACCCTTTCCTGAATAAGGGTGTCACATTTGCTACTCTCCAATCCTCTGGCACCTCTCCCATATCTAGGGAAGATTGGAAGATTATGGCAAGCCGTTCCGCTATCTCCATCCCCACTTCCTTTAGCAACCTGGGATGCAAGCCATCCAGAACAGTTGACTTATCAACCCTAAGCATAGCCAGTCTTTCCAATACCTCCTGCCCCTCAATTTTTACCTTGTCCATTGCCTCTACTCTCTCCACTTCTACCGATATTTTGTCCAATCCCTCTTCCTTAGAGAACATTGATACAAAGTACTCAAGTATATTTGCTTTGCCCTGTGCCTCTAAGCATATATGATTCTCTTTGTCCCTAATAGGCCCCACTGCACCTCTTACTACCCGTTCAATATTTACATGCCGGTAGAAGATTTTTGGGTTCCCTTTTATGTTGACTGCCATTCTAGTCGCATATTCTGTCTTTGTCAGTTTTATTTTCCTCTTCACCTCCCCTCTTAACTTATTGTATTTGACCTGGTTCTCACTTAAGAATTCACCTGAAAAGCATCATACACCCTCTTTTTTTGTTTCATCATTATCTCTACCTCCTTCATCATCCAAGGAGCCCTGTTTTTGGTTCCCCTATCTTTCACCCTTGTTGGAATGCATCTAACCTGCACCTGAAGCATCTCTTCCTGAAAGATAACCCATTGTTCCACTACAGTTTTTCCTGTCAATCTTTGGTTCCATTTTAGCCTGGCTAGATCCCTTCTCATTGCATTGAAATTAGCCCTCTTCCAATCCAGCCATTCTACCTTATATTGTTCCTTGCTTTTCTGCATTACGAGCTATATTTCTGTTATTGTCACTACATCATATTTCCATACTGCTATTTGTGCTTGTAGCTCATCAACCTTATTCATCACACTTTGTGCATTTACATACATGCATTGTGATCCTGTTTTTGCTTTTCTCTAGCCCTTCTCAGTCTGCTCCTATATAATATGGAACTATTCCCTTCTGTACTACTTTTGAACACTCTCACATTATGCACCTTATTTCTCTTTTCTACTTCTATATGCTGGTGCCCATCTCCCTGCCAATTTAGTCCATACACTTCACAACCACACTGGTGAAGCTCTTCAAGGACATTGGACCCAGTCCTCCCTGTTGAATAGGTGCCTTCTGCCCCAGAACTGGTCCCAATGCCCCAAGAATCTGAAGCCCTCCCTCCTGCACCATGCTTCAAGCCACACATTGATCCTCCCTATCAGTGTGTAGCACAACTTCTGACTCACTCCCTTCCCCCTGCAGAATATCCTGTACCCTCTCTGTGATATCCTTTAACCTGGCACCAGGGAGGCAACTCACTGGGCTGAATTTTACAGTGCCCCCCCCCCACCCCACCCCACCGACATCAGGGGTCATGGCGGAGGGGGGGTGCTGGAAAATGCATCCCGCAGAGGCCCGGCATGGGCCTCGACACTGGATAGGCCCAGCCCGATGTTGCCGGTGGTGGCGATGCCTCATAGCAGCCCCCTCCCCCCCAACCCAAGACATGTGAGGTGTCCTAGAGTTCCCACATGGAACAGGAATTGCAAACAACATGTCACAGCTTCCCATTATGATCTAAAAAAACCTCTCTTCCCTCTTTTATAATATAGTTGATCCAAGTTTAAACTATTTATTTTAATTAATGCCTCGAGACCTGCTCTGTGCTACTACCCTTATTAATACACTCACTGTTATACTCACCCTGATTGAGGTTATTAACATCCTGGCTCCTAATGTGAAAGAGGGAGAAAAAGAGAAACACTCACTAAACAATCACTATTTTAAATAAAAATAAAATAAAATTAAATTAAAATTAAAAAAGAATAAAAAGTAAAAATAAATAAAATTTAAAAAATAAAATAAAATAAATAAATAATAAATAAATAAAAATAAATAATAATAAATTAAATAAAATAAAAAAATAAGTCACTTACCTTTCCTGTGACGTCACACTTCGGATTTTTTTTTCCTGATTTCCTCTTGCAGTGCTCTATCTCACTCTGTCTGCCGTTGCTTTATCCTTGCTGCATGTCGTGCCTTCTGCTATTCCCACAGTGCTCTTGTTGAGGAGGTAAGAAGGAGGGTCGATGGAGGTAGTGCATTTGATGTAATCTATCTGGATTTTGGCAAGGCTTTTGATAAGGTCCCACATGGAAGACTGGTCACAACAGTAAAAGCCTATGGGATCCAAGGCAATGTGGCAAGTTGGATCCAAAATTGAGTCAGAGGCAGGAAGCAAAGGAGAATGGTCGATGGGTCTTTTCGTGATGAGAATTCTGTTTCCAGTGGGGTTCCACAGATCTTAGTACTAGGTCTCTTGTTTTTTGTGGTATATCTCAATGATTTGGACTTGTGGTTGATAATGAAGAAGAAAGCTGTAGACTGCAGGAAGACTGAGGTAATGCATTTGGGGAAGGCTAACAAGACAAGGACATACACAATAAATGGTCAGATACTGAGAAGTGTAGAAGAACAGAGGGACATTGGAGTATAATGCCACAGATCTCTGAATGTGGCCAGACAGGTAGATAAGGTGTTCAAGAAGGCATACGCTATACTTGCTCTTATTAGCTGAGTCATAGAATATTGTTATGATCCCTGTGGAGACCACCAACAAATCAAAAAAAAAATCAAATCCACCAACTGAACCCAATCTAGGAAACCAAAACCCAAACAGAGATTTCACTTTTATAAATTTTACTGTAACACTCAAACCAAAACCAGCATAAATTAAAAGTGAACTAACAGTTAACTTCTGTTTATATATATATATATATATATCTTAAAGGTTACACATTAATTAGCAGAAGCATCAAAGATAGTCCTTACAGATCTTAAGAATAGTCTTATCAACAAGCTGGTGCTAAACAGTCCCACAGTACAACAAAATCAGAATCTTCCTCAGGCAGTTCTTTAAGTTCTGTCCTCCAGGATGCAAATACAGAAGTAATGAGGTCCTGTCGATAGCAAGCGATGAAATCTTGCCTTTATTGGTTCGATCTTGTCACCTCTTGAACCACCTCTGCCTTTCTCACTACCGTCCTGATGGCGTGGTATCATTGATAACCTTTTACTCACCGAAGACAACTGCCGTAAGTCATTCACCAATGGTCAGCCCTCAGTCCAGGTTTCTTTGTCAGCAGTCAAACTACTTCAACCAGCTGCTTTGTAGTCTGATTCTCGAGAACCTGCAGCCCTCAGTCAGTCTCTTTAAAACAAACTGGCTGATTTTCCATCCACTGCAGAATTCTTCACAATTTCCAAAAGTTTTCTTTTTAAAAACACATGTAGCCTTTTGCTGGCTCAACACCTTATAGATTTTCTTGCTAAACTGTAACTAAAACCTCCAGTCACATGTCCTTGGTTAAAAAACTGCATGTTTGTTCTCAATTACAGGACAGTTTGTTTGTTTGTCTAACCTGGGTTTGATTCCCAGAACTTGGAGACCACAGCCTGAAATCAGGGACCGTCTCAAAAGTACAAACAGAAGCTGTAGAGAACTCAGTTTACACACAGAGACTCCATAACACATCCCCGCTTGAAAAAAGACCTTACAATAGTATGGTTTTCTTTAAACAGTTCAACAAACAAAAACAATAAATTCTTAATATCATAAAAATGTTTAACAAATAGCTTATTGTATGCTGTACAGGTATTATTTTCACATCTCAGAGCTTTCCTTCACTCTTACAGCTTTCTTAAATTCTGGACTGAGCATCAGCAATTACATTAATTTTCCTTGCAACATGTATAATTTTCAATGTAAATGGCTGTAACATTAAGCTCCAGTGAAACAACCTGAGGTTCTTTGTCTTGAACTTTTCCACAAACACAAGTGGATTGTGATCTATATAAACCAATACTTCTCTCTCTAGCTATTGGTTACGTACACCTCAAAAGTTGTAAAGCTAATGCAAGACTTAAATCTTATTATTCGATGGTCAAGTAACTTGTTTGATGTTTATTGAGCTTCCTAGAGTAGTAGCTATTGGGCCGTTCCATACCAGCATCATCATCTTGGAGCAGCACCGCTCCTACCCCTAGGTCACTGGCATCGATAGTCACTTTGAATTGTTTATTAAAATCTGGGGCTGCAAGAACTGGTACTTTTCTGAAAATGGCCTTTCACTTCTCAAATGCGATCTGCCTGTTGTGCCTCAATCAAAAAGGATCTGCTAAACAATTCACCATTGTTAGCCTTGGAGCTTTTACCACCAACATCTCCATCCACATCTGACCATTCGGACTTCATGTTCTTTTTCAATAGATTATTCAATGGAATGATCACTGTGCTGACGTTAGAGATAAATTTCCTGTAGAACCCAAACATACCCAGAAATCGTAACACTTCTTTCTTTGTCTTGGGTACAGGAAAATCTATTATTGCCTGAAACTTGGCCTCTTGTGGTAATACTTGACCTTGATCCACGATATGTCCTGAATAAGTGAGTGTGACCTTGGGAAACTCACTCTTAGCCAGGTTCATGACAAGGTTAGCTTTGGCCAGCATGTCAAACAGAGCTCTTAAATGTTGGAAATGATCACTCCATGTGTCACTGTACACCAAAAGGCTATGGATGTACACAACACAATTACTCCATCTTGGAAGCTCGCCGCCAAGATCGTCAGCAAGCTATAAAAATTCAGCCCATAATCTAAGAGGGTAGTTTCCTCCTCCTGTGCAAAAAATCTCTCCTTAATGAGTTAAAGAGGATCCTTAACCTTATGCCATGACCAGTTCAAATGGACTGAAACCAGTGGACTCATTTGGTGTGTCCCTGGTTGCAAATCATAAAAATGATATACCTTTATCCCAGTCATGGGGATACTCAAAACAATAGGCCCTAATCATACTCTTTAGGGTTTGGTTATATCTCTCTAAAGAACCTTGCAACTGTGGGTAATGTGCAGATGATTTGAGTTGCTTCACTCCTAAATTACACATGACCTTCTGAAATACCCCTGACATGAAAATTGACCCTGGGTCCAACTGAATTTCTTTCGGCAACCCATATCAAGTGAAAAACTGAATCACAACTTATGCTGTGATTTCTTTCAAGGGTATTGCCTATGGAAATTCGGTGGACAAATCCATGATAGTTAGGAGATACTTGTGACCTGACTTAGTCGTGGGTAAGGGTCCAACATAATCCACAAGAACCCTACTAAATGATTTGTCTAATGCAGGTATCGGTATTAATGGGGCTGGCTTAACCGAAGGTTGTAGCTTCCCAATCATCTGAAATGTGTGACACTTCTTACAGAAGTCAACCACATCCCTGTGCAGCTTCAGCCAGTAAAAATGCATCATTACCCTAGGCTATATCTTCCAAATACCCAAATGGCCTGTGTCTAGAATCTCATGGGCAATCCTCAAAATTTCACTGTGGTAGCAAGGAGGGACAGCAATTTGATGAACTACAGCCCAATCCTCATCAGTGAACCTTTGGGGAGGTCTCCACTTCCTCATCAAAATATCATTCTTAACATAATAACACTCTGGGACCTTTTCAGCTTCTGCCTCAGAACACGGCATCTGAGACAAGCTTCTTAACTCAGGGTCTGCCTGTTGTGCCTCAATCAAAGAGGATCTGCTAAACAATTCACCATTGTTAGCCTTGGAGCTTTTACCACCAACATCTCCATCCGCATCCTAGAAAAAGGTTTCAGCCAACCAAACACCTAAATTGTTCTCCACAACATCTGAATCCTGTTTAACCCAATGAGCCTGGGATCTAGACATAACACAATCTGGGAAATTCTTCCTGCAAAACTCAGTTTCAGCAACCTCAATTGGCCTTTCCGAAACTACTGGAGACGCCAATACGTTATCCCCAGCCAAGTCATTTCCTAGCAGAAAATATACACCGTCAATGGGCAATCTAGGAACCACATCAACAGTGTCAGGACCAGTGACCAAGTCACATTTTAAGGAACAGATAAATAGGTTCTATCTATCCCTTGGATTACCACCTTTGCATTCAGCGAACTACTGGGGAAAATGTTCATGCCACCTGCCAACATCAGTGACTATGCCACCCCTGTATCTCTAAGGATAACAATTGGCTTGCCTGCCTCACCAGACGACTGTGGAAATACTTCACCCTTAAACAGAAAACTTTGATAGCCTTCTGCAACATGATTCACTCTATTAGTGAATGTGGGAGTAACTACCTGCTTATTGTGGACCTTACCTGCTAAGATAATATTTCCTGAGGAAACACCCTTCGACAGTACACAATGGGCTTGTTTTACCACTTCCAATAGTCAGCCTTCACATGTCCTTTTTATAGCATGTCAGTCATCTTGAACCAGACGTTTCCTCTTGGCTTTCTCTTTTATTAACCTGAGGAATGTCTGTGTTTTTATCTTTGCCATCTTCCTCAATGGAGCCAGATCTCTTTTCATTATCAAACTTCCAATCTCTCCAATATCTTTAATAGTTTCCAAACTGGGGCCTGTAACTACTACCTTTGTGGGTCAATTTGTAATCATCTGCATTACTGTGGTATCCCTTATTTTACCAACTTATGTTCTTCTGGGTGGGACCGTATTCCTGAAGGGACACTATTTTTGAATCCTTCCATCAGAATTATTTCCCTGAGGTTCTCAAATTCTTGTGGAATCTTCATCAATCTGCACCACCCATCAAATATCATTTCCTTCGCTGTAGCAAATTCCGTGTATGTCTGGCCCTGTTTCTTTCTTAAATTCCTGAATTTTTGTTTGTAGGCCTCTGGTACTAACTCAGGCTGTCTTTACTCTGTTATAATTTCGTGAGTGTTCATCTGAAAGACATGAGTACACCTCCAAAGCTTTCTTTACGAAAACACTCTGTAGGTGCATTGGCCAGGATGATTTAGTCCCCTCAAGATTCATAGCAATTTTCTCAAATGACACAAAGTACATTCTTACTCCCTCTTCACTAAATTAAGGTACCAAGCATGTATTCTTTGCCAAATCAAAACTCTGAGGAGTTTCATCTGGGTCATCCTCAATTTTCACCTCCGATGCAAGCCCACCAACTTAGAGCCTTTCCAGTCTAGTTTTGTACTCTAATGCCAATTTTTGCATTTCTTGTTCTCTTTCTTTTTCTTTCTCTTGCCTTTCCGGTTTCATCCTCTCTAGTTCGAATTCAAGTTTTCTCATTTCAAATTGTCTTTGTCTTTCTCCTTTCTTTTCAGCTTCTCTAATTTGAATTGCCTCCTTTCCCTTTCTCTTTCAATTTTGGCTGGTTCTACTTTCTTTTTCTTTCTTTCTTTCTTTTGGGCCTCCTTATCTCGAGAGACAATGGATACGCGCCTGGAGGTGGTCAGTGGTTTGTGAAGGCTGGTTCTACTTTAATGCTAGCAGAAATAACCTCTTCTTTCAACAGCTTGAGGCAAGGAACCAATTCTTTCTTAGCCCCTGGGATTACACTAACACCCATGTGGGTCGATATTGCGACCAAGTCGACCTTTTTCAACAGTTAAAATATACTGAGGGTCAACTCTTTCCTCTTAACAACATCCTGTACATTAATGGTATTCATGTTGATTTCCCACTGAACACAACCAAAGCCTTGTTTCTTTAAAGTCTAGAAAATTCTAGCTAATTCATTTCACAGCCTAATCATAAACAGTCTGATCCCAGATGACCCCCAATTTTGCTATGTTCCCCATGGACACCACCAACAAACGAAAAGGATCAAATACGCCAATTGAACCCAATTTAGTAAACCAAACCAAACGAGATTTCACTTTTATAAATTTTACTTTAACTCTCAAACCAAAACTTTATAAATTAACCATGAAACAACAGACAGATCACAATCAATATATATATTACAAATTACACCTTAATTGTCAGTTGCAACAAAGAAGGGTCTCTCAGTTTCACTGGGCAGTCCACACAGCATATACGGCACCAAATTACAGTCACACAGTTCTTCACAACTCTGAAGTCCAACAGGTAGATTTTTAGATCCTTTCTTCAAGGGTTTAGCCGTTTTTCTTCTTCCGACAGCAGTTTCTCTCAATCTGAACTCCACAGGTGCAGTCTTCACCACAAGGTGCACTTCACCAGAATCTCCTCAGCTCTGCTCACAGCAGTCTTGATGGTGTGGATTTCCTTTATCCGAGTCCTTTAGTGACAACCTGTGCACTGTATGGCCAGGTCTGGTTAGTCGGCTACGTTAAGTAACAGAAACAGCTCCTGGATTTAATCTTCACTTTCTTCTGCTTGCCAGCACTCCACTCCTGCCTGATCTGCTTCATCTGCCTGGTCTGCCTGATCTGGGGAGGACTCTGTCTCCTTTCATCTGGTTCTAAACAATGTCAGTTTCCCCAGAAATCTGAAGGTGTTTTTCCATCTTTGGTTTCAGCTGTTAGGTTCCGTTTCTGTTTCAGTTCTAGATTCCCTCTCAGTTAGGGTCTAAAAGAAACAAGCTTTACAACCACGGATTTCATCGCACATGCCTCACAACTTATTGCCTTAAAACGGGAATGGCCATGAATGTGACTTTTGGGGATGTGTTCCCCATTTTTTAGGGTTAATCTCCCTACCAGAGCTTCTCCCGCCTGTCATCGGGGATATTAATAGCAAGGGTTTGGATACTATCAGACCAAGAGGTAGCCTGGAGAAAGCTTTGACTTGGTGGGCAAGCAGAAATGTAAAAGCAGAGTAGAGCAGAGACAGCCAAATGAACTCAATCTCAGTGACAAGAAAATACATGACCTCATCATCCTTGTTGTTGAAGGTGGAAGGGTAGGGATGGGGGTACTAAAAGAGATTGTTGGTAGGGCAAAAAAGAATATGGGAGTTATTCTTGCTCTCCTGGATGATTCTGGAATAGTGAACAGTTTTGGCAGAGGAGAGGGAGGCCTAATAATGCTTGGTGTGGTCCAGCCTGATCGAACAATGCTTGGCTTGACCAGTTGTGCACCAAATTCCAGTGGGATTGACTGTGATAGGAAAGAGAATGGGTGGCATAAAGGGTCAGATCTTGCAGTCAGTGGCGAAGTGGAGGCGTACACTGCTGAGTGCATTTATACTTACGTGACTACCTTTTCATTGGCTGCAACAGGAACTTGCTCTCCCAGCTGCAGGATGGATCCATCAGCAAGGAGAGTGGGGAGGACTAGTGGCGTGGCTCAATCCCACCGAAGCCACGTCCCCTCTGACATCATGAGCTGAAGACACGGCACTTGAGGTCTGCCTTCAGCTCAAAGACAGGGAAGTGGTTTTAATGATTGTGAATTTTTTCTTTGATCTACCTTTAACTGCAACTTCCTCCAGCACCCTGAGCTCCCCCAACTCTAGCACCCCACCTCCTTCCCCTCGGGAATTCAACCCCCTGGCTCTCCCCTCTCCTCTCCAGCATCCCCCCCCGCCCCCCCTCCAACTGGCTCTCCTTGCTCTCCGCCCACCCTCAGCACCCTGCCCCCCCAGGCACAGGCTCTCCACCCCTGGAACCCCCATCCCCCCCAGGACCTCCCCACCCTAGCTCCCCCATCCTCAGCTTTCCCAGCTCCCCTCCAATCCAGCACCTTCCCCCCCAGCATTGGTATCTGCCCCACTGGCTGCCCCGGCAGTCCCAATAACCGTGCCCCCATCGTGGGAGTGCTGGGGGTACTGGGGTGCTGGGGGGGGTGGGTTGGGGGGCAGTCAGGGGTAACAGATGATGCCCAGGGGTGATGGAGAGTAGGGGGAGCCAGGGGTGACAGTGTAGGGGTGCAGCCCCAGGGGTGATTGCGGGGGGGTGGGGATGTGGAGCTGGGGGCACCAGGGAGGGGTGTGGGGTGCTGGGTGCGTGGGTGTTTTATTATAACACTCTGGTTGATTTAAAGGGCTGCACTCCAGATCAGGCTCTACATCTGCTAGGAGAAGACCTAGATAAGCCATCATAAATACTGGGTTAAGTACAGGCAATCAGCCCAAGTTCCTGAATGACAAGTCCCAGGGGGACCACCAGCATGCACTCCCCCAGAGCCCATTCAGGCGCACCTCAAGTTCCGGATTGGAGGGTAAGTGGACTCCTCGGAAGCTGCGGTCCCATTGCGGCCCTCAACTTCTCAGCATTCATCTCTACTGGGGCTGCAAGATCCGAGCCATTGTCTAATGCAATATTTGAAAATGTATTTGTGATAAGCCTGTGATTACTTTACTTTATATTTTATGACTTCATGCGACCCTCCCCACCCCCGGAAGCAAGGACCTATCAAAATTTACTTTCACATTTTTGTTATTAAGCTACTTTAGTGTTATATGCCTCTGATACATTCCTCTGATGTTTCCGGTGTCTGAGGCCAGCTGAATATGACTGCATAGGTGTTGCCAGTAGTCGTTTGCGCAGCACCTGGCTGTTCTTTGTGCAGTGCTTCTGGCTGCTTTAAGTGCTGCGGATGTTAAATCGCTGGGGGCTTTCTTGTAGTTCAACAGTGCAATGCGCTTAGCGGCTATGACAGGTACCAGCTCTTCATTATGAGATTGAAACCAGTCTGCATTTGTCTTTGCACTTTTGCCGTAGGTGGTCAAAGCTGACTCATAGATGGTGTCTCTGATGTGGGCCCACTTGGTCTCAGCATCCCCTGTGGGAGTGTTTTGAAGGACTGTTACAAGTGAATTTAGAAATTTTTGTAACAGCTGTGGGTGAGAAATTCTGCTCGTGTTGATGCGCGGGTGGCCCTTCTGCTTGGAATGATGCAACTTCTTTGGTCTGAGTCTAACCTTGCTGCACACCAGGGAGTGGTCGGTGTCGCAGTCCACACTGTGGAAGCTGCGTGTGATTTGAACACTGTTTAAGGCGGCTCGCCTTGTGACAATGAGGTCTAGCTGGTGCCAACGACGCGATCTTGGGTGCCTCCATGAAACCTGATGACAGGGTTTAGTGTGAAAGAACGAGTTGGTGATGCAGAGGTTATGATAGGTACACAACTCAAGCAGTCTCTGCCCGTTCTCATTCATCCTTCCAACGCCATAGCGCCCAAGGCAGGAGGGCCATGAGTCATGGTCGGCCCCAACCCTGGCATTAAAGTCCCCCAGCAGGAATAGGTGTTCGGTGTTGGGGATGCTGCTAATGATGTTATGGAGTTCCTCGTAGAACTGATCTTTAGCTTCAGGTGGGGAGCAGAGTGTTGGAGCATAGATGCTGAGTAGGTGTACTGGACCAGAGGTGGTGAGCAGTCGGATGGACAGTATGCGTTCCGAGCCATTTGAGGGAGGCTCTATCATGCTGAGCAAGGAGTTTCTGATGGCGAAGCCCACTCCATGCTGTCTTGGTTCTTCAGGATCCCTGCCCTGCCAGAAGAAGGTGTAGTCTTGCTCTGCTAGAGATCCACTCGCGGGGAGGCGAGTCTCCTGAAGTGCTGCAATGTCTACATTGAGTCCACTGAGCTCGTTGTTAATGATAGCGGTCTTCCGAGAATCGTTGATTTGTGTAAGGTGTTCCGACAGGCCAGGACACATACTTCTGACGTTCCAGCTTGCAAAGCGAAGGGCTGGTACCTTCTTTCCTTTTTTCGTGTTCTTTGGTGCGGTGTATTACCTTTCGGGCAATGACCCTGAGCTCCAAGCACCCATTGAAGCAGGTGGACTGTGGCGGGACAGAACCTTATTGACCGGGGGCTGCCCGGTTTGAGGCGGGCGGTAGCTGTCCAGTCAGGTGCAATGACCTCTCCCACCGACAAAGGCAACCCGTGGCGCCCAGTTTCTACGCCAATTTATCTGGACTTATAACCCGTAACTGCTGCCTTCCGTGTTGAGCATGAAGAGAGCTCTTGGGCCAACCATCAAGAAGATCGCCCCCCTCAAATCTAAATCAGGGGACATAATCACTGACCAACACAAACAAATGGACTGCTGGGTTGAGCACTACCTAGAACTGTACTCCAGGGAGAATGCTGTCACTGAGACTGCCCTCAATGCAGCCCAGCCTCTACCATGTCATGGTTGAGCTGGACATACAGCCAACCAAATCGGAACTCAGTGATGCCATTGATTCTCTAGCCAGCGGAAAAGCCCCTGGGAAGGACAGCATTACCCCTGAAATAATCAAGAGTGCCAAGCCTGCTATACTCTCAGCACTACATGAACTGCTTTGCCTGTGCTGGGACGAGGGAGCAGTACCCCAGGACATGCGCGATGCCAATATCATCACCCTCTATAAAACAAAGGTGACCGTGGTGACTGCAACAACTACCGTGGAATCTCCCTGCTCAGCATAGTGGGGAAAGTCTTTCTCGAGTCGCTCTGACCAGGCTCCAAAAGCTGGCCGAGCGCGTCTACCCTGAGGCACAGTGTGGCTTTCGTGCAGAGAGATCGACCGTTGACATGCTGTTCTCCCTTCGTCAGATACAGGAGAAATGCCGTGAACAACAGATGCCCCTCTACATTGCTTTCATTGATCTCACCAAAACCTTTGACCTCGTCAGCAGACATGGTCTCTTCAGATTACTAGAAAAGATTGGATGCCCACCAAAGCTACTAAGTATCATCACCTCATTCCATGACAATATGAAAGGCACAATTCAACATGGTGGCTCCTCATCAGAGCCCTTTCCTATCCAGAGTGGCGTGAAACAGGGCTGTGTGCTCGCACCCACACTTTTTGGGATTTTCTTCTCCCTGCTGCTTTCACATGCGTTCAAGTCCTCTCAAGAAGGAATTTTCCTCCACACAAGATCAGGGGGCAGGTTGTTCAACCTTGCCCGTCTAAGAGCGAAGTCCAAAGTACGGAAAGTCCTCATCAGGGAACTCCTCTTTGCTGATGATGCTGCTTTAACATCTCACACTGAAGAGTGCCTGCAGAGTCTCATCGACAGGTTTGCGGCTGCCTGCAATGAATTTGGCCTAACCATCAGCCTCAAGAAAACGAACATCATGGGGCAGGATGTCAGAAATGCTCCATCCATCAATATCGGCGACCACGCTCTGGAAGTGGTTCAAGAGTTCACCTACCTAGGCTCAACTATCACCAGTAACCTGTCTCTAGATGCAGAAATCAACAAGCGCATGGGAAAGGCTTCCACTGCTATGTCCAGACTGGCCAAGAGAGTGTGGGAAAATGGCGCACTGACATGGAACACAAAAGTCCGAGTGTATCAGGCCTGTGTCCTCAGTGCCTTGCTCTATGGCAGTGAGGCCTGGACAATGTATGTCAGCCAAGAGCGACGTCTCAATTCATTCCATCTTCGCTGCCTCCGGAGAATACTTGGCATCAGGTGGCAGGACCGTATCTCCAACACAGAAGTCCTCCAGGCAGCCAACATCCCCAGCTTCTACACACTACTGAGTCAGCGGCGCTTGAGATGGCTTGGCCATGTGAGCCGCATGGAAGATGGCAGGATCCCCAAAGACACATTGTACAGCGAGCTCGCCACTGGTATCAGACCCACCGGCCGTCCATGTCTCCGATTTAAAGACGTCTGCAAACGCGACATGAAGTCCTGTGACATTGATCACAAGTCGTGGGAGTCAGTTGCCAGCGTTCGCCAGAGCTGGCGGGCAGCCATAAAGACGGGGCTAAAATGTGGCGAGTCGAAGAGACTTAGCAGTTGGCAGGAAAAATGACAGAGGCAAAAGGGGAGAGCCAACTGTGCAACAGCCCCGACAAACAAATTTCTCTGCAGCACCTGTGGAAGAGCCTGTCACTCCAGAATTGGCCTTTATAGCCACTCCAGGCGCTGCTCCACAAACCACTGACCACCTCCAGGCGCGTATCCATTGTCTCTCGAGATAAGGAGGCCAAAGAAGAAGAAGTAGTGTTATATACAACTATTAATACTAAATTGTTGAGTCATTCAATGTGAGCTAATGTCACAGCAGGCGCTGGCAATTATTTTGTCATTATGCCTCTGCTTGGAGCTTTGCGACATTTTTTCTATGCTATAGGTGCTATACAAATGTCTACTGCTGTTGTCTCAGAGTACTTAGTTAAAAGGAATAAAGCTAGGATTTTATAATGGGGGCATAAAAGTGGCAGTATTAGGGATTTTTAGATTTTGCTGGTTTATATTTCTATTTCCTTGTGAATAGTTTCATTTTAGCATCCATTTACTGTGAAAATTTCTTCCAATAATGCAATGTCATTATGCATTATGACACAAGCAGAGTGTGAAACATTACAAGGAATTATTGATGAGTAACACCTGCTCATAAATGTACACAGGATAATTTTTTCAGTTATCCTCTTCTTCTAGTGATAGTGTACCAATATTGATAAATTTTCCTATTTTGAACTCTTGGCACCAAGCTTTGTGTATCTGTCAAGAAATCAGGGAATGGATGTCACCATTTCCCATAGGATATTCCATCCTCTAAAATTAAAATTAATAAACAGAAAATCCTGAAGGGCCTGCTGATCTTCATGCCAGAATTCCTGTTGTTATCACTTGGTACACACTGGAAATGAGGATTCATAAAATCTAGGAGTTATTTTAACTCTACCCACCCATGAAAATTGGATGGGTGAACAGTTAAAATCGACACCAGGTAGCTGCCAGGATCCCATCATTTGAGATTTTAATCTGCTCTCCTGAGCAGGAGGCAAGAGCAACCATCCAAAGCTAGTGGGGAAGTCCTTCTTTCCATATGCTTCTAGGGTCCTAATGATGTCATCAAGATCTGGCTGCAGTTTTAAATGAGGCCTGTTGAAGGAAGTTGGCACAGAGACTTTCGCATATCCCTGCAGGAGGAGGAAAAGGACAATTGAAAGGGAGAGTCGTATGTGATAACCCCTGATAGCTGGCTACAGGAGGCATTGTCAACAAACTGGGAGCAGACTCACTACCCACACTATTGACAGCAGCTATACGACATTGTGCAGAACAGCACAGGAAAACTTATAAAGTAACATAAATTTACATAAAGACAAAGTATAAAATACAGTAATTATCATTTGTCTGAAATCAGATTATATTAAAGACCACAAATGTCAGGACAGACACCACTGTTCCACACACAAAGAGAGTTTATTCATGACCTGTCAGACTGTTTCAATTATATATTCAGTTCATGAGCTATTGATTTGCTTTTCTGTTGATCAAAATTAAATGTCAGTTTCTTGAGATTATGGCTTAGTGGTATTGATCTAAGATGAATAGTATTGATCTAAAATGAGTGGTTCAATAAAGATAATTAACAGGGGAACAAACTGTCCTCTACACTTTATATGTTTTTGTATTTACGTATCAGTATTCTTGTATAAAAAGGGCTGCTCTCATACTATAATAACCATAGGATATATAGAGGAAAATCTCTAGTAAGTCAAACTCAGAATTTAATGTGGAATTTTGAAAATGTGATGTAAAAGCAGAAAATGCTGCCATGTGCAATAGGACAATCAACATCTGAAGGAGAAAGGTAAGTTTCCAGAGTATTATTACATCAAAGGGAGAATCTCCAAACTTTGCACTTCCTGTACAGAGCCGTGCCATCGGAAAGGTTAGATAAGAAATTCAAGCAAGGTGCTTTGGAAAATCATGCACAGCAGGTGCCAGAATTTCCAACATGCACTTTCAGTGGGTAAGGCTCCCTGTCAAGTGCACAGACTCAGTTGGTTACTCAAAACTTTAACCTATGTTTCTCTTTTAGATGTAATCTACCTGCTATATGTTTCAAATAATTTCTGTTTGCTTTGAATCACTTTTCCATGTGTAGTTTGTGTATCAAAAATAAAACAACCAGCTCCTTTGTCAGATGAGACATTAAACCGAGACCCTGTCGGCCCTCAACAGGTTGATGTAAATGATCCCAAGGTACGATTCAAAGAAGAGCAAAGATTTTGGCCAATATCTATCCATCAATCAGCACCCCTAAAGTACAGATTATCCAGTCATTATTTTGTTATTGGCTGTGGGACGTTGCTATCTGCAGATTGACTGCCACGCCATTATAACACAAACTGTACTTCAAAAGTACCTGATTGGCTGTAAAGCACTATGGAACATCCTGAGATTGTGAACGGTGCTATATAAATCAATTTAAAATTTGTATGTAATTTCTGTGATGAGTACATAATTTAACAGGTAAGAATCTATTTAAAAAATAGTGCCTTACAATCATTCCCATGTGACAGCAATGCTGAGTGACCACACCAGTCTTATATAGGTGATCAGGTTCAGATGAATGAATGGAATATGTTAATCAGGGATTCCTGCAGCTCAGCTGAAGTAAATTCATCACATTTATTAGTGTAGTAATAAACCAAAGGGGAGATGAGGAAATTTTTTACGCAGCAGGTTGTTATAATCTGAAATGTACTGCCTGGAAGGGTGGTGAAAGCAGATTCAATAGTAATTTAAAAGGGAATCGGATAAATACCTAAGGGGGATTTTTTTGAATTCTTTCATGGGATGTGAGTGTCAGGTAGGGCAAAAGAGAAAGAGTAGGGGAGTGGGACTAATTGGATAGCGGTTTCAAAGAGTCAGCCCAGGCACAATGGCCTCCTTCTGCACTGTATGATTCGACGTCCTTTCTTTCAATCTCAATAAATTTTACAGACCCGAACTTCCCTAATTTTATTTTAATCCCAGTTTAATCCCTGGAGCAGCATTTACTAACAACATAGTCTCAATCGTAGTGGTAGGAAATCTCTAAAACCACATTTCTTTGTATATCTTTTATATAATTTAAAGAAGCAGCTCTGAGAAATGTGTAAAGATGATTGCTGTGTAAAAAAATTCTAACAGTTATTGAAACTCTATCCAAAATTTGGTCCATAGGTACCTGGCTCTTGTTCATCCATTTCGTCTGACAAGCTTCAGAACCAGGTCAAAAACCATTCAAATCAATCTCTGCCTTTGGGCTATTTCACTTGTATTGGCTCTTCCTGTCTGGATGCATGCGAAAGTCATTAAATTTAAGGATGGCTTGGAAAGCTGTGCTTTCGATCTGACTTCACCCCAGGATATACTTTGGTATGTTTATTTTAAAATAAAGCTCTTAAGTGCTTTGGAAGTAAAGTGGTTAATGCACATCTTTCTTTCAACTACTGTAGGGTTTACACTGCCTTAAATTTCATAATGTGCTATCCAGAAGTAATTTGTTAATTTAAAATTTCATAGCATTTACATATAAAAACAGGCCATCCAGTCCAATTGGTCTATGCTGGTGTTTATGCTTCATACGAGCCTCCTCCCACCATACTTCATTTCAACCCCATCAGCATATCCTTCTATTCCTTTCTCCCTCATGTGTGAAATAAACCGATGCTATTCTCTTCAACTACTCCATGTAGTAGCAAATTTCACATTCTAAGCACTCTGGGTAAAGAAGTTAATGCAAAATCTCAATTTATTGCGTGAGGAATTATATAGCATTTTAATAATACTATGTGAGAAAACAAACCTGTCTCCACTTTCAAAATATTCCTAGATTTTATTTTTTTTACTTCTTAAGTGCGAAGTTTGAGTTAAGATGTTTTAACATATCATTAAGCTTAGACTAAACAATGTCTGTACGTTTTTCACTGATGATTTCAACAATGTTCAAAAATCATTGATATATATTTTTGTCATAATACTTTATAGAATTAAACTCATATAGGTTCTGCAAGTGTGACATGTGTGACATGTTTCTATAAGGGATACGGGGAGAAAGCGGGACCATGTTACTGAGTTTGGATGATCAGCCATGATCGTATTGAATGGCGGAGCAGGCTCGAAGGGCCAAATGGCCTACTCCTGCTCCTATTTTTCTATCTTTCTTTCTATGTTTCTATCTTATAATAGGCATATAATGAACATAGAACATAGAACAGTACAGCACAGTACAGGCCCTTCGGCCCACGATGTTGTGCCGACCCTTTAACCTACTCTAAGATCAAACTACCTACATACCCTTCATTCTACTATCATCCATGTACCTATCCAAGAGTTGCTTAAATGCCCCTAATGTATCTGCTTCTACTACCACCGCTGGCAGTGCATTCCACGCACCCACCACTCTCTGTGTAAAGAACCTACCTCTGACATCTCCCATAAACCTTCCTCCAATCACCTTAAAATTATGCCCCCTGGTGATAGCCCTTTCCGCCCTGGGAAAAAGTCTCTGGCTATCCACTCTATCTATGCCTCTCATCATCTTGTACACCTCTATCAAGTCACCTCTCATCCTTCTTCGCTCCAATGAGAAAAGCCCTAGCTCCCTCAATCTTTCTTCGTAGGACATGCCCTCCAGTCCAGGCAGCATCCTGGTAAATCCCCTCTGCACCCTCTCTAAAGCTTCCACATCCTTCCTATAATGAGGCGACCAGAACTGAACACAATATTTCAAGTGTGGTCTAACCAGGGCTTTATAGAGCTGCAGCATAACCTCGCGGCTCTTAAACTCAATCCCCCGTTAATGAAAACCAACACCCCATACGCCTTCTTAACAACCCTATCAACTTGGGTGGCAACTTTGAGGAATCTATGGACGTGGACCCCAAGATCCCTCTGTTCCTCCACACTACCAAGAATCCTGTCTTTAAGCCTGTATTCTGCATTCAAATTCGACCTTCCAAAATGAATCACTTCACACTTTTCCAGGTTGAACTCCATCAGCCACTTCTCAGCCCAGCTCTGCATCCTGTCAATGTCCCGTTGCAACCTACAACAGCCCTCCACACTATCCACAACTCCTGCAACCTTTGTGTCATCGGAAAACTTACTAACCCAGCCTTCCACTTCCTCATCCAAGTCATTTATAAAAATCACAAAGAACAGAGGTCCCAGAACAGATCCCTGCGGAACACCACTGGTCACCAAGCTCCAGGCTGAATACCAAAGCCATGCTGACTATCTCTAATCAAACTATGCTTTTCCAAATAATCATAAATCCTGTCTACTACCACCCTCTGTCTTCTATGGGCCAGCCAATTCTGTATCCAGACAGCCAAATTTCCCTGTATCCCATACCTCCTTACTTTCTGAATGAGCCTACCATGGGGAACCTTATCAAACGCCTTGCTAAAATCCATATACGCCACATCCACTGCTCTTCCTTCATCAATGTGTTTTGTCACATCCTCAAAGAATTCAATAAGGCTTGTGAGGCATGACCTGCCCCTCACAAAGCCATGCTGACTATCTCCAATCAAACTATGCTTTTCCAAATAATCATAAATCCTGTCTCTCAGAATCCTCTCCAATAATTTGCCCACCACCGACGTAAGACTGACTGGTCTGTAATTTCCAGGGTTATCCCTATTCCCTTTCTTGAACAAGGGAATAACATTTGCCACCCTCCAATCATCTGGTTCTACTCCAGTGGACAGTGAGGACGCAAAGATCATCGCCAAAGGCGCGGCAATCTCTTCCCTCGCTTCCTGTAATATCCTTGGGTATATCCTGTCTGGCCCCGGGGACTTATCTATCCTCATGTCTTTCAAAATTTCCAGCACATCCTCCTTCTTAACATCAACCTGTTCGAGCATATCAGCCTGTTTCACGCTGTCCTCACAAACGACAAGGTCCCTCTCACTAGTGAATACTGAAGCAAAGTATTCATTTAGGACCTCCCCTACCTCCTCCGACTCCAGGCACAAGTTCCCTCCACTATCCCTGATCGGCCCTACCCTCACTCTGGCCATCCTCTTGTTCCTCACATAAGTGTAGAACGCCTTGGGATTGTCCTTAATCCTACCCGCCAAGACTTTTTCATGTCCCCTTCTAGCTCTCCTAAATCCATTCTTCAGTTCCTTCCTGACTTCCTTGTAACCCTCCAGAGCCCTGTCTGATCCTTGCTTCCTCAACCTTAAGTAAGCTTCCTTCTTCCTCTTGACTAGCTGTTCCACATCTCTTGTCATCCAAGGTTCCTTCACCCTACCATCCCTTCCTTGCCTCATCGGGACAAACCTATCCTGCAGTCGCAGCAAGTGCTCCCTAAACAACCTCCATATTTCTGTCGTGCATTTCCCTGAGAACATCTGTTCCCAATTTAAGCTCCCCAGTTACTGCCTAATAGCATTGTAATTCCCCCTCCCCCAATTAAATATTTTCCCATCCCGTCTGCTCCTATCCCTCTCCATGACTATAGTAAAGGTCAGGGAGTTGTGATTACTATCACCGAAATGCTCTCCCACCAAGAGATCTGCCACCTGGCCTGGTTCGTTGCCAAGCACCAAATCCAACATAGGCCGACTAGAGGGGAGACTATCTACATATTGAGTCAGGAAACCTTCCTGGACACACCTGACAAAATCTGCTCCATCCAAACTATTTGCACTAAGGAGGTTCCAATCAATATTAGGGAAGTTGAAGTCACCCATGACAACAACCCTGTTACTTCTGCACCTTTCCAAAATCTGCCTCCCAATCTGTTCCTCCGTGTCTCTGTTGCTATTGGGGGGTCTACAGAAAACTCCCAACAAAGTGACTGCTCCTTTCCTGTTTCTGACTTCCACCCATACTGACTCAGTAGACAAACCCTCCTCGATGACCTCCCTTTCTGCATCTGTGATACTATCCCTGATTAGCAATGCCACTCCCCCGCCTCTTTTACCTCCCTTCCTATTCCTTTTGAAACATCTAAACCCCGGAACATCCAACATCCATTCCTGCCCCTGTGATATCCAAGTCTCCGTAATGGCCACAACATCGTAGCTCCAAGTACTGATCCATGCTCTAAGTTCATCACCCTTATTCCTGACACTTCTTGCGTTAAAATAGACACACTTCAATCCATCATACTGGCTGCAACTTTGCCCTGTCAACTGTCTAACCTTCCTCACAGACTCTCTGCACTCTGTATCTGCCTGTTCAACAGCTATCCCATCCACTTATCCGTAGCTCCGGTTCCCATCCCCCTGCCAAACTATTTTAAACCCTCCCAAAGAGCTCTAGCAAACCTCCCGCCCAGGATATTGGTGCCCCTCCAGTTCAGATGCAACCCGTGCTTCTTGTACAGGTCCCACCTTCCCCAGACGGTATCCCAATGATCCACATATCTGAAGCCCTCCCTCCTACACCAGCTCTGTAGCCACGTGTTCAGCTGCACTCGCTCTCTGTTTCTAGCCTCACTAGCACGTGGCACCGGTATCAATCCTGAGATTACTACTCTGCTCGTCCTGCCTTTTAAACATTTAAATATTGCTAGGGGATTTATGACATTTTAACAGCAGCAAAATAAAGCAGAGGAGAGATGGAGAGAGGTTTGCTTTGGAGCCGCAAAAACTCAAAGAGACCTAATTTCTCTTCTCTTCAAGGGGGATAGTTACGAGTTGGTTACTAGAAAATTGATAAACATGGATGTAAGCCCTTGCAAGATAAACTGCAAATACTAGGAGCAGTCCCTAAGTGGTGTGGTAAATCAGCTATAAATATATGACTTAGTTGTCTGCATTCTTCTGAGCATAGCATGGACACATACTGTATCAACTCATTGTAGTTCTGCCAGTTGGAGACAGCAAATTTTAGTAGCAATTGCTAGCCTTTCTCAGTAAGGGTGCAATTACACTCCAATATTCAGACCGCAGTTTCCAATTCACTGTAATGCTGAAGTTAAATGTAAAATCAGAACAGTGATCCAGTTCCCTCGCTGAACTTTCCTTAAATATGTGACATGATCACAGACTGAGTGTAATCTTGAAGTCTCATACAAATTGGCTTCATTATACCTCAAAGAGTGAATCATTCTCAGTTCACTTTGTGCAGTATAACCCTGCCCAAAGAAGTTCAAGTTAGCAAAAATATTTCAAGCCTTCTTAAACCGCTACCCATTTCTATGTAAGCATATAGTTAGTGTGGTTTGCTGCTGATTATATAACTGCAGCCGCATTCTTAAGGAAACCGGTACTTTTTGAATTGTTTTGCTGAAAAAAGTTGTTTCAATTTGTCTTTTTATGCTGTTGACTCAAAATAGATGGAAATTAAACACGATCCTGTGGTTTCCTTAATTCACCAAACAGCAAATCAGTGCTACCATTTTCAGCATTATTTGATAAACGGTTTGATTGGATGGCCACAAGTACCAACAAGCAAAACAACTTCAAAATAAAGCAATAATCTTATCAATTGTTGAGAAAACCAAATCAATGTTTAAGCACTGATCAATAACCAGCCAAAATTATCATATATTCTTTCTGATCCTTTCACAGGTATACATTATATCACACCTTAACTTGTTTCTTCTTTCCTTTACCACTGATACTGATTTGCTATATATTGATTCTATGTTACACATGGGACATCTATCGGGAGAACAAAAGAACTGGAAGGTAAATAATTTATCAAAATCATATGTTATACTCAAGATAACGAAATGAACAAAGGCGAGCTGTTTATTCCAAAATGTTATAGGCTTTTTCTGGTTATCCAAGTATCTGACACATGAAAGCCTATCTTCATGTTTAAAAATCTCTCAGACAAAATATTGAGAAAGCCACATATATGGAATATCAGAGTCGCATGCACACGCTTTCCCCACAGGGACAAAGGGCACTTAACAGATCACAGAGAATATGAGGGCAATTTGGCAAGAGTCAAGGCTTAGGGACTCCCAAGTAGCACTGGGACACTACCAGTGTTTCACCAGCTAACATTATGCAGCTTACCAGCAACAGAACAAATGGGCTTCCCTCCACTTGTCTAGTTCAGACTTTTGCTTGCAGGGTGATCTGGAGCAGAGTGACAGAGCTATTCCTCCAGATATCTTGAATAAGCCAGACTGGTCTGTCAATCATCAACAACATCCCGAAGTATTATAGACCCGCCTGGCTCAGACATCAAATTGTTACGGGGATCAAGTCGGCTTCAATTTCTTATTGCCAAGAATATCATCATGGAGGCAACATGACCCTGAATAGATTTTGCTTAGCTCCACTGCTAAGAACTGACAACCACTGGTTTGAATCCTCATAAGACAGAGCAGGACCACGAATGCCTCCTGAGCAGTATGTTGAGCAGCCATAAAATAAATGAGTTACATAGGAACATTAGGTACAGGAATAGGTCATTCAGCCCTTCGAGGCTGCAACACCATTCACTTAGATTGTAGCTAATCTGTACCTTAACTCCATTTCCCTTCTTTTGCTCCATATTCCTTAATACCCTTACCTGATAAAATGTCTATTTGTCTTAGCCTTGAAAGCTCCAATTCTCTGAGCATCCATAGACTTTTGGGAGGAAATCCAGATTTCAATTACTCTTTTCGTGAAAAAGTGCTTCCTGATTTCATTTCCATCATTCACCTGACCATGGTTTGAACACTAATAAAACATTGATAGTGGTTCTATCATTTAGAGGTACAGAATTTTAACAGCAAGTGCTGGTCTTTCTGCAATACAATTGAAGTAGGCATTGAACAACTGATATATGAGCATTCATGGGATGTGGGCATTGCTGGCAGGATCAGCATTTATTGTCCATCACTTAATGCCCTTGAGCAGCTGGTGGTGACAACTGAGTGGTTTGCTAGGCCATTTCAAAAAGCAGTTAAGAGTCACATATATGCCAGACCAGGTGAAAATGCCTGGTTTCCTTCCCTAGGACATTAATGAACTAGTTGGGTTTTTATGACAATCTGGTAGTTTCATCATCACCCTTGCTAATTTAGGTTAATTTAAATATTTAGATGAAGGCCCCACCACCAAGCGGTGGGGGGTACTGCTCTGAGGTCCCCCCGCTGCCAGTAATATACGGCGGGCCCTTCTCGGCGTTGCGGGTCGAGGCGGGCATCACCCTGCAGAATTTTACGGCCCCCCCCCCTCCCCACCATGATCTTCGGCGTCGAGGGGCTGGTACAATTTAGCCCATAGAGTCGAAAACCAAGGAACATGTGCTGAACTTTTATAAATCACTGGCGGGACCCCAGCTGAGAAATTATTTTTATTCGTTCATGGGATGTGGGCGTCACTGGCAAGGTCAGCATTTATTGCCCATCCCTAATTGCCCACGAGAAGGTGGTGGTGAGCTGTCTTCTTGAACCACTGCAGTCCAGGTAAGGTAGGTACACCCACAGTGCTGTTAGGAAGGGAGTTCAAGGATTTTGACCCAGCGACAGTGAAGGAACGGCGATATAGTTCCAAGTCAGGATGGTTTGTGGCTTGGAGGGGAACTTGCAAGTGGTGGTGCTCCCATGCATTTGCTGCCCTTGCCCCTCTAGTTGGTAGAAATCGCTGGTTTGGAAGGTGCTGTCTAAGGAACCTTGGTGTATTGCTGCGGTGCATCTTATAGGTGGTACACACTGCTGCCACTGTGCGTCAGTAGTGGAGGGAGTGAATGTTTGTGCATGCGGTGTCAATCAAGTGGATAGCTTTGTCCTGGATGGTGTTGAGCTTCTTAAGTGTTGTTGGAGCTGCATCCATCCAGGCAAGTGGAGAGTATTCCATCACACTCCTGACTTGTGCCTTGTAAATGGTGGACAGGCTTTAGGGAGTCAGGAAGTGAGTTACTTGCCACACGAAGCCTAGCCTCTGACCTGCTCTTATAGCAACGGTATTTATATGGCTATTCCAGTTCAGTTTCTGGTCAATGTTAACCCCCAGGATGTTGATAGTGAGGGATGCTGCAATTGTAATGTCATTGAATGTCAAGGGGAGATGGTTAAATTCTCTCTTGTTGGAGATGGTCATTGCCTGGCACTTTTGTGGCGCGAATGTTACTTGCCACTTATCAGACCAAGCATGGATATTGTCCAGGTCTTGCTACATTTCTACACAGACTGCTTCAGTATCAGAGGAGTCGCAAATGGTGCTGAACATTGTGCAATCACCAGTGAACATCTCCACTTCTGATCTTATATGTTCAATTCTGAGCACCACACTTTAGGAAGGATGTCAAAGCCATGGCAAGGGTTCAAAGGAGATTTACTCGAACGATAACAGAGATGGGGGACTTCAGTTATGAGGAAATACTGGAGAAGCTGGGATTGTTCTCCCTGCAGCAGAGGTTAGGAAATTTGATAGAGGTGTTCAAAATCATGAAGCATTTTGATAAGAGTAAATAAGGAGAAAGTGTTTCCAGTGGCAGAAAGGTCGGTAACCGAAGGGACACAGAGTTAAAGTGATTGGCAAAAGAACCAGTGGCGGTATGAGAAAATCTCATTACATAGCAAGATGTTGTGATCTGGAATGAACTGCCTGAAAGGCTGGTGGAAGAAGTTTCAACAGTAACTTTCAAAAGAGAATTGGATAAATATTCGAAGGGTAAAAATATACAGGGCTACGTGAAAGGACCAGGGGAGTAGGACTAATTGGATAGGTCTTGTAAAGAGCTAGCACTGGCATTATTAGCAAATGGACTCCTTCTGTGCTCTATCATTCTATGATTTTGATCTTTGATCTTAGCAATAAGTTAATACTTGTCGGATTTTTCATCCTTCTGAATGTATAGTACAGTGTTGCTTGGTTGGTCAGTCATGAAGAAACCTTGCTTTTCCTCTCCAGCCAAAACTGCAGACATACCTTTGAGCCCTTCTGGGTTTTATGGGGTCCTTTCTATAAATGGCAAAGTTTTACAGAACACAAAAGATGTAGATGATTTTGGACACTTCTTTGGGGCTGTAGAATATGTGACCATCTGATTGGTGTAGACATCGGAAAGCAGAACAGAATGCATTGTAATATTCTCCCCTCTATTTAGTGGTAATGTCCAAAAAATAATCATAGAATCTAAGAATGGTTACAGCCCATCGTGTCTGTGCCGGCTCTCAGTGAAAGTAACTCATTTAGTCCCACTCCCCTGTCTTTTCGCCGTAGCCCTTCAAACCTTTTTTCTTCAGATAATTACCAAATTCCCTTTAAAGCCACGATTGAATCTGCCTCCATCACACTCTCAGGCAGTGCATTCCAGATCCTAATCACTCACTGCATAAAAAATCTTTTCCTCATGTTGCCTCTGGTTCTTTTACCAAGCACCTTAAATCAGTGTCCTCTGGTTCCCAAACCTTCCGCAAATGGGAACAGTTTCTCCTGATCTACTCTGTCCAGATCCCTCATGATTTTGAACACTTTGATCAAATCTCCTCTCAACCTCCCTTCTCTAAGGAGAACAGTCCCAGCTTCACAAATCTATCCACATAATTGAAGTCTCTCCTCTCCAGAACCATTCTCATAAATCTTTTCTGCATCCTCAGATCACTTATAATCCAGAGCATGCCATTACCTGCCTAACAGCTAGGAAAATGTCAACAAGACCCAGAGGCTGAGCAAAGAAATCTCTCTTCTATACTCTAACTTACTGATACATTTCAGGTGGACTGATTTTACTATCCGACCAAGGCTCAGGCTATAAACCAACCATCAATGTATTTAACATGGAGTAGATAAATGGACAGTACATGGTACAAAGCATTATATTCACAGTAATTTACAAACTTTACTATCCTTCACAATATATCAAAACAGCAAAGATACTTCTCCTGAGATACCTTTTAACATAAATTTTATGTAATTCAGCTGTGCTCTTTTAATTCTCTATCAGTTCCATTAATTATTTTTCTCCTCGATCTTTCCATTGTTCTTTCCTGCTTTAGTCTTGCTGGTTCTGTGAATTCTTTTGCTCTGTGACATATTTTCAGTTCTTGCACCTTCCAGTGCAGCATCAAAAGATTCACTCATATGTCTGGGAGCATGAAGCAAATCTAAAGGCCTTGTATAGTTAGTTATTTCCCAGGAAAATCACCTGTACATGCCGCACGGAAAGAATGTGCATGCATAGTGGCCCAGAGCATTGTGAAAGAACGCCAAGTGAATAACATGGCCCCTGGGAAGAAAATAAAATGCAAGGTCAAGTCTGGTAAGAGAGGGGAGGGCCTGAAGTGATGAAGACCAGTGAGGGATGCTGAAGAAATATTACAGGAGTGAATCAGAGCAGTCCAGGGAATCAACCTCTCGTTGCCAATATATTAATTGTGTTTAATTCGGCATTAACTGGGATTTCACTTGACCACATATAAAGAGAAACTTGTTGAAACTGTGGTGTGGTTGAGTTAGGAGGTGCATGTAATGTTTAATTAGACTATCCTTCACCAAATGGCTTTCTGGACTATTACACAGGATTCCCTAAACTGCAGCAAATGCATATTATGAGTTGGGGATATGGATCTTTTTTAAGGGATTGGTTGCTTTTTTTGTGAATGGGAGTTTTTGAGAAATAGTGAAGTACACTGCATGTGCATTTGTGAGTGTTTTAGAATTTTTTGATTGGTTTGTTTTCAGCGAATATGAAATTTGTGCCAATCGGTTTCAAGATCTATGGATATCTGTCAATTTCCTAGGATCTGTTAACACATTGGATATTCAACAGATGCAAACGTTGTAGTGATATATATTGTAGGAAAGAAGCCCAAAATCCCAAATTTCGTGATGATTGCTTCTTTGGTGTTGTTCAAAGATTAATACCTTTCCTTTATTATTTTGTTGAAACATGAAGAATTGCCTTATACTAGAATGTGCTCAAAAACCATAATATTAAAAGTAGAACAGCCTTGTTGTGACTCAAATGAATGAAGTGAAATAGGCTGTACTTAAATAAATCATGTTTTTTTATTAATGTTTAGATATAATGCAACTATCCCCAGAGCACGGCTCAAACAACTAACCAAAATGGTCCTGGTGTTAGTGGCCGTTTTTGTGGTTAGTTCGGCACCATACCACGTGATGCAACTGGTAAATCTCAAAATCACTCAGCCGACCACTGCTTATTACATTGGCTATTACATCTCCATCTGCCTCAGTTACGCCAGCAGCAGCATTAACCCCTTTCTATACATTTTGCTCAGTGGCAATTTCCGAAGGAGGCTGACTGGCTGCACAAAGATTCAAATGAAAGTAACTGAACGTGAAATTATGAATATAGAAAGCACAGTAAATTTGAGTTATAAGCTGAAATAGCCTCTTTATAAGTAAAAAAATATGTTTGTGAAGTGTTACTGTGTAGGTGAATATTGTAATACAGATTTCAATGTCCAACTCTTGAACTCTTGAACACAAGTAGCTCTGCATTATAAATATATGATGCTGCTACTTTTAACTTAGATGCAACCTATAGAATCAACCATTTTCCTACCTCCTGAAGGTAGTGGAAAATCTACCAGGTGCAAAGAGTGTTCTAGATCAATGAAATGGGATAGTGCAGTGTGGCAGAATATTATCATTTCTGCCCTTTCAGTCTGAATCCAACCAAGAGAGAACCAGATTATGGTCTCTCTATCGAACAGTTGGCAAGGGCCACAAGTTCAAGGAAATCTAAGTCTAAAATGTAATTCTTAGGCTCAGATCTCATTCTGAGAGGCAGCAAAAAGAGATTGCACTGCTATAATAAAGACTTTCTCTGAGATGCGGGTCAAAATCCATTGTCAGAAGAATAATGGTCAGAGCCCTAAACTGCAACCCTTCCACACCATTAGTTGGAAAAATGATTTTAATCTCCAAGTTACTGTCATCCATCTGCTCAATAAAAGTCAACATACAGTTAGAGTGACATAAATAGTGCTAGCAGCATTCAAGTAGAAATAACATCAAACAACTGTTATAAAGCTCAGAATATTTCTAATTGTACATTTCAGCCTATTCTTAATGCAAACTACAGCTGTTACTTACAACTAACAATGTTTTCTTCGTGTATTTCTGTACCTGTGGCAACAAGGCTTAAACAATTGTTAGAAATAAGTGGCTATACGCACTCGTATTTGCAATTGTGTTTTCAGGTTTAACAGTAGTTTTGAGAAGAAAATGATACAGATTTTTCACAGTATTTGTTCTGTATATGTCATTGATAAATATCATGTTTTCTGTTTTTACTTTTACATTTGTAAAGAATTTGTAAGAAGTAATAGAATACAGTAATTAAAGAACAATATTAAGTATAGGATGGCAAAAATCTGATGTGAACTGTTAGGTAACTTGTGTATTAAATAGTGTTCTAAAATTATATGGAAATATATATTAATGCATGCAATAAATGTTAAAAGATTACAAAATGATTTATTGTTTACTCAGAAAATAAAAGCCATTTGTGTGGTGCCAGGGTCTGGTCAAAATTACATCATCATACTATTTATCTAATATTACTTAATTGAACTCCCATGGCATTGCTCATGAACAGAAATAAAAATAAAATTTTGCTGAGTATGTATCTCTCCTGCTTCATGAAATTGTGTCTGTGCTTCTCTCCCACACTGTAATTCTTTGGTGTTTCATGCTTTGTCTTTTTGCTTGACTTCCACTGTTTATACCCCCATTTTTCACTCTTTCTGTGTCTCTCTCTGACTCTGAGACTATTTATCATGTTATATTAGTGTCTATCTGTCTCCGCCACTCTCTCAACTCTGTCTTGCTTCACTCAGCCTGTCATTTCCTCTTACCTCTCTCTTCTGTATGTCCTTCCTTCTCTGTGTATGGTTGTCACACAGTTTGGGCTGGATTTGGCTCATTTAAAAATGCAGGTCGGCTTCCCCCCTACCTCGCCGCCCTCCCCCCCAGTCACGTGTCTCTGCGCAGACACTGGTGCCATTTTTAAAGGGCTGCCAGCCCTGCTCAGAGACTGCAGAGTTGCCCCCGTTCGGCCACTTTCCAGTTACACTAAAAGTAAATGTTTGGCCCGTTTCCCCCCGACCCAATACACTGAAATGGCAAAGTTGACCCCTTCTCCCAGCAACTGCACAAAGTGCAGAGATCACCCCTCTCCACCCCCACAACCGCACAAAGTGCAGACTTGACCCCTTTCCCCCTCCCCTACACTAAAAATGCAGAGTTGACCCCCATTTCCCACCCTCCCCCACTACACTAAAAATTCTCTGATGTCCCCCCCTTCCTCACCTCAGTGGCGCTAGCTTTCCCTGGACAGAAAAGTGAAGGCGTGTGTATGCCGCTGGTTGCACAGAAGATCCAGATCTGAAGGTAAGATTGCAGGAATTGGAGTTAAATATATGCATCGAATTTATTTAAATATTTAAAGTCAGGTCCCATTGCCGAGGGTGGGGGGGTCACCACGGAGCCTCGCCGCCACCAGGAAGATTGGGCCCAGCAATCCCGGCGTCGGGCTTTGTGGCGGGCCGCTGCCGGTGCAATCTTTCAGCCCGGCCCCTCCACGGAGCCCGACATCAGGAGCTCAACAAAATCTAGCCCGAACTGTTTTTCTCTGTGTATGTCCTTTTTCAGTCTTTCCTTCTATTGGGGGAATCTTTAATTAACAGACCCACAGAGAGTGGGTCGTTCAAAAAGTTAAGGGAACTCGCACATTGGGATTCCCCCACTCGCTGTGAAGTTTTAACTCCACAGTGTGTTAGTGACATAACTGATCAGTTTTTTGCCTTCTCAAACTTTGGTTGAAGGTCCCCTTTCTAAATGGATTAATAATCATGGACTGCCATCTAAATTGTAATACTATATAATACTCATAATGTTGAAAGCGCTGCATAAAAAGTGCTTTAATAATGCTTTCAAGAAAACAGGTATATCCTTACAGATATTTACTTACAAATATAGTAGTCTTTATGACGCTCTCAGAAGTCCACCCTGTGTGCTCCCTTCCTAGTTCAGACAGCCAGCCAACTCTGCACATGTAGCAGCCGCACTTCACTCCCGCCTCCCAGCTCACCCCAAGCCTGCTTCCACCTCCCATATCACCCACCTATAAACCTTGTCCACTTAGTAAACACTTAAGGACCCCTTGGAAAGTCTCTCTGGACCCCAGTATGAGAACCACTGCTCTATGTGGCTGCCACACACATGTTGCATTCTGTTTCATTTGTGGTGCTTCAATCTTTTAATTTTTCTTTGCTTTGTTCTTTCTGATAGTCTCCTTCTTTGTTTTCCACATTGTATTTTTACTTTTAATTTGCTACTTAACATTACTCATCAGGGCTAATTTTAGAAATGCATACCCCTTGCAGGCAAGGCTCACCTGCCTAGAACATGATTTTGTAAATTTAGCCGCTTACATGTACAATGTCCCAGCCTGGTGCTGGGGTCACATTGAAGGGCATTGTTTAAGTAAAGTTGAGTCAGGTGTAGAAAAGCAGAGACCTTGGCAGGCTGGACTTTAATGTGTGGCCATTGGATGGGAACATCCCCCCATTTTTGTGCGGAGGGAGCGGGGATTTATGTTGGTCCAAGAACAAAGACTGAGTGAGTCAAGGCTGGCTCTGTGGGGGAAAATAAAGAGCAAAGAATGTTAAAAAGTAATTTAAAATTAGAAAGCTAAAAATGATACAGAAGTAATAAGAGAAGTGGATGATTGAAACTAGGCAAATCAGATTTTAAAAAATACATTGGCACATTTGGACTGTCTTGTACGTTTTTGTGTAATTGTTTGTCAGGATGTGACCATGAGATAATACACTAATGGATTTTTACCAACACAAAACTTTTAGTAATAAACTAGTTGATTTCTTGAGGAATTGAATAAAGGGAATCAAGCCCATGTGTATTTTTTATGTAAACTGGAGTTAGAGAATTGGACCAGAACGTACAGAATAATTCAAGCCCCAATTTAAAGTCAGATATGCTTTCTTTATTTTTATATATTAATTTCATATGAGTACTAGTTGATCTTCTGTGGTGTTATACACCGAGGGCTGGATTCTGTGCTGGAGCTGGAGCTCCCAGCATTGGCTGGAAAGGTGGGGGGGTCCCCACCTTGGCCTTTTCATGCCCAACCCCTCCCCACCACCACCACCGCTGAGTGATCCTCCGGGCTTTTTCAATCACAGTTTCATGAGCCAGGATCCCCATCCCTTTAAAGACGGGGATCCCAACTCAAAGAGCTGCCAGCCAATCAGAGGAGCAGCTCAGCAGTATTGGCAGTGCTGCCAGGAGCGGTGGCCATTGCCGATACTGCAGAGGCCTAGGACTCAGGCCTAGCGCTGGTACCCCAGACCAGACGTAGGTGAGGTGGGGTCACCAGGGCCCATCCAGAAGGCCCTGGCGAGGGGCCATGATCTCATTGAATGGCAGGACAGGCTCGAGGGGCTGAATGGCCTACTCCTGTTCCAAGTTCCTATGAGTGATAGTGCAATTCATGGTGGGGGGTGTGGGTGGCGGGGTCCTGTGGGGTAAACTGGTTCCCAGTGGGAGTCCTCCATGGGCCACAAATTGCCCACAAAGGAGAGATCACCCTCCCAATCCTACAAGGAGTGTGCCTTGTATTACAAGGCGTCCTCCCCACATGGTGGAGGCACCCACCCCGCTGCTGTTAAGATCCCTGTTAAGTGGTAGGAAGAGGCCCTTAATTGGCCTCTGGGTAGGAAGGCCGTTGCGGCCTATCCCACTCCCAGGAAGATCGCTGGGTGACGGGGAGGTGATGGGCCCTCCGCTCCTCCTTCACACCTCCCCCCCCACCTCCCCACCACCCATCACAATACTCCATACTCCACCACCTCCAACCTTGTCTCAGAGGGCCACACAAAATCCCAGCCAGAGACCTAGGACTAAGTGCAGTATTCAGGTCAAGTGGATTTAAAAGGCACAGAATAACCAGACCTTGGCAACGAGAAAGGAGGTCAGCTATGCTTACAGGAGGCAGATTGGAGTAGAGGAGAAGAAGTGATGCAGGTGGGATGTGAGGTGAGGGAAAAAAGGGGTTGATGGAGAAGAGGAAAGGAGAGGGATGATGGGGAAGGGGATAGCAAGAGCAGCAGAGAGAAGAGGAAGGGGTAGGGGAGAATGAGAGAGAGCAATGGAGGGCAGGGATGTTCTTAGTAGATGTGAGATATCCATTTTCCAGATATCCAGTATCTATTTTCTTCACAGTGGGGTGGGGAAGTGGGAGACAAAGAAGGGAGAACAGTAATGGATCAGGCTGTATGAACATTACCATCCTCAATGATGGCAGAGTCCAGCACATGAGTGCAAAGACAAGGCTGAAACATTTTCAACCATCTTCAGCCAGACATGCCAAGTGATGATCCATCTTTATATAAAAGCAAAATACTGCGGATGCTTGAAATCTGAAATAAAAACAAGAAATGCTGGAATCACTCAGCAGGTCTGGCAGCATCTGTGGAAAGAGAAGCAGAGTTAACGTTTCGGGTCAGTGACCCTTCATCGGAACCTGTTCGGATCCATCTTTGTCTTCTCCTGAGATCCCCACCATCATAGATGCCAGTCTTCAGCCAATTCAATTCACTCGATATGATTTCAAAAAACTTCTGAGTGCACTAGATACAGCAAAGGTTATGGGCAACATGCCAACTGAAGTGCTTCTAGCCAAGCTGTTCCAATGCAGCTACAAAACTGGCACCTACCCAACAAAGTGGAAAATTGCCCAGGTACACAAAAAAGACAAATCCACCCTGGCCAATTACCTTCCCATCAGCTTACTCTCAATCATTAAAGTGATGCAAGGTGACATCAACAGTGATTCAAGCAGCACTTACACACAAATAACCTGCTCTCCGATGCTCAGTTTGGGCTCCACCGAGATCACTCAGCCCCAGACCTCATTACAGCCTTGGTCCAAACGAGGATTAAAGAGCTGAACTCAAGAGGTGAGTTGAGAGTGACTGCCATTGAGATCAAGGAACATTTGACTGAGTTTGGCATCAAGGAGCCCCAACAAAATCGAAGGCAATGGAAATCAGGAGGGAAACTCTTCACTGGTTGGATCATACCCAGCACAAAGGAGGATGGTTGTGGTTGTTGGAGGCCAATTACCTCAGTCCCAGGACATCACTGCAGGAGTTCCTCAGGGCCGTGTGCTAGGCCCAACCGTCTTGACCTGCTTCATCAATGACCTTCCCTCCAACTTAAGGTCAGAAGTGGGGATACTCAATGATGATTGCACAATGTTCAGCACCATTCGCAATCCCGCAGATACTGAAGTAGTTCCTGCCCACAAGCAGTGAGAACTGGGCAAATTCCAGGTTTAGGCTATTAAATAGCAAGCAACAATTGCACCATAGAAGTGCCAGACAATAATCATCTCCAACAAAAAGAAATCTAACCACCTCCCCTTGACATTCAATGGCTAACCATCATCAAATTGCCTACCATCAACATTCTGGGGTTACTATTGAGCAGACATTTAACTGGTGGAGCCACATAATTACTGTGGCTACAAGAGCAGGTCAGAGGCTGGGAATCCTGCAGCGAGTAATCCATTTCCTGACTCCCCAAAGCCTGTCCACCATCTACAAGTCACAAGTCAGGAGTGTGATGGAGTACTCTCCACTTGTCTGGATGAGTGCAGCTCCAGCAACACTCAAGAAGCTCAACACCATCCAGAATAAAACAGCCCACTTGATGGGCACCCCATCCACGAATACTCACTCCCTCCACCACCGGTGCACAGTGGCAGCAGTGTGTATCATCTACAAGATGCACTGCAGCAATTCACCAAGGCTTTTTCCACAGCACTTTTCAAACTTGCAACCCCTATCGCCTAGAACAGCAAGGGCAGCAGATGCATGGGAACACCACCACCGGCAAATTCTCCTCCAAGTCACACACCATCCTGACTTGGAACTATATTGCTGTTCCTTCACTGTGGCTGGGTCAAAATCCTGGAACTCCCTCCCTAACAGCACTGTGGGTGTACCTACATCACATGGACTGCAGCAGTTCAAGAAGGCAGCTCACCACCACCTTCTCAGGGGCAATTACGGATGGACAATAATTGCTAGCTTTGCCAACAATGTCCACATCACGTGAATACATTTTTAAAAAGTTTAATTATAAGAAACTTCTTGAAGGCCTGTAAATGGGCGCAATTATCAGAAACTCGCAAAGTAATTAATTAGATCAGGGTAATTGCCAGTTTTGTGGGAACTGCCTATTTCTAGTGCAATGTGTTTTAAACTGGTGCAAAATATCACTGAAATCTGATTATCACTAGATGTAATTTGAGTTTCAAATTACACAATCATTTATGCTGGTGTAGCTGTTTGGGGCAATGTGTGCGAAAAAAAAGCACAAACTAGAAGAAATTCCTGCCCAGTAAATCACAACAACAACAACTTACCATACGACCATACGAAATAGGAGCCGAAGTAGGCCATTCAGCCCCTCGAGCCTGCTCCGCCATTCAATAAGATCATGGCTGATCTGTTTCTGACTCGAATTCCACACTTCCATTTACCCCCGCTAATCCTTGATTCACTTGCCTAACAAAATTCTATCTACCTCCGCCTTAAAAATATTCAATGACCCCGCCTCCACCACCTTCTGAGGCACAGCGTTCCAAAGTCGCACAACCGTCTGAGAGAAAAATATTCTCCTCAACTCTGTCCTAAAAGGGTGACCCATAATTTTAAAACAGTGACCCCCTAGTTCTGGACTCACCCACAAGAGGAAACATCCTTTCCACATCCAACTTGTCAAAACCGTTCAGGATCTTATAAACTTCAATCAAGTCTCCCCTCACTCTTCTAAACTCCAGTGAAAGCAATCCCAATCTGTCCAACCTTTCCTCACAAGACAACCCAATTTGTATTTATATAGCACCTTTAATGTAATAAGGTGCTTCACAGAGATATTATAAAACAAAATATGACACTGAGCCACTTAAGGAGACACACAAACGAACATACGAATTAGGAGCAGGAGTAGGCCACTCGGCCCTTCGAGCCTGCTCCACCATTCAATAAGTTCATGGCTGAACTGATTATTCCACATTTCCACCTACCCTTGATAACCTTCCACCCCCTTGCTTATCGAGAATCTACCTACCTCTACCTTAAAAATATTCAAAGACTCTGCTTCCGCCACCTTTTGAAGAAGAGAATTCCAAAGACTCACGACCCTCTGAGAGAAAAAATTTCTCCTCATCTCTGTCGTAAATGGGTGACCCCTTATTTTTAAACAGTGACGCCTAGTTCTAGATTCTCCCACAAGGGGAAACATCCTTTAAACATAAGGGTGGATGACCAAAATCTTGGTTAAAGAGGTAGATTTTAAGTAGTGCCTTAAAGGCGGAAAGAGGCGGAGAGGTGTAGGGAGGGTATTCCAGAACTTAGGGCTGAGACAACTAAAGACAGCCACCAATGGTGGTGCAATAAAAATCGGGGAAGCTCAAAAGGCCAGAATTAGAGGAGCGTAGATAACTCATAGGGCTGTGAGGCTGGAGGAGATTACAGGTGTGAGGCCATCGAGGGATTTGAAAAGAGGGATGAGAATTTTAATAGCGAGAAGTTGCTGGACCAGGAGCCAATGTACGTCAGAGAGCACAGGGTGATGGGTAAACGGAATTTGATATGTCAGGACATGGGCAGCAAAGTTTTGGATGACCTCAAGTTTAAGGAGTGTAGAATGTGGGAAGCCAACCAGGAGCGTGTTAGAATAGTCAAGTCTGGAGGTAATAAAAACATGGATGAAGGTTTCAGCAGCAAAAGAGCTGAGGCAGGTGCGGAGCTGGGCAATATTACAGAGATGTAAATAGGCCATCTTAGTGACTTCACTAGTGGAGTCAAATATGACACCAGGTTTGCGAGCAGTCTGGTACAGCCTCAGACAGTTGCCAGGGAGAGGGATGGAATCGATAGCTAGGGAGCAGAATTTTAGCAGGGGCTGAAGACAACGGCTTCAGTCTTCCCAATAATTAATTGAAGGCAATTTCTGCTCATCCAGTACTGGATGTCATACAAGCAGCTTGACAATTTAGAGATAGTGAAGGAGTCAAGAGAGGTGGTGGTGAGGTAAAGCTGGGTGCCGTTAGTTTATGTGTGGAATCTGGTGTGTTTTCAGAAGATGTCACCAGGGGCAGTATGCACATAAGAAATAGGAAGGGGATAAAGGGTAGATCCTTGGGGGGACATCAGAGGTAACAATGCAGGAATGGGACGAGAAGCCATTGATGGCGATTCTCTGGCTACTGTTAGATAGATAAGAATAGAACCAAGCGAGTGCAGTCCCATCCAGATGGACGACAGTGGAAAGGCATTGGAGGAGGATGGTGTTATCAACAGTGTCAAAGGATGCAGACAGGTCGAGAAGGACAAGGAGGGATAGTTTGCCTTTGTCACAGGCACATAAGATATCATTTGTGTCTTTGATAAGAGCCGTTCTGGTACTGTGGCAGGGACAGAAACCTGATTGGACAGATTTAAACATGAGTTCTGGGAAAGATAGGCAAAAATTTATGAGGTGACAACACATTCATGGACAGAATCATGTAATGTAACCCTTGCAGCATCATCTCCAGGTGCATACTCACAGAATGATGCTAAAAACATGAATAATTTCAAAATACCTAACAGTGAAAACCATCAACAAGGAGATAGGAAAAAATACAAATACAGCAGAAAACTGCTGCAACTTATGTATATGGATGCATATAAATAGAAAACCAGGAAGTAGGAATTAAACAACACATATATAAATCAACACATAAATATATAACTGTGAGAATAAATTAACCTCGAGGGATTAATTTCTGGAAATCTCACAACATTCTGACTGTGTGTAGCCACATAATGGCTGGATATGGAGACAAAAATTATTTAAGCCTTTATAAAGGCTCAGAATGGATTGAAATTAGGCCTAAGATTTTCTTGTTGGGCCTAGAGGAGTACTCCTATTCTTCCTAGCTCACAAGGAAAGCATTAAAAAATTAAATCCTTACCCTCCATTTTTCCCAATGGTGCAATGTTGATGCTGCACATTAGCTGCACTTTCATTTTTAAATATTAAAGTTTTAAAAAGCAGTTGGATCGTTTGTAGAACAGTTGTTAAGATTCTTAAGAACAGAAGTAAAAGGACTGTCCTGCTGATCTTTTCAAACTTGAAAACTTACACTGGTTGTTGGAGGCTGGTAGGGAGAACTCTCATTAGACAACAGGGGAAGCAGGTAGTCGAACTCTACACTGCTCACTGGCCCTACTCCAAAATTAGTATTGGTATCATACTGATTCCAACAGTATGGATGAAGCATTAGTCAGCAGTACCATCTTGTGGTAATTTGTTTTACTTCAGCTACGGCACAAAGTACAAGGCAAATAAGGGATTTTGCCATTGTGTGGACGTTGGCTGGGATTTTCAGTTGCCGTTGGGGGTCAGGAAGGGGTACAGGCGTGATTTGGAAATCATGTTCCCGGAGGGCAGTACTGGATCCTGCTACCTCCGGAACACAAGACAATTTTCAAAGGGAGGGTGGGGGGTGGAGGTGGGGGAAACAGGGGACCCACTCACCTCCAACTAACGGCCTATTAAACTCCTTGAGGAGCTTTTGAAGCGGTTGGGGCGGGCGAGAAGACAATTTTCAAAGTTGAAATCACCGTACCCGAAGAGTCTGGTGCACCTTAGTGCACAGCTGTCGGGTTCAAAGCGATCAGAGGTTACAGCTTTTTTATTGATGATAAAAGATTTTGGGAGCTGGGGGATCTTGCGGTGGATCATGCTTCCATTTGGCCATTTGGATACTTTTGCGCTCGTTGAGGCTGCTGGCCCTCCGAGGTGCTGCAAATTGGGAACTGGAAATTATCCAGGCGTTGGGTTCCAGACCCCATGACGCAACTGTGTCACTCATGCGGCACTATCTTTAAGTGCAAATGCCCTAATTGGGCTGGAGGTGAGATTGGCATCCAGTTAGTGGCGTCAAGCATAACCAGGAGGAGGGAGCTGCCTGGGTCGGGACCCGGAAATTATTCAGGCGGTGGGTTCCCGACCCCGATTTGAAAATCCAATCCATTATGTCTAATGTCTAAAATATTGCAAAATTTAACAATTATGAAAGAACCCTAAATCCAATGAGAAAAATGCCTCAGTGACTTAAACAGTAATGAAGTTGTCGACATTTCAAGTTGTCTAGAAATGCAAGATGAAAGATCTTTCTTGCTCAGACCTTTAGTACGGCAGAAGAAGATTTTTTTAAAGGGCTTGCGCCTGAACATTCAGAGCGATCCTGCTCTTAGTGCCAGGTGCATCCATTGGCAAACTCCACTACTGACCCTGCCAGATTTTCTGGAGTCAAAGGGATGGTTCCCCAACCTGTATTTTTGTGCAGGACACCTTCACTACTTATAGGCACAACTCAGGCACACATCACTGCAGAGGGGCAATAGAAGTGGTGCTGGAAAGCCACTCCAGAGTGGTTCCAGTGCCTCCAGCACAGAAGATTAGAATCTGTGAGACATCAGTCCCTTTTTAAGGAGGAAAAATCATCATGTAATTAGAGAAACCTAGTTCTCCCCCAGGCATCGGGTTCCATGGCAAGGGAGGGGGCTGACGATGCCTCCAGGAAAGGGCTGCCACGTACCCCGACGCCAAAAGGGTCCGGTCCGATATTACCGGCGGCGGCGAGGCTGCTTGGCGACGGGAACCCCAATTTGAATACTTAAATAAATTAAAATCAATGAATTAATGAAGCTCATGTTGCCGCCTGATGTCCCGCTGCGATCTTCGGACTGGTGGCCAGCACTCCCATGCCTTCGGATCCCCGTCCGGGGAAACCAGGGGCCAAACTGGTGGGGAGGGAGTCGGGGTAAGTTTATCAGTGTGGTTGTGGGTGGGGCGGGGGGAGGGAAATGGGGTCAAATTAACGTCATGGGTGTAGGGGATGGTGATGTAGTTGATGTGGTGTACATAGACTTCCAAAAGGCATTTGATAAAGTGCCACACAACAGACTTGTGAGCAAAGTTAGAGCTCATGGAATACAAGGGACAGCAGCAACATGTATATGGAATTGGCTGAGTGACAGGAAATAAATCAAAAGAATAGTGTTTATTGGATATTTTTCGGACTGGTGGAAGGTTTGTAGTGGAGTTACCCAGGGGTCAGTGTTGGGACTCTTGCTTTTCCTGATATATATTAAAGACCTTGGTGCAAAGGGCACAATTTCAAAATTTGCAGATGATATGAAACTTGGAAGAACAGTGAACTGTGAGGAGGATAGTGTAGAACTTCAAAAGAACATAGACAAGTTGAGCGGACAAACGGCAGATGAAATTTAATGCAGAGAAGTGTGAAGTGATACATTTTGGTAGGAGGAATGTGGAGAGACAATATAAAATAAAAGGTGCAATTCTAAAGGGGGTGCAGAAGCAAAGGGACCAGGTTTTCTTTTAATTTTATTTAGAGATACAGCACTGAAACAGGCCCTTTGGCCCACCTGTGTCTGTGTTGACCAACAACCACCCATTTATACTAACCCTACAGTAATCCCATATTCCCTACCACCTACCTACATTAGGGGCAATTTACAATGGCCAATTTACCTATCACCTGAAAATTTTTGGCTGTGGGAGGAAACCGGATCACCCGGCGAAAACCCACACGGTCACAGGGAGAACTTGCAAACTCTGCACAGGCAGTACCCAGAATCGAACCCAGGTCCCTGGAGCTGTGAGGCTGCGGTGCTAACCACTGCGCCACTGTGCCGCCCTATATGTGCCTAAGTCATTGAAGGTTGAGTGAGCGGTTAATAAAGCATACAGCATCCTAGGCTTTATTAATGGGGGAATAGAGTACAAAAGCTAGGAAGTTATGCTAAACTTGTGTCGCACACAGGTTTGGCCTCAACTGGAGAACTGTGTCCAGTTCTGGGCGCCACACTTTAGGAAAGATGTGAAGGTGTTAGAAAAGATTCACGAGAATGGTTCCAGGGATGAGGAACTTCAGTTACATAAATAGATTGAAGAAGTTAGGACCATTTTCCTTCAAGAAGAGAAGGTTGAGAGAAAATTTGATAGAGATATTAAAAATCATGAGGGGTCTGGATGAGTAGATAGGGAAAAGCTGTTCCCATCGGTGGAAGGACAAGAGGGCACAGAGTTTAGAATCTGGAATTTTACCCCCCCCCCCCACCCCCGGAAGCGGTCTGGAAGTGGGGGGTGGTAAAATCGAGTGGGAGATGGGGAGTGCTATTTCTGTAGCCTACCCAACCCCGCTGCTGTAGTATTGTAGTGTTTTGAAATTGCAATTGCATTGTGAATTGTGTACTCTAGAGGCTGCTGTAGAACACACATGCTGGCAAAGAGAAAGTGAAACTAAGACAAAATAAATAAAGAAGCCTTTATGTTCAGCACTATGCTATGTCTGTCTCTGCCTCATACCTTACACTAAACTCAGCTAAACTTCACTCAAGTGCTGAGGACATCACAGCTGCCATTTTACCAGCAGCAGGGGAGGTGGAAAACGGCACACCTGCCCCAGGCCAATTGAGGCTGTTAAGTGGTCAGTTAATTGCCACTTAAGAGCCTCTTCCCACCGCCGCTGGTATATTACCAGCAACGGGTGGGCACTTTCCAGCCTTGCGGGCTGGGGGGTTGGGAGGACCCTCCTGATCAGGCACCCTGTGAGTCATGGTTGGACTCCCAGTGGCACAAGCTACCCCCGCTGGAGCACCTCCCACCGTCCTCTTGATGGACCCCCACCCCAATCATCGGGGCCCAGCCGATTATCCTTGGCGAGGCCCAAAACGCCACTTACCTTTGTCGGGGCTGGCATCCATGCTGCTCCTCACACTGGGTGCAATCCCAGCAGTAGCCACCGCTCCAGGTGGTGTTGCTGGAACTGAGGAACTGCTGGCCCGCTGATTGGCTGGCAGCTCTTGGAGGCAGGGCATCCTGTCTCAGAGGGGCGGAAGTCCCAACCGAGGCCAATAAAGGGCCTGGACCATGCAAAATCACTGCGTGGCTTCCAGGCCCAGCAGAGGCAAGCTTGCCCCTGACTTTTCAACTGGTGGGCGAGGGCCACCGCCAGGATGTAAAATTCCGGCCAAATTAATTGGCAAAAGAAACAATGACAGCATGAGGAAATTTTTTTCATGCAGCAAGTGGTTAGGATCTGGAATGCATTGCCTAAGATAGTGGTGGAGGCAGGTTCAATCGATGCATTCAAGAAGGAATTGGATTATTATCTGAAAAAGGAAGAAAGTGCAGGGCTTTGAGGAGAAGGCAGGGGAGTGGCACTAGGCAAATTGCTCCTTTGAGGAGACAGAATAGTTATGATGGGCCAACTGGCCTCCTTCTGTGATTCTGTGAAGAGGCTGCCTGAAAGGCCTGCCATTGCACCAAGCATCTCAGCATTCTCCTGTATGCTGCCCCATCAAAGCCCTCATCTGAGTTCCCTGTACCAGAACTCATGGGCAACCTCGCCCTTTCTTGACCTGGCAAAACTGTCCTAACCCCGCTGGCATGACTGAAGCCACTCTTGCCTGATGACCCATCAGATGCAGATTCCGGCTCTATACAACCCTCTAAGGTATGTGCTGTGCCAGCATCTGAGTTGGTGGCTACAAGTGTCACATCAAGTTACGGTGCTTCTTCGAAAGTCAGGTGTAGCTCTTACCCTTCTTCCTCAGACTGCACGGGCTGGTGAGGCAGCAGTTCTTGGGTGTCTGAAAGCAGAAAATCTGATGCAGGGAGTTGGTGGGGGGGGGGGGTGGGGGTGGCGGGGAGGTGGGGTGCGTGAGGTGGTGTGTGGTGGAAAGCAAGAGGTCCACGGTCAAACCATCAGTAGCTTGCACTTCATGCTAGATAGCAGGATGAGGATGAACTGGAATTTGAGAAGGGCCATTGATCAGAAACATACTGTCATCCTGAATGGTCTCAGCAGCCCAGATGGAACAGCCTCTGGTAAAACTGGCCCCATGATGTGGAGCAGTCTGCTCTAACAGGCTTAGGTGATGCAGGTGTGCCTGTCCCCCTCTGGTTCAGGTCTACTCCCAGCAGTTATAGGCTGCCTTATCCTGCAAGAAAGGGGGAAGAATGTCAGTGAGAGTGTTAATGTTGTGTTTGTGTGATGTGACTGCCACAGTTGAATAGTTGGAGGTGTGTGGAAGCAGCGAGACGTGGGTGTTACGATCAGGTGAGGAAGGGGTCTCAGGTTCCCCTCTCGCCCCTTTCCTGGTTTGGCTGGAACAGGGTGTAACTTTTAAAACACAGTGTTTTTAGCTTCACCATAGTGAGTCCTTGCTCACTGCTCTCTAATTGTAATTTTAAAGGAATCAATCGGACAGGCTTCTCAGGTTTAAACAAGAAAGGTGTAAGTTTATTAACCTTAACACTCTACCTCAGTTAAAACTACTAAAAAATATGTGACTCACCACGCTAGCATGCATATGCGATAAAAACACACAAATAGATACAGAGGAGGAGAAAGAATTAAAGGGGGAAGATTTGAAGTAGTAGATGGAATTCAGTTACTATTTTATTTAGTTTTGATGGGAAGTCTTTGATTGAAGTTAAGTCTTGCAGTTCTCGTTGGCGCCCAGTGCACACTTTCAAACTCGTACCGCTGATACCAGAAGGCTGCAGGGGTCTTCTGTCTTGATGCTTAGGTTACTTCCTTGGGTCCCTGGAACTTTGCGTGAGAGAGAGACAGAGAGAGAGAGACCTTGCTTCTCTTTGGTCTTCAAAATTGCAGTCATAGAGTCATAGAGTCATACAGCACAGAAAAAGGCCCTTCGGCCCATCGTGTCCATGCCTGCCATCAAGCACCTAACTGAGGCACACCACTGGTGACTGATTGCCAACCAGAACAGCACTCATTTATCCCCACTCTCTGCTTCCTGTTAGTCAACCAATCCTCTATCCATGCTAATACTTTACCCCTGACGCCATGCATCCTTATCTTATGCAGCAGCCTCTTGTGCGGCACCTTGTCGAAGGCCTTTTGGAAATCTAGGTACACCACATCCACTGGGTCCCCATTGCTCCCCACCTTGCTCGTAATGTCATCATAGAATTCCAAAAGATTTGTCAAGCATGACCTGCCCTTCATGAACCCATGCTGCGTCTGCCCAATGGGACAATTTCTATCGAAATGGCCTGCTATTTCTTCCTTGATAATAGACTCAAGCATCTTCCCCACTACAGAGGTTAAGCTAATCGGTCTATAATTCCCCATCTTTTGTCTACCTCCCTATTTAAACAGTGGCGTCACATCTGCTGTTTTCCAATCAACTGGGACTACCCCAGAGTCCAGCGAATTTTGGAAAATTACCGTCAGTGCACTTGCTATTTCTCCCGCCATCTCTTTTAGTACCCTGGGATGCATTCCATCAGGGCCAGGAGACTTATCAATCCTTAGCTCCATTAGCTTGCCCAACACTACCTCTTCCGTAATAATGATTGTTCCCAGGTCCTCATCTACGTTCGTCTCTTTGTCAATTACTGGCATGTTATTAATGTCCTCCACTGAGAAGACCGATACAAAATACCTGTTCAATGCCTCGGCCATTTCATCATATCCCATAACTAAATTCCCCTTCTCATCCTCGTTTTATATATTTATAGAAACTTTTGCTATCTGTCTTTATATTCTGTGCTAGTTTTTTCTCATGTTCCATCTTACTTTTCTTTATAGCTCTTTTTGTAGCTTTCTGTTGACCTTTAAAGTTTTCCCAATCTTCTAGTTTCATGCTGCTTTTGGCCACTTTGTATGCCTTCTTTTTCAATTTGATAGCCTCCCTTATTTCCTTAAACACCCATGGCAGATTACCCCTTTTCTTCCAGTCCTTCCTTTTCACTGGAATATACTTGTGCTGAACACTTTGAAAAATTGCTTTGAAAGTCCTCCACTGCTCGTCAACTGTCCCACCGTAAAATCTTTGTTTCCAGTCCACTTTAGCCAAGTCCTCCCTCATTCTATTGTAGTCCCCCTTGTTCAAGCACAGGACCCTGGTATTGGATTTTATCTTCACACTCTCCATCTGTATTCTAAATTCAACCATACTGTGATCACTCCTTCCAAGAGGATCCCTAACCATGAGGTCATTAATTATTCCTGTCTCATTACACAGTACTAGATCTAGGATAGCTTGCTCCCTCATTGGTTCCATTACATACTGTTCAAGAAAACTATCACGGATACACTCAACGAATTCCTCCTCAAGGCTACCCTGACTGAGCTGGCTCGACCAATCTACATGTAGATTAAAATCCCCCATGATAATTGCCGTACCATTTTTACAGGCATTAGTTATTTCTTTGTTTATTGCCCGCCCCAATGTGATGTTATTATTTGGTAGCCTATAGACTACGCCTATCAATGACTTTTTCTTCTTAGAGTTTCTAATTTCCACCCAAATGGATTCAACCTCATTCTCCATAGAACCTATATCATCTCTCAGCACCGCCCTGATGTCGTCCTTGAGTATCAGAGCTACACCACCTCCCTTACCTTCCTGTCTGTCCTTCCAAATAGTCTGGTACCCCTGGATATTTAACTCCCAGTCGTGACCAACCTGTAACCATGTCTCCGTAATGGCTACCAAATCATATTTATTCGCGATGATTTGTGCCGTTAACTTATCAACCTTGTTACGAATGCTACGAGCATTCAGGTAAAGTGCCTTTATGCTAGCTTTCTTACCCTCATGATTCCCAACATCTCTAATAATAACTCCTGAGTTATCCTTCCTTTCTGCTTCTTTCATAGTCTGCCTTGAACCTCAACCCTCCTGCACACATGTCAACCTGCTGCTTACCTTTTTATTTATCATCATACTCCCTGTCGTTTTCCCTTTCCCTTCCCCCCGAGTCACTAGTTTAAAGTCCTAGAGACCACCCTATTTATCCTTTTCGCTCGAACACTGGTTCCAGATCGGTTCAGGTGGAGACCGTCCCATCGGTACAGATCCCCCCGGTTCCAACACTGATGCCAATACCCCATGAAATGGAACCCCTCTTTCCCACACCACTCCCTTAGCCACGTGTTTACTTCCCTAATATTCTTATCCCTAAGCCAATTTACACGTGGCTCGGGCAGTAATCCGGAGATTATGACCCTCGAGGACCTGTTCCTTAATTTCGTTCCTCGTGCTTTATAATCCCCAAACAGGTCCTCCATCCTCGCCTTGCCTATGTTGTTAGCCCCAACATGGACCACAACAACTGGATCCTCCTCCTCCTGCTCCAATATCCTTTCAAGCCGGATGCACAATGGAAGCACACAGGTCTTTCGGTCTCACTCCTGCTTACAGCACTATCCTTTTTGGCTCGAGGAGAGCCCCTGTGTGTCCTGCTTTTCTTTCTCTGCCAGGACTGCTTGGGCTCCTATCTCCTTCACACCCTTTGTCCTGTTCGGATTTGTGGGGGTTACTAGGAAAGGTTTTCCCCTGGGGAACTAACTTGTACATTAGAGCAAACTCATCAGCCAGAACTGCGGCTTGCCTCGCTCCAAGCACTCCACATGGGTCTTAATGGAGAGTGGGAGAGAGCTTTTAAATTCCTCTAGTAAAATCACCTCTCTGAACTTTTCCTAGCTGGGCTGCACTTTAAGAGGACTCAAACTCCAAGTAATTTTGATCAGTCTGTTTTCTGAGGGTTTGGAACTTCTGGTGGTAGGCTTCTGCCCCGAGGATAAAACATTTTTTGTCAGTTCATAATTTGATGAACTTTCATCTGGCAACAGGGAATAAACCTCATGGGCTTTTCCTGTAAGCTTACTTTGCAACAGAAGAGTCCAAAGTCTCAGCTGGCCATTTTAACTGCCTTACAAGTTTCTCAAAAGATACAAAAAATGCCTCCATGTCTCCCTCATTGAATTTTGGAATCAGTTGGGAAAATTGTAAAAACTCAGAACACAGCCCCGAATTACTTGTGTTTTCTATGTCTTCACTGGGGTTACTCTGTCGCCCCCTAGTTAACTCAAGCTGCTTCAGTTCTCTTTCCTCACGTCCCTTCTGGAAATTTCTTTCCCTCTCTCTTCTAATTCAACTTTCCTCTGTTCCAATTGTATCTTTGCTGGCAATACCCTGTCGGAGTCTATTTCCAACCCGATATCTAATTCTTCAGATTCAAGGGAAAAATGGTTGGTCACTGGTCTTAGGAGTTCGGATTTCCTAGCCTTGGCACAGAAAGTGATCCCACACTGCTCAGCCATATTTCTCAATTCCTCCATAGACTGTACCTTTAACTTTTCACAAGTTAGTTCACCCTGGCTTGGGAGTGTATTGGCTTCAGTCGCAGACATATTAATATTCTAGCACACACAACCACAAGAAAACCTATAGTGAAATCTTTTCTCTTTTTGATTGGGATCTATTTGATTTCCCACTTTCAATTTCTCATTTGTCTGTGTGTCCAATCTTGGACGCTAGCCCCCAAATTTCTGTTATGAATAGGTGAGGAAGGGGTCTCAGGCTCCCCTCTCACCCCTTTCCTGGTTTGGCCTTAACAGGGTGTAACTTTTAAAGCGCAGCTCACCACCATCTTCTCAAGGGCAATTAGGTCAGCAACGCCCACATCCCATGAATGAATTTTAAAAATGCAGTGTTTTTAGCTTCACCTCAGTGTGTCCTTGCTCACTGCTCTCTAATTGTAATTGTAAAGGAATCAATCAGACAGGCTTTCTCAGGTTTAAACAAGAAAAGTGTATGATTATTAACTTTAACACTCTTCTGCATTTGAAACGACTAAAAAATATGTGAAGCAACCACGCTAGCGTGTACGCGCTGAACACACAAACAAATATATACAGAGGAGGAGAAAGAATTAAAGGGGGAAGGTTTGAAGTAGTAAATGGAATTCAGTTACTTTTTTTAGTTTTGATGTGAAGTCTTTGATTAAAGTTAAGTCTTGCAGTTCTCGTTGGCGCCCAGTGCACACTTTCAAGCATGTCCTGCTGGTACCGGAAGGCTACAGATGTCTTCTGTCTTGATGTTTAAGTTACTTCCTTGGGTCCCTGGAACTTTGCGTGAGAGAGAGAGAGACCTTGATTCTCTTTGGTCTTCAAAATTGCTGTCTGTCTCAAAACTTCACTGTGATGTACAATTCAATCAGTTCTCAGGTTGGCCAGCAGGTTAGTCATGTGACCAGCTCTTTGCCTGAAACAGTATCGCCTGTAAAGATTGTTGATTGTTCAAAGTTTACTAGACACACTCAGTGCCGGGAGGGTGGGGGGTGTAGGGTGCGTGGAGTGCTGGCTCTTATACAGCCAATGGCTCTCAATGCCTTTTGATCATCACTATTGATTTGACATATCTGGCTAATTGAATCAGAAAGCACTTGCATTGTCTCTCTATGCAACTGTCTCTCAGAATGCAAATGTACAGCCATGTTTTCAGCCACCGCTCTGTGGTTCTTTAAAACAAGTTATGTTCAATGTCCAGTAAATGTTCAAATAGTGTTCCATATGCCGAAATAAATATGTTTCCATTTGGCAGGTGTGGTTTCTGTCACATGGGTGTGAGGCTGGCATTATTGGAAGGTGTATGAGGGTAAGATGGAGTTTGTGAATGCTAGGCCTGAGCCCTGACTGGTAGGGATTGCTGATGGGTGAGCGATGGCGGTGTGGTGCATTGAAGAATATGAGAGGTTGGTGAAATGGTGAGTAGGCGTTGTCATGTGATGATACATTCACTTATCCTGACCACCTGTATAAGGTCATTAAAATTCCCGTAGTGGTGCTTTAAGGTCCTTGTGGCCAGATTCAATGAATTGACTTCCCTGGCCACCTGCACGGTTCCCTTCAGAGGGTGTTACTGAGGGCCCCCTGGCCCCCGCGGAACCATGGCCTCCCTCTTCTTGCTCACCACTTGGATTAAGGCTTCCAGCGCCAGATTTGAGAACCTGGGAATCCTCTCCCTCTTCGCTGTTGCTCCATCTGGGGTGCTTCCCTTCCACCAACTCCTGCAGAGACAGTTAGCAGCAACTTCCTTTGAACGAGTGCAGCTCCCCTTTAAGAGGGGCAGGCTGCCTTTCAGCGGTGCAGGCAATCCACATACACTGATGGGCCCCTTATTGAGTGTTCAGCCAGCAGTGCAGCTCATGCTTGGCTGAATGCTACAAACATGGAAATGAAGAGGCAGCACAAAGTTTACATGCTGCCTGCCTCAACGGGACCGGGTGCAGGCAAATCATGAATCATGACTTCTATGCCCAAAAATGGGAACAAATCAATTTTTAGTTTTTGGTTTCAGAAGGTGGTAGAATAAACACACTACTAGGCTCCAGCTTAAGCTACAGGCTGCCAGACAGATTTTTATGAAACAGAATATGGATAATTGGCCTGTAGCAATGACGCACAGTAGATTTACAGTAGCCACAGACTTAAATATACCTCCTTGGAAAAATAAAGCAGTCAAACCTGCTGCATGAATCTTCAATTTGTATTGTACTTGTATCAAGGTCCCTGACTTAACCTAATGCAGCTCTTCGCTACTGACCATCTATGGAGTCTCTCTGGCCTTTTTAAATTCAGTATCCCTCTTATGGTTTCAGACTTACAACTACATTGGAGAAAAAGGCTTAAGTAACTAATACTTATTAAAATCAATGACTGGGTCACAACATTTCATTTCAAAATGCATTGAAAACTCTTGTTTCAGACTTTGTCTATGGCAAAATCAAATTATGAAGGTCAAAATTTAGCTGCAGTACCTGTTACACTGGTAAGTGATATGTGTTTAGTCAGTGGCGCAGTGGTTAGCACCGCAGCCTCACAGCTCCAGGGACCTGGGTTCGATTCTGGATACTGCCTGTGTGGAGTTTGCAAGTTCTTCCTGTGTCTGCGTGGGTTTTCCCCGGGTGCTCCGGTTTCCTCCCACAGCCAAAGACTTGCAGGTGATAGATAAATTGGCCATTGTAAATTGCTCCTAGTGTAGGTAGGTGATAGGGAATAAGGGATTACTGTAGGGTTAGTATAAATGGGTGGTTGTTGGTCGGCACAGACTCGGTGGGCCGAAGGGCCTGTTTCAGTGCTGTATCTCTAAATAAATAAATAAAAAATTTACAATATCAAAGGTTCTGACATGTACCATGAGCTGCAGACCCCTGGTGCGTCAGCATGCACTTCCACCACACAGACACTGGGTGGCAATGCTGGAATGTATAAGCCCTCAGCAAAGACTCTCATTATAAGGATGAGGAGTACCTATGCTGAATTGTATTGGACATTGAAATGTATTCACAACTGGATTGTGAATCTCTTCTTCAGGCTCCTCACTGGTGCCTAAATGTCAAATCAATTCTTCTATTTTTTTATTCCTTGGAGTAGTCCTTTTTTCAGTCTATACTGCTGCCCAGCTGAAATCCCCACCCTAACTAAGATTGCTCCTGTTGCTCAATGTCCCACTGAGAGTCTTTTACAGCCCCAGTACATGGCACAACCAAAGTCTCCACTCAGCCCCTGCTGAGATGATTTTGTTAATACCCTTCCCCATGAGATCATGAGCATTTGCCAGTTCTGGCCATGCTCCTCAGCCAGCCCTATATCCTACCCTCCTACCCCTCCTTTGTCCCCCTCTGATCTATCTCTCTATCTTTCTTGTCATGTTTTATTTCCCCTACCCCTATTCCCCCCTCCCTTGCCCTCTCCCTCTCCTGTATCCAATACCATCTTCCTCCTCTCCAACTTTTCACACTCTCCCCTCCAGATCCAATTGTCCCCTGCTCTCTAACTCTACTTGAACTAAATACTGCTTTTGGTTTTGATTTCCCATGTGCAATGCCATGTAAGATTAACTAGTTATAATTTTAAAATTCTAGGTGAGTAACTGCATTTGATGCAATACCAGTTATACCTGTGGTTGGCACTATGATAGGTGATTGATATGGAGTGATAAATGCTGAAACAGGAGCCTTCCAGTCCAGATAGGTAGGTCACAGTTCATTCCTGCATAAAGCAAGTGATTAATGCTATGCTTGCCAGGGGAAGCACTTTTGTCACATTCACTCTCAAATTTATCTTCCATCCAATGCACTTTGAGTTCCCCCAACATGGCCAGTCATGTGCACAAGTCACTTTGAGGTCCCTCATTTAATTAAAATGGAGAGACCCCACCCTAATGCACCTTGAGCATTTATTGGTGGGTGGGTGGGTGGGTAGATGGTGTCCCACTTTCTAAGTCTTGTGGAGGCACAGGATAGATTCAGTAACCAAAGCAATTTACAGGGTAGGCGGTGGCGTAGTGGTATTATCACTGGAGTAGTAACCCAGAGACCCAGGGTATTCCTCTGGGGACATGGGTTTGAATCCCACCACAGCAGAAGGTGGAATTTGAATTCAATTAATAAATCTGGAATTAAAACTAGTCTAATGATGGCCATGAAACCATTGTCGATTGTTGTAAAAACCCATCTGATTCACTAATGTCCTTTAGGGAAGAAAATCTGCTGTCCTTACCTGGTCTGGCCTACATGTGACTCCAGACCCACAGCAATGTGGTTAACTCTTACATGCCCTCTGAAATGGCCTAGCAAGCCACTCAGTTGTACCTAACTGCTACAAAGTCTATAAAAAGGAGGAAACCGGATAGACCACCCGGCATCGACCTAGGCACCGGAAACGACAACGGCAAACCCAGCCCTGTCGACCCTGCAAAGTCCTCCTTACTAACATCTGGGGGCTTGTGCCAAAGTTGGGAGAGCTGTCCCACAGACTAGTCAAGCAACAGCCTGACATAGTCATACTCACGGAATCATACCTTACAGAAAATGTCCCAGACACTGCCATCACCATCCCTGGGTACGTCCTGTCCCACCGGCAGGACAGACCCAGCAGAGGTGGTGGCACAGTGGTATACAGTAGGGAGGGAGTTGCCCTGGGAGTCCTCAACATCGACTCCGGACCCCATGAAGTCTCATGGCATCAGGTCAAACATGGGCAAGGTAACCTCCTACTGATTACCACCTACCGCCCTCCCTCAGCTAATGACTCAGTACTCCACCATGTTGAACACCACTTGGAGGAAGCACTGAGGGTGGCAAGGGCACAAAATGTACTCTGGGTGGGGGACTTCAATGTCCATCACCAAGAGTGGCTCGGTAGCACCACTGCTGACCGAGCTAGCCGAGTCCTAAAGGACATGGCAGCTAGACTGGGTCTGTGGCAGGTGGTGGAGGAACCAACACGAGGGAAGAACATACTCGACCTCGTCCTCACAGATGCATCTGTCCATGACAGTATTGGTAGGAGTGACCACCGCACAGTCCTTGTGGAGACGAAGTCCCGCCTTCACATTGAAGATACCGTCCATCGTGTTGTGTGGCACTATCACAGTGCTAAATGGGATAGATTTCGAACAGATCTAGCAATGCAAAACTGGGCATCCATGAGGCGCTGTGGGCCATCAGCAGCAGCAGAATTGTACTCAACCACAATCTGTAACCTCATGGCCCGGCATATCCCCCACTCTACCATTGCCATCAAGCCAGGAGACCAACCCTAGTTCAATGAAGAGTGCAGGAGGGCATGCCAGGAGCAGCACCAGGCATACCTCAAAATGAGGTGTCAACCTGGTGAAGCTACAACCCAGGGCTACTTGCATGCCAGACTGCATAAACAGCATGCGATAGACAGAGCTAGGTGATCCCATAATCAACGGATCAGCTCTAAGCTCTGCAGTCCCGCCACATCCAGCCGAGAATGGTGGTGGACAATTAAACAACTAACTGGAGGAGGTGGCTCCACAAATATCCCCATCCTCAATGATGGGGGAGCCCAGCACATCAGTGCGAAAGATAAGGCTGAAACATTTGCAACAATCTTCAGCCAGAAGTGCCGAGTTGATGATCCATCTTGGCCTCCTCCTGAAGTCCCCAGCATCACAGATGCCAGACTTCAGCCAATTCGATTCACTCCACGTGACATCAAGAAACGACTGAAGGCAATGGATACTGCAAAAGCTATGGGCGCTGACAATATTCCGGCAATAGTACTGAAGACCTGTGCTCCAGAACTTGCCCCGCCCCGAGACAAGCTGTTCCAGTACAGCTACAACACTGGCATCTACCCTGCAATGTGGAAAATTGCCCAGGTATGTCCTGTACACAAAAAGCAGGACAAATCCAAATCCAACCTGGCCAACTACCGCCCCATCAGCCTACTCTCAATCATCAGTAAAGTGATGGAAGGTGTCATCAACAGTGCCATCAAGCAGCACTTGCTTAGCAACAACCTGCTCAGTGACGCTCAGTTTGGGTTCCGCCAGGGCCACTCAGCTCCTGACCTCATTACAGCCTTGATTCAAACATGGACAAAAGAGCTGAACTCAAGAGGTGAGGTGAGAGTGACTGCCCTTGACATCAAGGCAGCATTTGACCGAGTATGGCATCAAGGAGCCCTAGCAAAACTGAGGTCAATGGGAATCAGGGGGAAAACCCTCCGCTGGCTGGAGTCATACCTAGCGCAAAGGAAGATGGTTGTGGTTGTTGGAGGTCAATCATCTGAGCTCCAGGACATCACTGCAGGAGTTCCTCAGGGTAGTGTCCTAGGCCCAACCATCTTCAGCTGCTTCATCAATGACCTTCCTTCAGTCATAAGGTCAGAAGTGGGGATGTTTGCTGATGATTGCACAATGTTCAGCACCATTTGTGACTCCTCAGATACTGAAGCAGTCCATGTAGAAATGCAGAAAAACCTGGACAATATCCAGGCTTGGGCTGATAATTGGCAAGTAACATTCGCGCTACACAAGTGCCAGGCAATGACCATCTCCAACAAGAGAGAATCTAACCATCTCCCCTTGACATTCAACGACATAACCATCGCCGAATCCTCCACTATCAACATCCTAGGGGCTACCTTTGACCAGAAACTGAACTGGAGTAGCCATATAAATACCGTGGCTACAAGAGCAGGTCAGTGGCTAGGAATCCTGAGGCGAGTAACTCACCTCCTGACTCCCCAAAGCCTGTTCACCATCTACAAGGCACAAGTCAGGAGTGTGATGGAATACTCTCCACTTGCCTGGATTGGTGCAGCTCCAACAATACTCAAGAAGCTCGACACCATCCAGGCCAAAGCAGCCCGCTTGATTGGCACCCCAGCTACAAACATTCACTTCCTCCACCACCGGCGCAGTGGCAGCAGTGTGTACCATCTACAAGATGTACTGCGGCAATGCACCAAGGCTCCTTAGACAGCACCTTCCAAACCCGCGACCTCTACCAACTCGAAGGACAAGGGCAGCACATACATGGGAACACCACCACCTGCAAGTTTCCCTCCAAGTCACACACCATCCTGACTTGGAACTATATCGCAGTTCCTTCACTGTCGCTGGGTCAAAATCCTGGAACTCCCTTCCTAACAGCACTGTGGGTGTATCTACCCCACATGGACTGCAGCGGTTCAAGAAGGCAGCTCACCACCACCTTCTCAAGGGCAATTAGGGATGGGCAATAAATGCTGGCTTGGCCAGCGACGCCCACATCCCATGAATGAGTAAAAAAAAAAGAAATGTTTTCTGTTTGTTCCCCTGGGCTCATTACCAAAAGCTTACCTAAAAATCAGTGTCAATGAAGGTATTCTTGAGATTGTGAGGAACTGAGAACATAGTTAAGTGATCTACAATACCTTTATAGAATTATTTGTACTATTTTATTGCCTGTTATAAGAGATCTGTGGCTGTTCCAGGCATCCTGTGCAACAGATTCGAACTCAGCCATGACCCAAATACACAGTATTCCAACCTTACACTGGGATCCGTGTCTGACTTTGTCAGGGTGGAGCATCCATCCACCCCTATAAGGCCATCATTGTAATAGGGCAAGGCTAGGATGGGATCTCTATAAGTGAGGTGTTGCTACCTCAGGCCCTTAGGCAGATCTTAACATCGTGTCTTGCTTCTTTATGGTTTACCCTCTTTCACAGAGACCTTACCAGGGGATTCAACCTAATAATTTACGTGGAATTTTGACTCCCTCTACCCAGCAACAACTAGGTAGAATGGGAGTTAATATCCAAAGTGTTATATGATTGCCTTTAAGAGTGATGTCCCTTTAGTATGCTAATGAGCTAAGTACCAGGACATGTTCATGTGACTACAAGCCAGAGCCACTCTGCAATTGTAACATCCAGAGTAAGGTTCTGTAAATAGTTAGCTCTGTACTGTATAATAGTTTAGCTGTAATAAACCTGTTTGAGATCTTCAACCAACTGGACTTCATGCATCTCATTTATGTTGCATCAGCCGATATAAATAACTCATTATATGGTAGCAGCTGTGGTGAGAAAACAAAGTCTAAGTTTGAAGACCACTGGTCAAACAGCTTTGAAAAACGACCTTTCCTGTGGCCAAAAGAGAGAACATTCCACAGAAATATTGGCCCAAACAGTTAAAAAAAAGGACTACCTCAAGCTGTAGAAGACAGAACACAGAACGACAGGCTGCAAGTAAATTGGGTGAGTCATGATGCCAACAGTTGAGCGATACTGGTTTAAAAAAAAAACAAGCTTTGAAGTACTTAGAAAGTTGTTTTTTTTGTAATGGTTCCATAATAAAAAAAGGGGAAGACCCGACTGCTCTCCCAGGCTGATTGAGGTTGATGCCGTTACAGGAGGCTTCAAGTTGCAAAAAGCATAGGAAAACCCCAATCACTGCACAGCCTCATCCACGCAGCCAAAGTTTTTTAAAAACTCATTAAATCACTCGAGCATGAAGAAGAGCATTCATTCACACAGCCACAGCTATAGAAATACCATTAAACCACTCGAGTGTGAAGAACATAAACAAGCTCTTTAAAAAAGCAATTGAACTGCCTAGTGAATATCTGTGTAAGCAGAGCAGCTTAAATGCTGCAAGCAAGATAAACACAGAGCACTATCAAACACCTGTCCCTCTCAATCCAAGCAGTTAGTCTAAATAACAGAGAGTTTCTTAAAGGGCAAACAACGCAAAGTCATAGAACAAGTCTTAAAGCAAGTTTTAAACAAAAGAACAGCAGAAAGATGTATATCAAATTTCCCAGCATGAACTGGAAGGCCATTGATATCCCATCAGAGTTCCAGCTTTTCAAACAAAGAATGCAGTTATGCTTTACAGACCAAGTGATTGCAGAACCAGACAAACAGGCTGTAAAAATACTAACAGAAGTTGGAAATGAGGGATTACACAGAATCAATACTTCTGGCTTACCTGAAGAGGACCAGAAAGATCCTGCAAAGATATGGAAAGTGCTAGAAGATCAGCTCTGATTAAATGTGAATTTTAGAATTCACCGCCTGGAATTGATGTCCTACAGGCAACAGCCACAGGAACCAATAGACCCGTTTGTCATTAGATGCCATAGCAAGGACAACAAATGTGATTTCTCAGAAACTGAGCTGTCAGACTGAATAATGGAGCTGGTGATTGTATCAACGCCCAGTGAACATTTCAGAAAGACCTCTTGGGGGAAAAGCATGCAGAGTTCTGATGAAAGGTCACAAACCTGAAACATTAACTCTGCTTCTCTCTCCACAAATGCGGCCTGACCTGTTAAGTATTTCCAGCACTTTCTGTTTTTATTTTGTACTCCATGCATCTCATTTATGTTGCATCAGACAACATAAAGAACTCATGACACAAAGCATTACATTTATTGTTCATCTACTGCCCCGTGGCAATTTTAATGCTACTGCTTTCCTGGGTTCAGACAAGAGCGCAATGAATAAATGTAAATCAGGATCCTGTGATGTCATTCTAGAGGGGAAATTCACGCAACCAACTGGTTTTCTGCCCGGAAATTAAAATTCGTCCTTTTGTGGTTCATTTCCAAGTTCAATGTAGCCAGAAAATGCAGATTTGTCCTTTGCTATCTTAATTACTTAATTGTCCTTTGGGCACTCTCAGGTCCAAACTGAATAATGCACAGAGTGGAGTTGTTGAAATCTTCAAAACAAAGTTTTCTTGGCTCAATTAGCTTATCAGCCAAGTCTGAATGTCCAGAACAAAGAGCAGAATGCTGGTCAGCCATCATAATTTTGAAGCTGATATAGCTTTAAATTACATAAAGAACATAGTATATGGGTAACAGTTCTTCAGAACATGACATGTTTCCAGTGAGTGGCTTATCATAAAATCACGATTGCAATGTCTGCATTCATTATATTAAACTGATGGCAAATCACAGGTTTCTGATAAACCACCCACTGATTGCAGAACCAGGCAAGTGAAAAAGAATCTCAGAAAATGTTTTGGTCGCCGCATAGCTGTGCCTTCTCCCGAAAGCTACACCTTTTACCACAGTTACAGCTCTTCCAGTGGGTTTGAAAATCAGTATTACGTAACATTTTGAAGACACTAGATCCTTCCAAGACACAACTAGAAACTTCTGTAAAATCAATCCTAAATTTCTTTATGGGATCTAGAGGAACACTCCTGCTTGTTCTGGCTCCACAAAGGAAAGAATTTTACTTATTTTGAAGCTCCTCTTCATCCTCCTCATAGCTGCTGGTTGGAGGTGCTGGCGGGAGGGGAACCCACGCCTACTTCCTCGCTCAGGCTTGACTTAAAATCCATTGTCTTAATGGTACCCTAATTTTCATTACTTTATGAGGCTCCCGCCTGCTTCCGACAGGTGCCTCAGCCACCGAACTGCAGGAAGCAATTAAAATAATGGCCAGTGGGAACAGGGCAATAAGGCTGACTGCACCATTTTAAATGCCCCTCTGCCCCCAGTCTCATGAGTCAATCTTGCTTACTATTTATTATCAGTTATTATGGTCAATAATTATTGAAACTCAGGCAACATTGAAGTTGCATTCTCTGGTTTACAAGACCCCCGAGACGAGTATATGCAAACGAGCAATTCACTGCGAAGGGGAAAATCACAGTCAAGCAGGTTCCTGGACTTAACTGTGTTATGAACGCTGGACATTTTAGTATGGTTATGTTTTAAAAACTGTGATCTTTAATGCAGTGTAAAATGGAACCAAAGATTAACAGGAGAAACTGTAGCGGAACAGTGGGTGATCATTAAGGAGGAGATGTTTCAGATACAGACTAGGTATATTCCAACCCGAGGACAAAAAGTAAGAAAACCAAATCCACGGCTCTTTGGATGACAAGGGAGCTAGAGAATATGATGAAACAAAAAAAGCGTGTATGATGCATGTCAGGTGAAATCTTCAAGAGAGATCCAGGTCAAATACAATAAGTTGAGAGGGGAGGTGAAGAGGAAAATAAGACTGGCAAAGAGAGAATATGAGAACAGAATGGCAGTTAACATAAGAGGGAGCCCAAAAATCTTCTACCAGCATGTAAATAGTAAGTGGGTAGTAAGAGGTGGGGTAGGGCCTATTAGGGACAAAGAGGGTGATATATGCTGAGAGGCAGAGGAGAAGGCTAGAATACTTAATGAGCACTTTGTATCGGTATTTACTAAGGACAGGGATGCTGACAAAATATCGGTAGAAGTGGAGATGATAGAGGTAATGGATAGGGTGAAAACAAATAGGAAGAATGTACTGGAAAGGCTGGCTGTGCTTAGAGTGGATATGTTGCCTGGTCCGGATGGCTTGCATTCCAGGTTGCCCAAGAAAGTGGTAGTGGAGATAGTGTAAGGACTTGCCATAATCGTCCAATCTTCCCTAGATATGGGGACGTGCCAGAGGATTGGAGAGTTGCAAATGTGACACCCTTATTCAAGAAAGGGCATAAGGACAGTCCTAGTAACTACAGGCCAGCTAGTTTAACATCAGTGATGGGTAAGGTTTTAGAAACAATAATGAGGGGAAAAAATATCAACTGGCACTTGGAGAGGTTTGAGTTAACTAACGATTGCCAGCACAGATTTGTAAAAGGCACATTGTGTTTGACAAATCTAATTAAATTTTTTGATGAAATAACAGAGAAAGTTGATGAATGGAAAACAATGGATGTTGTTGATATAGATTTTAAGAATGCATTTGACAAAGTACCGCATAAAAGGCTAGTTAACAAAATTGAGGCTCATGGAAGGGTCACTGTCAGCTTGGAGAAAAAAATTGGCTTAAGGTCAAAAAGCAACGAGTCATGGTAAATGGTTGCTTTTCATCCAGGAGGATGGTAGACAGTGGTGTTCCTCAAGTGTCAGTACTAGGACCACTGTTCTTTTTTTTTGCTATATATAAATGCCTTGAATTTTGGAATACAGAGTAAAATATCAAAATTTGCCAATGATACCCAACCTAGGTGTGGCAACCAGTGAGAAAGATACCAATCAGGACATAAATAGAATAGCAGAATGGGCAGACAAGTGGCAGATGGATATTAATACAGAGAAGTGTAAGGTGATGCATTTGGCAGAAGAGATAGGGAGAGGCTTAACAGCACAGTTCTAAAGAATGTGCATGAACAGAGGGACCTGGGGGTTCATATGCATAATGTTTGAAGGTGGCAAGACATATTGAGAGAGTGGTTAGCAAAGCATATGGGATCCTGGGCTTCGTAATTAGAGGTACTGAGTGCAAAAACAGGTATTTTATGCTGGACCTTTATAAAGCTCAGGTTAGGCTAGAGTATTAACTAGAGTTCCAGCATTTCTTGTTTTTATTTCAGATTTCCAGCATCTGCAGTATTTTGCTTTTGTATTAATTGCATCCAATTCTGGTCAACACGCTTTAGGAAGGATGTGAGGGTCCTTGAGATGGTGCAGAGGAGATTTACCAGAATGGTTCCAGGAATGAGTGATTTTATCTATAAGGTTAGGTGTGAGAAGCTGAGGTTGTTCTCCCTGGAGCAAAGGAGATTGAGGGGAGATTTGATAGAGGTGTACAAGATTATGACAGGATTAGATAAGGTAGGCAAGGAAAAGCTGTTCCCATTAGTTATGGAACAAGGACTAGGGGGACACAGATTTAAAGCTTTGAGGAAGAGATGCAGGGGGAATGTGAGGAAGAATATTTTTACGCAGGCAGTGGTAATGACCTGGAACTTGCTGCCTAAGAGGGTGGTGGAAGTGGAGACAATTAATGATTTCAAAAGGAAATTGAATGGGTATTTGAGGGAAATAAACTTGCAAGGCTATGGGGAAAGCGCAGGGGAGTGGGACTGATTGGATTGCTCTACAGAGAGCCAGCATGGTCTCGATAGGCCAACTGGCCACCTTCTGTGCCGTAACAGACTCTTTGACTTGTTTCATGTGAAGGTTTATTTTCTTCAATACTGTGTTTGCAGCTGCATTTTGAGATAAGATGGATATATCCTCGCATGAATGTATTAACCGGCTTTATTTGACAATTCCTGTCATCATACCTGTGGAATCGCCATGGTTTGGAAATAAAATACGGAATGAAAATGGAGTGATGATGTGCTACATTTAATTTTTAAAAAATACTGAGAGATTCACACTCAGAATTCTGTAGGTTCCAAAATGCAAATAAGTGGATCAAATCACATGTCAAAATTCAAAATATTCTGGGAAGGCATGTCCCCATAGAAAATAATTCTCAAGCTTTCAGCATTCACATGCACGTTTCTAAATCAGTAACTTTGCTTTTGTGTACAACAATCAAAGTGCTGGATATAGTGGAAGCTTAGGTTATGCCAAGTCAACGGCCTACTGTATTCTCAGTCAAAGCCCCCCAGGGTAGAGTTTCTGCTGGTTTCTGCCAGTTTTATCAGTGCAATCCAGGTGAAATCAGTCAAACCAACGCAGAAGATCGGGTAATTTTAAACGTAAACTACATCAAGTATAAATCGAGTTTCCACGATCATTAACATTGATTTAAAAATCATTTCCTCTAAAGGCAGTCTAGCCCACAAACTGACCGCACCCACAGATTGTAATAATGGCATGGTGAGTTTCTGCCAGTTTGCAGTCATTTGAGGAAGGTCTCCAAATTGAGCTTGTTTTCTTAGGCCCACAGGCACTATTGGACTGACTAATGCATGCCAATGAAACTAATAAATAGGTCAGTATCATTTTTTAAATCATTTTCTGTGATTTAAAATCAACTTATTCACAGATGGAGGACTAGATATCAAAGTGCTTGTGTTTTGTGATAAACCCATTGAATAAAACTGCACGAATTAATATTTTTATAGGAAGAAAAAATAAACAATTACGTTCTAGTATGCTGACCGCTTGCACTGGTTCATGGAAGATTTTGCAATTGAATTTTAGCAGAAACCTGAATTACGGCCGGAATTTTACAGTGGATGGATGGGAGCCGGACTCCAACGTGAAAGTCGGTGATGAACTCGCTTCCGCCTAGTCTGGGGATCCGTCCCGTATTTTACGGATCCCTTTAATTGTCCCGAGGTGGGACTTCCCTCAGTAAGCTGCCGGCCAATCAGTGGGCCGGCAGCTCTTAATCCCAGCAGCGCCACCTGGAGCAGTGGTCACTGCTGGGACTGCAGCCAAGCCAACGCCATGGATCGAGGATGGAAGGTAAGTAGGGGCATACCTCACCAGGGGGATCAGTCCTTCCCTGGTGAGGCTGGAGTGGTCCTTTGGAGGGAGAGGGGGTGTCTTGGGTCCCGGGGGTGGATTGAGAGTGGGAACAGCCCTCAATCAGGCACCCTGTGCCCGAGTGCCAAGCCCCCCCCCCCACCCCGGGGCTATCACTGGGCAGCCTTTCACGTGCGCAGCACACCCGCTTGCCACAGGTAAAATGCCCGTGGAGGCGGGCGAGGGCCCTTAAGTGGCCATTATATGGCCACTTAAGGGTCTTGATTGGCCTTGGGCGGGTGGGCCGTTTCCCACCCCCCAACCCCCTGCCTGACCGCCATAAGCTTGTCTGGAGGCGGAATCGGGGCGGGTAGGCCTCCCAGAGCCTGCCGCTAAATTTTACACCACCCCCACGCCACCGTCCGAGCTGCTGAGGTGGCGTAAAATTCCAGGCTATATCTTTACCAGAGGAATTTCCAGTGCAATTTGCACCCAATTTCCAGATGAGGAACTTACCTGCTTTGTCCTTATGTATTATAGGAGTTCTTAAGCTGTCAACTTATTTGAAGTTGATAATCAGATTTTGCTGCTTTTCTAGGTTGCTACTTATACAAAATAAATCTTTTTGACTGGGTCAAAAAGCACTGTCAGCTAGAAATTACTGTGCTGCAGGTGCTACGATAACAGTGACTAACTATTTAACCCATTGATGTGACATTCTTCTGCCTGTTATTTTACTACAAGCCTGTATTCAGAACTATTTTTGAACTGCCACCTTGGGTGGCATCTTACTGCCTTAGTCCCTAGCGCAATGGTGGGTCCATTTTCAGGTTTAGGACCCGGTTCCTTGATATGCAGGCGTTGTGGTTGCTCTTTACCAGACCAAACCAATTAAGAGCCCACCTCAGGGCTCCCTGACAAATTAATGACCTAGACTTGGGTGTACAGAACAGAATTTCAAAATTTGCAGATGTGGAGGAAGGATAGTGATAGACTTCAAGAGAATATAGACAGGCTAGTGGAATGGGCGGATACGTGGCAGATGTAATTTAACACAGAAGTGCAAAGTGATATATATCGATAGGAAGAACAAGGAGAGGCAATATAAACTAAAGGTTACGCTTCTAAAGAGGTTGCAGGAACAGAGAGACCAGACGTTATATGTTCACAAATCGTTGAAGATGGCAGGACAGGTAGAGAAAGTGGTTAAAAATGCATGTGGAATGCTGAGCTTTATAGATAGAGGCATAGAGTACAAAAGTAAGGAAGTTGTGTTGAACTTTATAAAACTTTGGTTCACCCTCAACTGGAGTACTACAAAGAACAAAGAACAGTACAGCACAGGAACAGGCCATTCAGCCCTCCAAGCCTGCGCCGATCTTGATGCCTGCCTAAACTAGCACCTTCTGCACTTCTGGGGCCCATATCCCTCTATTCCCATCCTATTCATGTATTTGTCAAGATGTCTCTTAAACGTCGCTATCGTATCTGCTTCCACCACCTCCCCCGGCAGCAAGTTCCAGGCACTCACCACCCTCTGTGTAAAAAACTTGCCTCGCACATCCCCTCTAAACTTTGCCCCTCGCACCTTAAACCTATGTCCCCTAGTAACTGACTCTTCCACCCTGGGAAAAAGCTTCTGAATATCCACTCTGTCCATGCCGCTCATAACTTTGTAAACCTCTATCATGTCGCCCCTCCACCTCCGTCGTTCCAGTGAAAACAATCCGAGTTTTTCCAACCTCTCCTCATAGCTAATGCCCTCCAGACCAGGCGACATCCTGGTAAACCTCCTCTGTACCCTCTCCAAAGCCTCCACGTCCTTCTGGTATTGTGGCGACCAGAATTGTACGCAATATTCTAAGTGTGGCCGAACTAAGGTTCTGTACAGCTGCAACATGACTTGCCAATTTTTATACTCTATGCCCCGACCGATGAAGGCAAGCATGCTGTATGCCTTCTTGACTACCTTATCCACCTGCGTTGCCACTTTCAGTGACCTGTGGACCTGTATGCCCAGATCTCTCTGCCTGTCAATACTCCTAAGGGTTCTGCCATTTACTGTATACCTCCCACCTGCATTAGACCTTCCAAAATGCATTACTTCACATTTGTCCGGATTAAACTCCAACCGATCTATACTGTGTCCAGTTTGGGGACCGCTCTTTAGGAAGGATGTGAAGGCTTTAGAGAGGGTGCAGAAAAGATTGCGAGATTGGTTCCAGGAATGAGGGACTTCAGTTACATGGACAGATTGGAGAAGCTGGAGTTGTTCCCCTTGGAGAGGAGAAGATTGAGTGCAGATTTGATAGAAGTGTTCAAAATCATGAGGGGTCTAGACAGAAAGGTCGAGAACCAGAGTACACCGATTTCAAGTGAATGGCAAAAGAAGCAATGGCGACATGAGGAAAAACTTTTTATGCAGCAAGTGGTTAGGATCTGGAATGCACTGCCTAAGAGGATAGTGCAGGCTGATTCAATTGTGGCTTTCAAAATGGAACTAAAAAGGGAAACAAAATTGCAGGGCTATGGGGAGTGGAACTAGTTAAATTACTCTTGCAGAGAGCTGGCACTGATTGAACAGGCCGAATGCCCCTGACTGTGTTGTAACCATTCTATGATTCTAGACGAAAGGTGCACAGGAGGAAGGTGCACAGAACAGAGCTGTACAGGAGGGAGGTATAAAAGAGAGCAGTGTGAAGAGGGAGGTGCACAGGAGGGAGCTGTACAGGGGAGAGGTGCATAGGAGAGAAATAAACAGGGTAGAGGTGTACAGGAGACAGATGTACAGAAGAGAGGGACACAGGAGGGATGAGCACAGCAGAAAGGGGCACAGGAGGAAGGTGCACAGGAAAATGGTGTCTAGGAGGCAGGTGTACAGGAGAGAGCTGTACAGGAGGTTGGTGTAAAGGACAGAGGTGTACAGGAGGGAGGGGCACAGAAGGGAGGGACACAGGAGAGAGGGGCACATGAGAGAGAGGCACAGGAGAGAGGGGCACAGGAGAGTGGGGCATAGGAGAAAGTGTACAGGAGATATCCATGTGATATCAAGAAACGACTGAAGGCACTGGATACTGCATAGGCTGTGGGCCCTGACAATATTCTGGCAATGGTACTGAAGACCTGTGCTCCAGAACTTGCCGCGCCCCTAGCCAAGCTGTTCCAATACAGCTACAACACTGGCATCTACCCGACAATGTGGAATATTGCCCAGGTATGTCCTAAACACAAAAAGCAGGACATGTCCAACCTGGCCAATTACTGCCCCATCAGTCTACTCTCAATCATCAGTAAAGCGATAGAAGATGTCGACATTGCTATCAAGCGGCACTTGCTTAGCAATAGCCTGCTCAGTGACGCTCAGTTTGGATTCCGCCAGGGCCACTCAGTTCCTAACCCCCTCATTACAGCCTTGGTACAAACATAGACAAAAGAGCTAAACTCAAGTGGTGAGGTGAGAGTGATTGCCCTTGTCATCAAGGCAGCATTTGAACGAGTATGGCATCAAGGAGCTCTAGTGAAACTGGAGTCAATGGGAATCAGGGGGGGAAACTCTCTGCTGGTTGGATTCATACCTAGCACAAAGGAAGATGGTTGTGGTTGTTGGAGGTCAATCATCTCAGCTCCAGGACATCACTGCAGGAGTTCATCAGAGTAGTATCCTAGGCCCAACCATCTTCAGTTGTTTCATCAATAACCTTCCTCCAATCATATGCTCAGAAGTGGAGATGTTCGCTGATGATTGCACAATGTTTAGCACCATTCGTGACTCCTCAGATACTGAAGCAGTCCGTGTAGAAATGCAGCAAGATCGGGACAATATCCAGGCTTGGGCTGATAAGTGGCAAGTAACATTCGCGCCACACAAGTGCCAGGCAATGAACAACAAGACAGAATCTAACCATCTCTCCTTGACATTCAATGGCGTTACCATCGCTGAATCCCCCACTATCAACATTCTGGGGGTTACCATTGACCAGAAACTGAACTGGAGTAACGAAATATATACCATGGCTACAAGAGCAGGTCAGAGGCTAGGATTCGTGCGGCAAGTAACTCACTTCCTGACTCCCCAAAGCCTGCCCACCATCTAAAAGGCACACGTCAGGAGTGTGATGGAATACTCTCGACTTGCCTGGATGGGGCAGCTCCAACAACACTTAAGAAGCTCAACAGCATCCAGGACAAAGCAGCTTGCTTGATTGGCACCCCATCCATAAACATTCACTCCCTCCACCACCGACACACAGTGGCAGCAGTGTATACCATCTACAAGATTCACTGCAGCAATGCACCAAAGCTCCTGAGACAGCACCTTCCAAACCCGCGGCCTCTACCAACTAGAAGGATAAGGGCAGCAGATGCATGGGAACACCACCCCATGCAAGTTCCCCTCCAAGCCACACACCATCCTGACTTGGAACTATATCGCCGTTCCTTCACTGTCGCTGGGTCAAAATCCTGGAACTCCCTTCCAAACAGCACTATGTGTGTACCTACCCCACATGGACTGCAGGGGTTCAAGAAGGCAGCTCACCACTATCTTCTCAAGGGCAATTAGGGATGGGCAATAGAAGCTGGCCTAGCCAGTGACGCCCACATCCCAGGAGAGTAGTTTACAGGAGGGAGGGGCACAGGAGGGAATCGTACAGGAGGGTGGGGTACCAGATAGAGGTGTACAGGAGAAAGGTAACAGGAGGGAGGTGTACAGGAGGGAGGGGTACAGGAGGGAAGTGCACATGAGAGGGGCCAAGGTGCAGGAGGCACTACCCATAATCAAAGCGTTTACAGGAAGCTCTGCTTCCTTGACCTCTTGGAAACATTGTGCTTCTGAAGGCTGAGGTTGTCAGATCAGGTGATCGTAGGCATTTGCAACCTCCTGGAAGAAGACTTGCTAGACTTGGGGAACACGCATTACCAGTGGTAGTGAAAGTTATCATCGCCCTCAATTGTTTTGCCTCTGCTTCCTTGCAGGGCACTACCAGAGGGTCTTGAGGTACACTGTACAATAATGTATAAGGCAACTGATGGATGGATTATTTGCCAGGACTGAGATTAATACAAAATTCCCAACAGCCAGAATGAACACGTACTTGATTTGCCTCTTTGTTTGGCTTCCCACAGATATGGGGGCTCTTAAACGACAGGACCTCAGTGAATCAATAAATTTACTCACTCCTCCTGACCTGGTTTGGTCATTAAACTGCTTGTTCTCCTCCCATTGTTGGGAAACATGTGTCCCTCCTCCTTTTGACTGACGAGGCAGTAATTCCATTGATACATCATTACATCTGGGTACTATTGCCTTTGCTCTATGCGCAGCATCCATCTTGAACAAATTTCCATTTGTGCACTGACCCTTTAAATTGTGCCACGTGAGTATGCAACATGCATGCTGCACATTTTGGAGACTCGAAACCCGGAAGTCAGAATTGATTTTTTTTTTTATTACTCTTTCGTGGGATGTGGGCATTGCTGGCAAGGCCAGCATTTTTTGCCCATCCCTAATTGCCCTTGATAAGTGAGTCAACTATATTGCTGTGTATCTGGAGTCACAGGTAAGGATAGCAGATTTCCTTCCCTAAAGGACATTAATGAACCAGATAGATTTTTACAATAATTGATAGTTTCATGGCACCATTATTGAGACTAGCTTTCAATTCCCGACTTTTTTTAATGAAATATGTAAATTAGTTAATTAATTGAAATTAAATTCTACCAGCTGGCATAGTGGGATTTGAACCCATGCCCCTAGACCATTATCCTGAGCTTCTGAATTACTAACTCAGTGACATACCACTACGCCACCAGCTTCCATTTCAATTCAGTGGTGATTGCAGATTCCTACCCACTGAATTGGCTTCCAGGTTTCATCTGCACCATTCCACACCCACCCAGCTCGGCAGCCTCCTTCAGATCAATATCAGGCCCAAGTCTCCTTTTTCATATTCCCTCATCAATGTTCTTCCTGTTCAGCAGCAATATTATAAAAACATCAGTTGCACTTGCCTTCCTGTTTATTTTGCAGATAATATTTGGCTGTGTTTTTGTTACATTCCATACATGTTCTGATGCCAAAAAATGAGCCCAGAAGGAAAGGAAAAACAAAAACAGTACTAAAAAGCCACTGAAAATTTGAAAAACAAACTCAAGTAAAAAACCCTCTGCCCCTTCGAGATCTTCTTTTCAAATGGGGCTTCCCCTTTTTCCCACTCCAGTTTCCCATTCCTAAATGAACAAGAAATAAAACTGGGGACTTTTGACATTCAACATTAAAATGAAGCTCTCACTTATTTTGTGGACAATTACTTTGGTCTGTCCTAAAAGGACAGTACTCCACTGATCAAGGGAGATTTCAGGGATGGGAATTCCTGCCCAAAATCTCAGCCCTCACAACTACATCCTACACTGACAAGACTGATTCTGTTGACCAAAAATGTACCTTATGGGAGGAATACTGGTCTTTGCAGCAGAGCAGGACCTCTGCCCATTGTTGTGACCCTGCAGTAACCCGATCCATTTACTTGTGTCATGGATAATCTGTTATGTGTGGTGGGCTCCCAACCAGAGGGTGCTTGCCACTGACAAGAAGGCAAATCCAGGTGGCGCTGCTGTGGCCACAAGAGCCCTGAAGACTTCTGTAGACTTTTTACTGAAGGCCTCAGCCAAAATTGAGATCTTTAGCAGGTCAGGGATCAGGCTGAATTGGATGGAGAGGAGATGACAAAGATAGTGTACCTACTAGCCAAGGAACTTCAGAACCTTTCCATCACTACCCCAGGTATTACTGCCAAGCTTCACCTGACAACCCCGGGGAGTGGTGATAAGACAGGCAGACAGTGGGGAAATAGTCCCGGAAACCTGGGCTTCAGACATTCTGGCAGGAGGGGAAGAGGTAGCCAGCAGTGGACCTAGTATGGGGAGATGGCTGTAGGCCTCACTGCTCAATTTTTCACTGCTTCTCAAACTGCTTCTTACTAGATTATGAAGGAAAATCCAGTCCATAAATTCCTGTGTGACAGCAGTACTGTCACCATGCACTAATGAAAAGAATTTGCATGTGTCAAATATCTTGTTTATAAATACAACTATTATCTAATGGTGCACATTAAGTGTTGAACTGCTTTTTAAAAAATTGTCTCCATTCAGTTTCTCCTCTCCTCTCCTGAAGTTGTTAATTACTACTGGGTTATGGTTCTACAGTCCCTGATAAATCTCTGGGAAGCTTATCTGACCCAAGAGTCTATTCTTCCTGTGTAATGCCTTTATGCCTTAGACAGTGAATGTCAACAGGTATTTGACACCAAAGAGCATCCGACCTAGCAGCCAAACATGTACTGTTAGCAGAAATTGTTGTAAAGCAGGAACTGTGGCTGATTTTATTCACCTCTCATCCAACCCAGGGGTATTGCAGCATACCCAGCTGCTGCCCCAGTGGAGATCAGCTTAGTCAGAAAAGATTGATGATCAAGCCTTGAACCAGCATATTCTGTGTGGTTCAGTTCCACCCAGGTTGTTTGTTTACCAACTAAAGCAGTTGGTAATGCATGAAGAAAGGGAATCTGAGGAGGAAATAGAGAAGCTGAAATGGAGGAGATAGTGAAACTGGCCTGAAGGAGAGAGAAACATAAGTGGAGGAAAAAAAGAGAAACAGAAATGAGGGAAGAGAAAAAAAAAGACAGAAGTCAAGCAGGTGAGAAAAACTCGCCACATTTTATGCCCTCTTTCTAAGAATACTGATATAGACCAATTTGCAACAAAAAAAAACTCCTTCACTTGTGTTTCTCTTTTTCTCTTTCACTTCTGCTTCTCACTCTTTCACTTCTGCTTTATCCCTGTTATTATATTGTTGCCATTTAATTCAAATCCTAGGAAACAGCCATCCATCAGCTTATTGCTGACATTTACACTGCTAAATTAGTTCTCTTTACCCAGCAGAAGAAGCATGAAAAGCAGTTTCTGTCTTTCTGCTCCTTAAATGCAGTCATCGAGACACAGATCACTTGGGAAATCTGATTCAACAATTGAAAGAGAAAAAGGTCAAACAGAAATGCTGCTGTCATATATTTAAACCCATCTCCACGAGTTCCTTTTGGAAAGTTAATATTGTAGACATGCAATCTGGAATATAATAACATGCATCAAATGCATTACAAACAGATCTAAAAAAGGTTTGAAACTACATATGTAAACAGATGGAAACAGAGAATCAATTGACTACATTTATAGATTGTTCTTGTTCTTCTGCATTGTAAGGAATTTTCAGGATATTGTCATGAAGAACCCCACCTGCCAAGAATGAAGCATATTAATTTCATCATATGAACATTAATTTTAAACTGTTGCTGGGGTGAAGAAATGACTTGTTTTACAAGAAATTACCAGCAACTTGGCTGGAGGATATTTGCATACTAAGAGACAGTGCTTGGAGAGACAGAAGAACTGCTCACTGATTTCATTAACAGAGATTGGTCTGGGCAATGGTGATTCACATCTTGTCAGTGTAAGAGACAGCACTACACCACCAACCACCACCCCCCACCCCCGAGTGCTTTGAAATCCACAAACGCAGGAGTGGTTACAGCAGCTGGTCACATGACTAACCTGCTGATCAAAGCTTTTTGGACTAGACACAGGACAGTTTGAAGGCAGATTGCAGATTGTAGCTGAACCTGGATCAAGACAGCCTCTCTCCTGGCTGACTCTCTCTCGTTTTCTCACAAGCCTCCGGACCCACCGAAGACTTGTAAACCTCAAGAGAGAAAAGACTCCTACATCGAAACAAGTTAAAGCATGCACTGGGCCCCAACGAACAGCAAGATGTTTCGGCAACCAAAGCCTCAACATCAAACTCAAAGGACTGTAAATAACTACCAGATATTGCTTCAAACTTTTCCCTTTATTCCTTCTAACTTTTCTGTCTCTATCTGTGTGTGTTTATCGCATATGCATGCTAGCATGCTCGCGTTGCATATTCATAGTTGTTACCTGAATTAGAGTTTAAGATTAATAAACTTCCACCTTTCTTGTTTAAATCTAAGAAAACCTGTCTGATTTATTTGCCTTACAATTGGAAAGCAGGGAACAAGGATTCACTGGGGGTGGGGTGGGGTGGGGGGGGGGAAGCTAAAAACATAGTGTTTTAAAAATTAAACTCTGTTATGGTTAGATCAGGCAAAGGCTGAGAGGGAACCCTTGAACCCCTGTCTCACCTGGTCGTAATAATATATTTCATCACAAGCAACTGACAACACTCCAAAAGTAGTTCATTTGTCTTGAAGCACTTTGGGATGTCCTGCAGATGTAGAAGACGCTATATGAATGCAAATTATTATTTTCTTCATGAACATTTCAGAGTTCTCTTGCTTAAGATTTATCAATAATGTTTTCACTTCAGAATTGAATTCAAATTATGTTAGTTAATTTAATATTTAAATTGCTACCTTTTCCAGTACTTTATTTTCCATTGATTTAATCACTTTGCTTGAACATAAGAAATAGGAGCAGGACCATTTGGCCCCTTGAGCCTGCTCTAGCATTCAATAAAATGAAGGCTGACCTTCTACCTTAACTCCACTTTCCTACCCTCTCCCCATATCCTTAGTGTACAAAAATCTATCAATATCAGTCTTAAATATATAACTTGCATGGATATATTACCTTTTATGTTATCAGGACATCTCAAAGCACTTTGCAATCAATTAACAATTTTTAAGTGTTGTCACTGCTGTTTTTTAGTGGGAAAAGACCTGGCAAAAGGAGTATAATGTGGGAAAGTGGGAAATTGTCCACTTTGGCAGGAAGAATAAGAAAGAAGCATGTTACCTAAATGGTGAGAGATTGCAGAGTTCTGAAATGCAGAGGGATCTGGGTGTCCTCATGCATGAATCGCAAAAGGTTCATATGCAGGTACAGCAAGTAATTAGGAAAGCTAATAGAATTTTATCGTTTATCACGAGGGGAATTGAATGCAAAAGTAGGGAGGTTATGCTTCAGTTATGCAGGGCATTAGTGAGACCACATCTGGAGTACTGTGTACAGTACTGGTCTCCTTAATTAAGGAAAGATGTAAATGCGTTGGAGGCAGTACAGAGAAGGTTTGCTAGACTAATACCTGGCATAGGCGGGCTGTCTTAAAAGGAAAGATTGGACAGGCTAGGCTTGTATCTGCTGGAATTTAGAAGAGTAAGAGGTGACTTGATTGAAACATATAAGATCCTGAAGGGTCTTGACAGGGTGGATGTGGAAAGGATGTTTCCCCTTGTGGGAGAATCTAGAACTAGGGGTCAGTGTTTAACAATAAGGGGTCGCCTATTTAAGACAGAGATGAGGAGAAATTTTTTCTCTCAGAGAGTTATGAGTCTTTGAAATTCTCTTCCACACGGTGGCGCAGTGGTTAGTACCCCAGCCTCACAGCTCCAGGGACCCGGGTTCAATTCTGGGTACTGCCTGTGCAGAGTTTGTAAGTTCTCCCTGTGACCGCGTGGGTTTTCGCCGGGTGCTCTGGTTTCCTCCCACCGCCGAAGGCTTGCACGTGATAGGTAAATTGGCCATTGTAAATTGCCCCTAGTGTAGGTCGGTGGTAGGGAATATGGGATTACTGTAGGGTTAGTATAAATGGGTGGTTCTTGGTCAGCACAGACTCGGTGGGCCGAAGGGCCTGTTTCAGTGCTGTATCTCTAAACTAAACTAAACTAAAAAATAAATAAAAGGCGGTGGAAGCAGAGTCTTTGAATATTTTTAAGGCGGGGTAGATAGATTCATGATAAGCAAGGAGGGGGAAGGTTATCGGGGGTAGGTGGAAATGAGGAGTAATCAGTTCAGCCATGAACTTATTAAATGGCAGAGCAGGCTTGAAGGGCTGAGTAGCCTACTCCTGCTTCTAATTCATATGTTCGTATGTTAAATGCAGCAGCCAAGTTGCACACAGGAAAGTCCCATTAACAGCAATTAGATGAATGATCTGCTAATCTGTTTTCATGGTGTTAATTGATGTATAAATGTTGGCCAGGACACCTGAAGAATGTTTCCACTTGCGGTGAGACCAGAACTAGGGGCCATAAATATAAGATAGTCAAAAATAAATCTGGTAGGGAAATCAGGAGAAGCTTCTTTACCCAGAGGGTAATTAGAATGTGGAACTCAGTATTGCAAGGAGTAAACATAGAAACATTGAAAATGGGAGCAGGAGTAGGCCATTTGGCCCTTTGAGCCTGCTCCGCCATTCATTATGATCATGGCTGATCATCCAACTCAGTAACCTGTTCCCGATTTCCCCCCAGTAGTTGAGGCAAATAGCACAGATACATTTAACAGGAATCTAGACATACATATGAGGGAAAAAGGAATAAAAGGTATATTGATGGAATGGGAGGGAGCTCCTCTACAACATAAACAATGGCACGGACCTGTTGGGCTGAATGGCCTTTTTCTGCATGGTAAATCCTATGTAAGACTATGTAACTCGCCTGCTCTCTTTCAAATAGTGCCATGGAATCTTTTCCATTCTCCTGAACAAGCAACAGGGCCTCAGCATCTCATCTGATGCTGCCTCTGATAATGCAACATAACCTCAGCCCAGCACTGAAGGATCAGCCTAGATTCTCTGCTCAAATCTTTGAATGGGGCTTGATCCATGATTTTTTGATTCTGAGGTGAGTGCTATAATTAAGCCAAGCAGACACTTCGTGGAAATGCAATGGTATGGTGTTGCTACAGGATCATCTGACTTTGAGACATTGTTCCATGGAGGAAAAACAGCTGAGACAAAAACATGAGAGAAAAAGAGCATGGCTTGTCGAGAAGTTGAACAACATCCCCACTCCCTGACCATTTTTGCTACCAATTAAGAATATGTATTTTAGTTTCATATGAACGTATATGGTACTTAACTATAATTGAAGTTTTACACCAAAAGTTTTGGGACAACTTGAGAGTGCATTTTATGAAGTATGTTAAAAGACATTTCCAGATAAATTAGTGTTAATGGCCCAAGTGACTATAGACAATTTCCTTGAAATGTTGAATGGAAAGCAAAAATGCTTTTATTTTATGAACACCTAATCAGCTAACACGGACTACAATAATTCCAATAACAAAAATGCTGAGCATTCTTTATTTGCATAAGGCTAATGAAAAGTAAATATTTGTCCTTTGTCTGTAATAGCACCCTGTTTATTACATGTTTTTAAAGGAGGGGAAGGTGTGTGGCAAAGCATCAAGAGAAACTAAAGTGGAAAGCTAACAAATTATTATTAATTTTAACTTCCAGCAGGATTCTCACCAAAAAGACTACAAATTATTCAAAGTAATCTGTTATTGTTTTATGCAGACGTTCATGGCCTGAAATTTAGAAGCGCAATCTAATTGGGTGGGGATGGAATTTCAAGCAGGAGCCAGTTCCATTGGGTCTCTTCCCCTTTTTGTTTCCATTACTAAACTCTGGCAGAACTGTAGACAGAACATTTGTGTCCAGCTCCCTCTATATGGATGTGGCAGTTTGTGTGTATGGCATGGGGGTGGGGGAGGGCTTATACCAGAATTCCTGCCAGTTCCATATCTGTTGCCCCAACATTAAGTACACCTGCATGAAGCAGGCAACTGATCCTGGTAAAACTGGGGCTCACACAAATTTTAAACGCTGGTTTGTAAAATGGTCAATGTTGGAGCTGCAGCAGAGTTTAAATTGGGCAGCCCCCAAAAACGAAAGCAGGTCTCGTAATGCGCGATTACCCTGCACCCGAGCAATGTGATGCAGGCAGCCCGCCTGCTTTATGCTGCTTGCTCTTTACCATGATTATAGCATGCAGCCACTACACACCTCAGCAAGGGATGTAAAATCATGACAGGTTAGCACGAGTTACAGCTGGCCTGCACCTCTTAAAGGGGAGGACCAGTTGGTGGAAATCCTTATACAAGGACAATTACATGTGCAGAAAGTGCTACCAAAAGCAAAAACTCGAGAGCCAAATCTTGGAACTCGAGGAGCAGCTGGAGTCACTGACGTGCATTTGCGAGGATGAGAGAAATGTGGATAGCATGTTTCAGGAGGTGATTACCCCGCAACTTAAGAGAGTGCAGGCAGAGAGGGACTGGTGGCTGCCAATCAGACTAGAAGGTCAAGGCAGGTAGTGCAGGAGTCCCTGGAGGACATTCCACTTTCTAACCGATATTCGGTTCTGAGTACCAATGGGAGAGAGGGTTCCTCTGGAGAGTGCAGCATGTGTCATGACCAGAGCACCATGGGTGGCTCAGCTGTACAGAGAGGGAGGAGAAAAGACAGGAGAGCAGTAGTGGGAGGGGATTCTATAGTTAGGGGAATAAACAGGCATTTTTGTGGTCACAGACATGATTCCAGGATGATACGTTGCCTCCCTGGTGTATGGTCATGGATATCACCGAGCGGCTACAGAGCATTCTGGAAGGCAAGGGTGCACAGCCAGAGGTCGTGGTCCACATTGGTACCAATAATATAGATAGAAAAAGGGATGAGGTCCCGCAGGCTGCGTTTAGGGAGTTAGGAAAGAGATTAGCAAGCAGGGCCTCAAAGGTAGTAATCTCTGGATTACTCTTAAGGCTACACGCTTACAAGTATAGAAATAGGAGAATATACCTGAATGCGTAGCTGGGGAGATGGTGCAGGAGGGAGGGCTTCAGGTTTCTGGAGCATTGGGACTGGTTCTGGGGAAGGTGTGACCTGTACAAGCCGGACGGTCTACACCTGAACAGGACTGGGACGAATATCTTTGCAGGAAGGTTTGCTAGTGCTGTTGGGGATGATTTAAACTAGATTGGCAGGGGGATGGGTACCTGACAGCAGTTTCAGATAGGAGAAATTTGGAGCAGGGAGCGGGAGGCAGAAAATTAGCGAGTGACTCTGAAAGATAGAAGAAGCAAAGGTTAAAAAGTGTACTGCACAGGAATTTGCCAGTGTTAAAGGGTATTTATTTAAATGCAAGGAGTATGGAAAATAAAGCTGATGAGCTGAGGGCACAGATAGGCACATGGCAACACAATATCATTGCTATAACGGAAATTTGGCTTAAAGAGGGGCAAAAATGGCAGCTCAACATCCCTGAATATAGAGTTTTCAGGCAGGATAGAGAGGGGGCTTAAAAAGGAAGGGGTGTAGCATTATTGGTTAAAGAATCAATTACAGCTGTGAGGAAGGATGATATGCTAAATGGATCATCAGCAATGCACCAAGGCTTCTTAGACAGCACCTTCCAAACCTGCGACCTCTGCCACCTAGAAGGACAAGGGCAACAAATGTATAGGAACACCACCACCTGCAAGATCCCCTCCAAGCCACACACCATCCTGACTTGGAACTATATCACCGTTCCTTCACTGTTGCTGGGTCAAAATCCTGGAACTCCCTTCCTAACAGCAGTGTGGGTGTACCTACCCCACATGGACTGCAGGGGTTTGAGATGGCAGCTCACCACCACCTTCTCAAGGGCAATTAGGGATGGGCAATAAATTCTGGCCTAACCAGCGACACCCACATCCCATGAATAATTTTTTAAAAATGAGGCCATATGGATTGAGCTTAGAAATAAAAAAAAGGGGCAGCCACACTACTATGAGTGTACTATAGACCTTTTATGTGGCACCTTATTGAACGCCTTCTGAAAATACACTACTTCTACTGGTCTCCCTTTATCCACTCTGCTTGTTATATCCTCAAAGAACTTGAACAAATTTGTCAAACATGATTTCCCTTTCATAAAACCATGTTGACTCTGTTTGATTACATTATGTTTTTTCTAAATGTCCTGCTATTTCTTCCTTAATAATGGACACTAGCATTTTCCCAATGACTGATGTTAAGCTAACTGGTCTATAGATTCCTGCTTTCTGTCTCCCTCCTTTCTCGAATAGGGGCGTCACATTCGCGGTTTTCCAATCCGCTGGTACCCTACCGGATCCACTGAGTTTTGGTATATTATGACCAATGCCTCCACAAATAGTGGGAGTGAGATAGAAGAACAAATATGTAAGCAAATTTCTGAGTGCAAAAACTATAGGGCAATAATTGTTGGGATTTCAACTACCCTGATATCAACTGGGATACAAACAGTGTGAAGGGCACAGAGGGCACAAAATTCTTGAATTTCATTCAAGAGAAATACTTTAGCCAGCATGTAACAAGCCCGATGAGAGGGGTGTAATTCTAGATTTAGTCTTCGGAAATGAAGCTGGGCAAGTGGATGAAGTGTTAGTGGTAACCATTTTGGCGGTAGTGGCCAAAATACAGTTAGATTTGGCATTATTATGGAAAGACAGAACTGGAGTAAAAGTTCTAAATTGGGGAAGGCAAATTTTATGAAGCTGAGAGGTGATCTAGCAAAAGTGGACTGGATATAGCTACTTGAAAGAAAATCAGTGGCAAACCAGTGGGAGGCATTCAAAAACAAGATTTTTACGAGCACAGTGTAGACATATCCCCACAAAGAATGAGGGTGGTACTGCCAATTCTGGAGCCCTCTGATTATCGAGAAGCATACGGGGTAAGTTAAAGCAGAAAAAAGAAATCTTTTGACAGTCACAAAAAACTTAATACTTTAGAAAGCCTAGAGGAGTATAAAAAGTGCAGATGTGAGGTAAAAAAAGAAATTAGGAAAGCAAAGAGAGGACATGAAAAAATATTGGCAGGTAAAATCAAGGAAAACACAAAGATGTTTTATCAGTACATTAAGAGCAAGAGGATAACTAAGGAAAGGGTAGGGCCTATCGGAAATTAAAACAAGAAATGCTAGAAATACTCAGCAGGTCTGGCAGCATCTGAGAGAGAAGCAGATTTATCGTTTCAGGTCAGTGACCCTTCACCGGAACTGATAAATATTAAAAATGTAAAAGGTTTTAAGCAAGTAAAGCAGTGGTGGGGGGGGGGGGGGGGTGGTTGTCAGGCAAGAGATAACAAAGGAGAAGGTGTTGATAGGACAAGGTCACAGAGAATAACTGACCAGAAGGTTATGGAACAAAGGCAAACGGTATGTTAATGGTGTGCTGAAAGACAAAGGTGTGAATTGACTGTAAAGCATAAAGCACTCCAAGCACAAACATGAAAAAAAAAATTAAAATACAGAAACAGTGGGTAGGCACTGTAGAAACAAACTAAACAAACTAAAAAACTAAAATAAAATAACCAAATAAAAAAGAAAAACGAAAAAAAGAAAAAATAACTAAACATAAAAAGGGGGGCCCTTCATGCTCTGAAATTATTGAACTCAATGTTCAGTCCAGCAGGCTGTAGTGTGCCTAATCGGTAAATGAGATGCTGTTCCTCGAGCTTGCGTTGATGTTCACTGGAACATTGCAGCAATCCCAGGACAGACATGTGAGCATGAACAACTTATGCTTGGATGCAAAAGATGTGGGCAGGGTTTGTAATGAGTACTTTGTCTCTATCTTCACAAAAGAGAGTGATGATGCAGACATTGTAGTTAAAGAGGAGGAGTGTGAAACATTAGATATGATAAGCATAATGAGAGAGGAAGTACTAGAAGGTCTGACATCCTTGAAAGTGGATAAATCACCAGGGCCGGATGGATTGTATCCCAGGCTGTTAAAGGAAGCCAGGGAAGAAATAGTGGATGCTCTGAGGATCATCTTCAAATCCTCACTAGATACAGGCGAGGACCCAGAGGCTTGTACCATTGTTTGATATGGGTGCGAGGGATAGGCCAAATAATTATAAGCCAGTCAGTCTGACCACGATGGTGGGAAAATTATTAGAATCAATTCTGAGAGATAGGATAAACTGTCACTTAGAAAGGCACAGATTAATCAGGGAGAGTCAGCATGGATTTGTTAAGGGAAGGCCATGTCTTACTAAATTAATTGAATTTTTTGAGGAAGTAACAAGGAGGACTGATGAGGGTAGTACAGCGGATGTTGTCCATGTGGATTTTAGTAAGGCATTTGACAAGGTCCCACATGGCAAGCTGGTCAGAAAAATAAAGGCCCATGAGATACAGGGGACTGTGACAAGAAGGATACAAAATCGGCTCAGGGACAGGAAACAAGGGTAATGGTTGACGATGTTTTTGCGAATGGAAGGTGATTTCCAGTGGCGTTCCACAGGGCTCAGTGTTGGGTCCTTTGCTGTTTGTGGTATATATTAATGATTTGGACTTAAATGTGGGAGGCATGATTGGGAAATTTGCAGATGACACAAAAATTGGCAGTGTAGTTGATAATGAAGAGGATAACTGTAGACTCCAGAATGATATCAATGGTTTGGTTGAATGGGAGGGCAAGTGGCAAATGGAATTCAATCCGGAGAAGTGTAAGGTAATGCATTTGGGGAGGGCAAACAAAGCAAGGGAATACACAATAAATGGGAAGATATTGAGGGGTAGAGTAAGTGAGAGACCTTGGAGTATGTAACCACAGGTCCCTGAAGGTGGCAGGACAGGTAGATAGAGTGATGAAGAAGGCATATGGAATGCTTTCCTTTATTGGCTGAGGTATAGAATACAAAAGCAGGGATGTAATGTTGGAACTGTATAAAATGCTGGTTAGGCCACAGCTGGAGTATTGCGTACAGTTCTGGTCACATTACAGGAGGGGCATAATTGCTCTTGAGAGAGCACAGAGGAGATTTACAAGAATGTTGCCAGGGCTTGAAAACTGCAGCTATGAGGAAAGATTGGATTGGCTAGGGTTGTTGTCCTTAGAACAGAGGAGGCTGAGGGGTGACTTAATTGAGGTGTACGAAATTATGAGGGTAGAAGGATCAGAAGGGACGGTGTCTAGAATTCACTGCCTCGATTGGTGGTGGAGGCAGAAACCCTCAACTCATTTAAAAGGTACCTGGACATTCATCTGAAGTGTTGTAACTTGCAAGGCTACAGACCAGGTGCTGGAAGGTGGGATTAGCTTGGGCAGCTAGTTTTTTCAGCCGATGCAGACATGCTGGGCTGAATGGCCTCTTTCTGTGCCATAACTTTTCTATAGTTCTATTCTATGATTCTAAGTCACTCAGATGTGAGAAAAGACTGAATAATGGCACAACATGGGAGCAGGCTGCTCCAATGTTCTTGGATGCTGCACTGGAAGCCTTGGTTGAGGAGGTAGAAAGGAGGGGAGAAGTATTTTATTCACGGGGTCAGGAGGCCCTCTAGACAATTGCTCAGAAAGCATTGGGATTAGATATCTGTGATGATCAATGCCAGAAGACAGTCCATGTATGCAGTGCCACGAGAAGTTCAATGACCACACACAAGTGGTCAAGGTCAGTGAATTCATGTTCACATACCATATCTCACCAACTGCACCTAGCTGCTGTTGCTACTCAATGCACAACACCCCCATCACTCACCTACCAACAATCGCTATCAATCAGGACTCTTACCTAACATTTATAGCCTCATCTCACTCACACACACTTAGCACTGCTGCAAGCCTCACACCCACATTTCAGAGCTTGCACACACTGCCAGCTATCCAAATATGACAACCACATTACCCAAACAGATTGCGCCAAACTCTGTACACTTCACTCTCTCTTGCAAGACAAGGTGGCACACAACCCCAGACAGCAGCAGCTAACCGGTGGGGGAGAGGAAAGGCTGCACATCCTCACCCTGATGGAGGAGATGGTGGTCGTCATCATTGGAGAGGCCATTGCTGAGGCCGTGGCCAATGGCATGCCTGAAACCATAGAAGAAGATGGTATCCTCACAGCTAATCCTCCTAACATGCCACTTCCTGCACATCTCAGAATCACTTCTGATTTACAAACTGCAGGTGGTATAAACAAATATCTCTTTCTTACCACCACAGTCCGATGCTCCATCCACTTGGCAAGAGCCAAGTCTGTGGCACCACGAGTGGTTCAGCTGCACAGGAGGGGAGGAAAAGGAGTGGATGAGATATAGTGATTGGGGACTCTATCGCATGGGGTATAGATAGGCATTTCTGTGGCCCAAACGTGACTCCAGGATGGTATGTTGCCTCCCTGGTGCTAGGGTCAAGGATGTCACGGAGCGGCTGCAGGACATTCTGAAGGGGGAGGGTGAACAGTCAAAGGTCGTGGTACACATTGGTACCAACGACATAGGCAGAAAGAGGGATGAGGTCCTGCAACAAGAATTTAGGGAGTTAGGTAGCAGATTAAAAAGCAGGACCTCAAAGATGTAATCTCTGGATTACTCCTGGTGCCAGGTGCGAGTGAGCATAGGAATAGGAGGATAGAGCAGATGAGGAGATGGTGCAGGAGGGACGGCTTTAGTTTCCTGGATTACTGGGTCTGTTTCTGGCAAAGATGGGACCTGTACAAGTTGGACGGGTTGCACCTGAACCAGAACGGCACCAACATCCTTGCTGGGAGGTTTGCTAGTGCTGTTGGCGGGAGGGGTTTAAACTAATTTGGCAGGGGGATGGGATACGGAGTAGAGGTACAGTAGGGGGTGATGCACAGTCAAATTTAAAGAAGAAACTGATTCAGTCTGGAAGGCAGAGCAAATCTTCTTCTTCTTCTTCTTCTTTGGCCTCCTTGTCTCGGGAGACAATGGGTAAGCACCTGGAGGTGGTCAGTGGTTTGTGGAGCAGCGCCTGGAGTGGCTATAAAGGCCAATACTAGAGTGACAGACTCTTCCACAGGTGCTGCAGAAAAAGTTGGTTGTCGGGGCTGTTACACAGTTGGCTCTCCCCTTGAGCTTCTGTCTTTTTTCCTGCCAACTGCTAAGTCTCTTCGACTCGCCACACTTTAACCCCGCCTTTATGGCTGCCAACCAGCTCTGGCAATCGCTGGCAACTGACTCCCACGACTTGTGATCAATGTTACAGGACTTCATGTCGCATTTGCAGACGTCTTTAAAGCGGAGACAAGGACGGCTGGTAGGTTTGATACCAGTGGCGATCTCGCTGTACAATATGTCCTTGGGGATCCTGCCATCTTCCATGCGGCTCACATGGCCAAGCCATCTCAAGCGCTGCAGACTCAGTAGTATGTATAAGCTGGGGATGTTGGCCGCCTCGAGGACTACTGTGTTGGAAATGCCGTGGAACCTGAGGTGAGCCACCCTCAGACAAGGGGTGTGGGTTTGCCTGGTCAGTATATTTCTCACACTAACTGTTCCTTAGGAATGTGTCATGTCTGGGTGATGAGATAAGAAGAGTGTTGTTGAAGCATAATGTCTCTTTCTGTTATTGCGCTGTACCAGCTGTAAGGCCAATGGTGAGATAGATATGTAAACGAAGGATTGAAAATTACTGTATCTTATTCGTTTAGAGCAAAAATTGATTGTCATATTATTGGTGCTTTAGAATGCAAATTAAGGATTGAACTATTGTTGTAGGATTATTGGTTGCAGAATAGTATAATTGCCATTGTTTTACTGAAATTCTTCAGAACATCGCACTGAGTCTCAATGTGAGCTCTACTGTGTTTGTTCTCCTTGTGCAAAAGTTAATAAAGTAAGTTGCGAGTACTCGCCGTGCCAAGTCTGTTTATTTTACTACAGTTTCTTCGACAATGCGGTCCTGCCACCTGATGCCAAGGATTCTCCGGAGGCATCGAAGATGGAATGAATTGAGACGTCGCTCTTGGCTGACATACGTTGTCCAGGCCTCGCTGCCGTAGAGCAAGGTACTGAGGACACAGGCTTGATACACTCGGACTTTTGTATTCCGTGTCAGTGCGCCATTTTCCCACACTCTCTTGGCCAGTCTGGACATAGCAGTGGAAGCCTTTCCCATGCACTTGTTGATTTCTGCATCTAGAGACAGGTTACTGGTGATAGTTGAGCCTAGGTAGGTGAACTCTTGAACCACTTCCAGAGCGTGGTCGCCGATATTGATGGATGGAGCATTTCTGATGTCCTGTCCCATGATGTTCATTTTCTTGAGGCTGATGGTTAGGCCAAATTCATTGCAGGCAGTTGCAAACCTGTCGATGAGACTCTGCAGACACTCTTCAGTGTGAGATGTTAATGCAGCATCGTCAGCAAACAGGAGTTCACTGATGAGGACTTTCCGTACTTTGGTCTTCGCTTTTAGGCGGGCAAGGTTGAAACACTGCAACCTGATCTTGTGTGGAGGAAAATTCCTTCTTCTGAAGACTTGAACGCGTGTGAGAGCAGCAGGGAAAAGAAAATCCAAAACAGTGTAGGTGCGAGAACACATCCCTGTTTCATGCCACTCAGGATAGGAAAGGGCTCTGATGAGGCGCCGCTATGCTGAATTGTGCCTTTCATATTGTCATGGAATGAGGTGATGATACTTAGTAGCTTTGGTGGACATCTTTTCTAGTAGTCTGAAGAGACCACGTCTGCTGACGAGGTCAAAGGCTTTAGTGAGATCAATGAAAGCAACATAGAGGGGCATCTGTTGTTCGTGGCATTTCTCCTGTAGCTGATGAAGGGAGAACAGCATGTCAATGGTCGATCTCTCTGCTCGAAAGCCACACTGTGCCTCAGGGTAGACACGCTCGGCCAGCTTCTGGAGCCTGTTTAAAGCGACGCGAGCGAAGACTTTCCCCACTATGCTGAGCAGGGAGATTCCACGGTAGTTGTTGCAGTCACCGCGGTCACCTTTGTTTTTATAGAGGGTGATGATATTGGCATCGCGCATGTCCTGGGGTACTGCTCCCTTGTCCCAGCACAGGCAAAGCAGCTCATAGAGTGCTGAGTATAGCAGGCTTGGCACTCTTGATTATTTCAGGGGTAATGCCGTCCTTCCCAGGGGCTTTTCCGCTGGCTAGAGAATCAATGGCATCACTGAGTTCTGATTTTGTTGGCTGTACGTCCAGCTCATCCATGACTGGCAGAGACTGGGCTGCATTATATAGACCTGTTAAAGCACCAGTGAAAAATGCAAGGCTGGATTGCATCTATTTTAATGCAAGGAGTCTTACTAGTAAGGCAGATGAATTGAGGGCGATGATTAGCACATGGGATTATGATATTATTGCTATCACAGAGACATGGTTGAGGGAGGGGCAGGACTGGCAGCTCAATATTTCAGGGAATAGAATCTAAAGGCAAGGCAGGGGAGGGGGTAAAAGAGCAGGTGGCATTGCACTGTTGATCAAGGAGTCAATTACTGCAGTAAGGAGGGATGCTATCTTAGAAGGTTCCTCAAATGAGGCCATATGGGTAGAACTTAAAAACAAAAAGGGAGACAGCACTTGGCTGGGAGTATACTACAGGCCTACAAACAGTCATGGAGAGATAGAAGAGCAGATACGTAGGCAAATCTCAGAGCGGTGTGAAAATAATAGGGTAATAATAGTAGGGGATTTCAACTTCCCCAATATCAACTGGGATAGTCTTAGTGCAAAGGGCTTAAAGGGGATTAAAGGGGGCAGAATTCTTAAAGTGCATACAGGAGAGCTTTTTGAGTCAGTACGTAGAAAATCCTACAAGAGAAGGGGAAGTACCGGACCTAATCCTAGGGAATGAAGCCGGACAAGTGGTAGAAGTGTCAGTGGGGGAGCATTTTAGGGATAGTGACCATAACTCTGTAAGATTTAAGGTAGTTATGGAAAAGGTCAAAGATGGGCCGGAAATAAAGGTACTGAATTGGGGGAAGGCCGATTTCAATATGTTAAAACAGGATCTGGCCAAAGTGGACTGGGAGCAGCTACTTGTAGGAAAGTCTACATCAGACCGGTGGGAGTCATTCAAAGAGGAAAAGTGAGAGTTCAGAGCCAACATGTACAGGTTAAGGTGAAGGGTAGGACTAACAAGTCTAGGGAACCCTGGATGTCAAGGGATATAGAGGATTGGATCAGGAAAAAAAAGGAAGCTTATGGAAGATTCAGAGTGCTGAAAACAGCGGAGGCACTGGAGGAGTACAGAAAGTGTAGGGGGGTACTTGAAAAAGTAATTAGGAGAGTGAAGAGGGGACATGAAAAAACACTGGCAGGCAACATAAAGGAAAATCCTAAGGCATTTTATAAGTATATTAAGGGCAAGAGGATAACCAGGGAAAGAGTAGGACCCATTAGGGACCAAAGTGGCAATCTGTGTGTGGAGCCGGAGGACATAAGTGAGGTTTTAAATTATTACTTTTCATCTGTGTTCACAATGGAGAAGGACGATGTAGGTGCAGAGATCAGGGAGGTGGATTGCGATATACCTGAATATATTAGCATTGAAAGGGAGGAAGTATTAGCTGTTTTAGCGGGCTTAAAAGTGGATAAATCCCCAGGCCCAGATAAGATGTATCCCAGGCTATGTGAGGCAAGGGAGGAGATAGCAGGGGCTCTGACACAAATTTTCAAATCCTCTCTGTCCACAGGAGAGGTACCAGAGGATTGGAGGACAGCGAATGTGGTACCATTATTCAAGAAAAGTAGCAGGGATAAACCAGGTAATTACAGGCCAGTGAGTCTAACATCAGTGGTAGGGAAACTACTGGAAAAAGTTCTGAGGGACAGGATTAATCTCCACTTGGAGAGGCAGGGATTAATCAGGGATAGTCAGCATGGCTTTGCCGGGGGAGATTGTGTCTAACTAACTTGATTGAATTTTTCGAGGCGGTGACTAGATGTGCAGATGAGGGTCAAGCAGTTGATGTAGTCAACATGGACTTCAGTAAGGCATTTGATAAAGTCCCGCATGGGAGATTGGTTAAGAAGGTAAGATCCCATGGGATCCAGGGCAATTTGGCAAAATGGATCCAAAATTGGCTTCATGGCAGGAGGCAGAGGGTGATGGTCAAGGGTTGTTTTTGCGAGTAGAAGCTGATGACCAGTGGTGTACCGCAGCGATCAGTGTTGGGACCCTCACTGTTTGTAGTGTACATTAATGATTTAGAGTGAATATAGGAGGTATGATCGGTAAGTTCGCAGATTCCACGAAAATTGGTGGTGTCGTAAATAATGAGGAGGAAAGCCTTAGATTACAGGATGACATAGATGGGTTATTAAGATGGGCAGAGCAGTGGCAAATGGAATTTAATCCTGAGAAGTGTGAGGTGATGCATTTTGAGAGGACTATCAAGGCAAGGGAATATACATTGGATGGTAGGGTCATAGGAAATACAAAGGGTCAGAGGGACCTTGGTGTACTTGTCCATAGATCACTGAAGGCAGCAGCAAGGTAGATAAGGTGGTTAAGAAGGCATATGGGATGCTTGCCTTTATTAGCCGAGGCATAGAATATAAGAGCAGGGAGGTTATAATGGAGCTATATAAAACGCTAATTGGGCCACAGCTGGAGTACGGTGTACAGTTCTGGGCACCACACTATAGGAAGGAGGTGATTGCACTGGAGAGGGTCAGAGGAGATTCACCAGGATGTTGCCTGGACTGGAGCATTTCAGCTATGAAGAGAGACTGAAAAGGCTAGCGTTGTTTTCCTTCGAGCAGAGAAGGCTGAGGGGGGACATGATTGAGGTATACAAAATTATGAGGGGCACTGATAGGTTAGATAGGAAGAAACTTTTTCCTTTATTGGAGGTGTCAATAACCAGGGGCATAAATTTAAGGTAAGGGGCAGGAGGTTTAGAGAGGATTTGAGGAAAAAATATTTCTCTCAGAGAGTGGTTGGAATCTGGAACGCACTGCATGAAGAGGTGGTAGAGGCAGGAACCCTCCCAACATTTAAGAAGTATTTTGATGAGCACTTGAAACTCCATAACATACAAGGCTACGGGCCAAGTGCTGGAAAATAGGATTAGAATAGTTAGGTGCTTGATGGCCAGCACAGACACGATGGGCCGAAGGGCCTGTTTCTGTGCTGTATAACTCTATGACTCTGAGACTCAACACAACCCTACCCTTGTGCCTTTCTCTTTTCAGATACCCAAGAACTCCAACCTGGCCAGGCAGTGGTGGAAGAGCAACAAGACGTTGATGATGAAGAAACTTCATTCAGTTTCACATTCACGGCCACCAGATCAGATACTGATGCTCCGTGTAATTTAGAGGATAGTTTAGAGGCAGGATCTGCACGTGGTGAGACACCAGACATCAGTGGCCTGCAGCCAGGGCAAGGGGGGGGCAAGGTTTGCGGAGGTGTCAATTCGCTGGAGGATGAGGTTGTACACGAGTTCTACTTCAGAGGAGTCAAATGAGTGCATGGAAGAATAACGTAGTGATTATAGTACTGGGCTGGTAATCCAGAGGCCTAGCTTAATGATTTGGAGATCTGATTTCAAACCCACTGTGGCTGGGGAATTTAAGTTGAGTTAATTATTATATCCCTCGTGTCTTTCAGAACATCTTCAAGTGCTTAATGTACAATCTGAAGTGCAATCACTATGTAAATAAACATGACACTGCAAGATGCCAGAAACAATAGTGAGATGAATCCATTTTTGGTGGTATTGGATGAAGAAGAAATGTTCACTCGGATACTGGGAAAGCTTCCTGCTTTTCTTTCACTGGTGGCATGTGGCCTTTAAATGGCATCTGAATGGGCAGCTTTATCATTTACAGGGAATGTCGCATAGTGTTTACATTACTGGACTAATATCCCAGAGGCCTGGACTAATGACCCAGAGACAGGAGTTCAAATCCCACCACGATGGTTGGGGAATCTAAATTTAGTTCATAAATAAATTTGGAATAAAAATCTATTATCAGTAATGGTGACTATGTAACTATTTGATGGTTGTAAAAACCCATCTGGTTCTTTAATGTCCTTTAGGGAAGGAAATTTGCTGTATTTACCTCATCTGCAATGTGGGTTGATGCTTAGCTACCCTCTCTGTGTGCAGCCACTCAGTTGTCAAGAAGATAGCTCACCACCACCACCTTCTTAAGCGCAATTAGGGATGGGCAATAAATGCTGGCCTTTCCCGTGATGCCCACATCCTGTGAATGAATAAATAAAACTTTGATAAGGCAGGCTACAGAAGAAGGCGGATGTGTATGCATAATTAACTGCTTGGGGTATTGGCAAGCTTTCCAGGAAGCCTGCGTGCAATGTTCTGAAGCATGGATGGGTCTGGCACCAACTTTTTCCAGCATCAAAACGTTGGCCAACTCCATGATGCAGTATCTGATGATCAATCTCTCAGCTTCTGTTGCAGCACAAGCAGATGCCTCCTAACGTATGAGTGCTGCAATGGAAGCTCAGACTTCTGTCATGCAAGGTCAGAATGCTGTCATTGTGGCTGTGGATAGCAGTGTTCAAAGTGGCTTTCAGGATATCACAGCCATTCAGCAATCTGCCCCCCAACAGATTACTAGGATTGCTGAGGTGCCACCCCAGGGGAGTGGCAGTGGCTCCTTGGACCAAAAAAGTGATACAGCAAAGGGCAACCAAAACATTGATAAAAAGGGGAAAACTAGAATATGAGAATAAACTAGCAAGGAATATAAAAACAGGTTGTCACAGCTTCTGCAAATATGTAGAAATGAAGAGAATAGCAAAAGTAAACATTGGTGCCTTAGAGGCTGCGATGAAAGAAATTATAATGGGCAATAATGAAATGGCAGAGAAGTTAAACAAATATTTTGTATCTGTCTTCACAGCAGAGACAGAAAGAAGCCAAAAATAGTGGAGCACCAAGGGGCTAATAGATTGAGGAACTTAAACTAATTAATATCAATAAAGGAAAAGAACTAAAGAAACTAATGTAACTGAAAGTCGACAAATTCCCCAGACCTAATGGCTTACATTCCAGAGTTCCAAAAGAGGTGGCTGCAGAGATAGTGGATGCATTGGTTTTGATCTTTCAAAATTCCCTAGATTCTTTAGCAGTCCCAGTGGCTTGGGAGTTAGCAAATGTAACACTGCTATTTAAGGAAGGAGGGAGAGTGAAAACAGGGAACTACAGGCCAGTTAGCCTGACATCAGTCATCAGGAAATCATAGGCACTTAGAAAATCATAATGTGATTAGGCAGAATCATCATGGTTTTATGAAAGGGAATCATGTCTGCAGATTTATTGGAGTGTATTGAGGGTGTAACTAATAGGGTAGATAAAAGGGAACCAGTGGATATAGTACATTTGGATTTCCAGAAGGCATTTTATAAAGTGGCACACAAAAGGTTATTAAACAAGATAAGGGTGCATGGGGTTTGAGGTAATATATTAGCATGGATAGAGGATTGGTTAACGGCCTGAAAATAGAGAGTCGAGATAAACAGGGCATTTTCAAGTTGTCTGGCTGTAACGAGTGGGATGTGGCAAGGATCAGTGCTGGAGCCTCAGCTATTTATAATCTATATTGAAGACTTAGATGAAGGTACTGAGGGTAATGTATCCAAGATTGCTGATGATACAAAGCTAGGTGGGAATGTAAGCTATCGGGGAACACAAAGAGGTTGTAAAGGGATATAGACAGGTTAAGTGAGTGGGCAATAAGGGGGCAGATGAAGTATTATAAGGGAAAGTGTGAGGTTATTCACTTTGGTAGGAAGTATAGAAAAGCAGATCATTTTTAAATTGTTGGAAATTTTTAAATTTTAATGTTTAGGGAGATTTGGGTGTCCTCGTACAAGAAAAACTCTTTAGTTAGCATGCAGGTACAGCAAGCAATTGAACAGCCAAATGGCATAGCCAAATGGCATTTTGGCCTTTATTGCATGGTGGTTGGAGTACAAAAATAAAGAAGTCTTGATACAATTACACAGGATTTTGGTGAGACCACACCTGGAGCACTGTGCACAGTTTTGGCCTCCTTATCTAAGGAAGGGTGTACTTGCCCTGGAGGTGGTGCAGCAAAGGATCTCTAGTTTGATTCCAGGGATGAGAGGGATGTGCTGTGAGTAGATGTTGAGTAGATTGGGTCTATACTGTCTGGAGATTAGAAGAATGAGAGATGATCTCATTCAGACATATAAGATTCTGAGGGGACTTAACAGGGTAGCTGCTGAGAGATTGTTTCCCTGGCTGGAGAGTGTAGAACGAGGAGGCATAGTCTCAGGATAAAGGGAAGGCCATCTTGGACTGAGATGAGGAGACATTTCTTCACTCAGAGGGTTGTAAATCTTTTTAATTTTCTACCCAAAAGGGCTGTGCATTCTTAGTTGTTGAGTATTTTCAAGGCTAAGCTAAAAAGATTTTTGGGGGCTCTAGGAGAATCAAAGGATATGGCGATTAGGTGGGAAAGTGGCATTGAAGTCAAAGATCAGCCATGATCTTATTGAATGGCAGAGAAGACTTGAGCGGCAGTATGGCCTACTCCTGCTCCTATTTCTTGTTCTTATAGAGCAGGAATCTGCTGTCCTCTCTCAGCATTCATCCTCCCACCACTGCCACTCCTTGCTGTTACCTGTCAGCGAACCAGCCCAGACTGCTGCTGCCCATGCCAAAATGGTGCAGGCCGAAGGTGAGCCTTCAAGGCCTAGAGCTGCTCAACGTCATCCTCCAAAACCATCTGCAGTCGCCCCCACTGAAATTCAGCAGTCTTTCACCAGCCAAGCTGCAATTACTCGGGTAGACATTTGTAAGCAATATGGCATGATTTCATTCATAAATTTGATTTAGAATATTTATTTTGTTGTAGGATTTATTTTTGCCTTGTGGCCAAGTGGATGCTGTGATGGTCAGAAGCAGAAGGAAGGCAACGTGTGGGACTGTTAGTGAATGGGGAATTAGGGTTTGTTTACTGGCGTCAGTCAGATGAGTTGTTCACAGACAGCCTGGCCAGAATGTGGCTCTCTAGGTTGCCTCCTCCCTTCCTTTTCCACTTTCTCCTTTCTCCTCCACCTCCTCCTGCTCCTCAGCTTCTCATCGTACAGCTGGTGGCAGTGGCTGTGCTCTTATGATGACGAGATTGTGCAGCATGCAGCAGACTACAACAAATCTTGACATCCCCCACTTTTCCCAGTACTACAGGGCTCCTCCAGAGCAGTCCAGACAGCAGAAGTGTTGTTTCAGTACCCCAGTAATCTGTTCTGTCACATTTGTGTGGCAGCATGGCTTTCATTGTATGCATGTTATCCATGTGTGCATGGGTTACACATTGAAATCATGAGCAGGTGGTCAGCAAATAGCCCTTGTCACCCAGTAGCCACAATTTGTTTTGCCGTGGTGGCTCAAATGCAGATGGCACCACAGCTGGTGCAGAATGAAAGCATTGAGACTGCTGCCAGGATACCAGGTATTGACCTACGTGATTCGCTGCCTATAGTCACACACCAGCTGGATGTTGAGGATATGGAATCCCTTTCGGTTGCAGTACATCTCAGAGTTGACCTATGGCGCATAAAAAGTGATGTGCGTGCAGTCAATGGCACCCTGCACTATGGGGAACCTGCGATCCTCACAAAGCTGTGTGCTCGCTCCACCTGCTGCTCTCTGACAAGAGAGAATGAAATATAGTCAGCCTTCTTTGAATAGACAGCCTCAGTGACCTCCCTTACGCGAGAGTGGATGGTAAACTGCAAGATGTTGCAAATATCTCCAACTGCAGTCTGGAAGGTGTCAGTTGCATAAAAGTTCATGCCCATGGCCGCCTTCACAGGAAATGGCAAAGCCATCCTAATTCTGCTCTGAGGTGACAGTTGTGGCTGCAACAGGTGGCAGATTTCAATGATGACATCCTTACTGAAGTGGAGACATCATCTCACATGCTGTTCGTCACTGAGGCTCAGATTGGAGAATTTGGGAACACCCTGGGCACATATGACCTCCTGCTGTAAGCCTTTCACCCCCACCCTCCTCCACCCTCTTCCAGCAGTTTGTCCTGCTCTACATTACCTCTGCTCACTCTCTCAATCATGCTGTATTCCAAGGGGAATACCTACTACTGCACTCATGCCTGAGGGCAACAAGTTTGTGCAGAAGCCTTGAAATCAAGACAAAGGCTTTCAGCATGTGCCACCCCGCCTTTTGTAGATTTCAGCAACTTGAAAGAACTGTAGAAGCCACCAAACACTGTACAATTGTAGCAACAGCCAGTAGAAATCAATCAGCCACTAAACTGAAAGTAGTTTATGATCCATTTAAATAGCATTGGTGGGCATGTCTTTCCTGCTGCAGAACTTATGTCCAGCTGCTCAAGTTTAAGGGAGAGTGTTGACCTCCAAACTGGCAACACTGGCATCATACTTACTCTGCATACTTCCGGTAAACCCTCACCAATATGGCATCTGGCGCGACTCATACCAGGAGCATGTGTGCATACCTTGGATACCACGGACCTCTAAGGGCACCAGTCGTAGCACCCAAAAAACAGGCATTCCGGATCCATATTTTTTGCCCAGCAAATTTAAATATTGTAATCTTTATAAAGTTGGCAGCACAGCTGGCCCCATTACACTATGGAAGGTGTAACAGGAGCAGGAGTAGACCATATTGCCCATTGAGCCTTCTCCACCATTCAAAACGATCATGGTTGATCTTAGGATTCAACTCCAATTTCCCACCTACTTGCCATACCACTTGATTCCCTGACAGACCATAAATCTGTTTATCCCAGCCTTGAATATATTCAACGATGGAGCATCCACAACACTCTGGGGTCAAGAATGCCAAAGATTCACAATCCTTTGAGTGAAGTAATTTCTCCTCATCTCAGTCCTAAATAATTGGCCCCTTATCCTGAGACTGTGGCCCCGTGTTTTAGATTCCGTGACCAACGGAAACAATCTCTCAGTGTCTACCCGATCCAGCCACTTTAGAATCTTATATGTTTCGATGAGATCACCTCTCATTCTTCTAAACTCCAATTTACTTAGTCTCTCATCATAGGAAAACCCCATCATCCCAGCGACCAATCTAGTGAACCTTCGCTGCATTACCTCCAATGCAAGTATATCCTTTCTTAAATGTGGAGACTATAACTGCACACAGTATTCCAGATGTGGTCTCACCAAAACCCTGTACAATTGTAGCAATACTTCCTTATTCCTGTACTCCTATCCCCTTGCAATAAAGGCCAACATGCCATTTGCATTCCTAATTGCTTGTTGTACTTGTCAACTTTCTGAGTTCCTTGTACAAGCACATCCAAGTCTCTTCGAACATCAACACTTACAAGTTGCACACCTTTCAAAGCATATTCTGCTTTTCTATTCTTATGACCAAAGTGCATAACTTCACACTTCCCTACATCTGCCATCTTGTTGCCCACTCAATTAACTTGTCTATATCGCTTTGCAGAATCTTTGTGGCCTCTCCACAGCTTACCTTTCCACCTACCTTTGTATCATCAGCAAACTTAAATACATTACTCTCTGCCTCTTCATCTAAGTCATTGATATAGATTGTAAATAGCTGAGGCCCCAGCATTGATCCTTGCGGCATTCCACTGTTTACTGCCTGCCAACTTGAAGATGCCACGTTCATGCCCACTTGTTATTTCCTGTCTGTCAACCAATCGTCTATCCATGCTAATATATTACCCCCAACTCCATGAGCCCATGAGCTCCATCTTGCCAATTAATCTTTTTTGTGGTACCTTATCGACTGCCTTTAGAAAATCCAGGTATACTATATCTACTCGTTCCCCTTTATCTACCCTATAAGTTACACCTGAAAAAAACTCAAATAAATTTGTCAAACAGGATTTTCCTTCAGTAAAATAAAAGCAAAATACTGCAAATGCTGGAAATCTGAAATAAAAACAAGAAATGCTGGAAATACTCAGCAGGTCTGGCAGCATCTGTGAAGAGAGAAGCAGAGTTAACGTTTCAGGTCAGTGGCCCTTCAGCAGAACGTTTTTAACTCTGCTTCTCTCTCCACAGATGCTGCCAGACCTGCTGAGTATTTCCAGCATTTCTTGTTTTTATTTCCCTTTAGTAAAACCATGCTGACTTGTTCTAATCATACTGTGCTTTTCTCAGTGCATTATTAATACTTCCTTAATAATAGATTCCAGCATTTTTCCAACGACTGATGTTAGGCTAACTGGCCTGTTGTTCCCTGCTTTCTCTCTTCCTCCATTCTTGAAAAGCAGTGTAACATTTGCCAACCTCCAAGCTGATGGGACCATTGCCGAATCTAAGGAATTTTGGAAAATCATAGCTAACACATCCACTATCTCTGCAGCTATCACTTTTAGAACCCTAGGATGTAGGCCATCAGGTCCTGGAGATTTGTCAGATTTCAGTCCTTTAAGTTTCCCCAATAATTTTCCTCTGCTGATATGAATTTCCTTAATTTCCTCACTCTTTTTAGCCCCTAGGTTACCCTCTATTTCTGGTATGGTACTTGTGTCTTCTACTGTGAAGCCAGACACAAAATATTTGTTCAACGCCTCTGCCATTTCCTCATTCCCATGATAATTTCTCCTGTCTCTCTTGCTTTTGATATACCTTTAAAAGCTCTTACAATCTGTTTTATCTTACTATCTTACTCTCGTATTCTATTTTTTCCTTCTTTATCAACTTTTTGATGGCCCTTTGTTGGTTTCTAAAACACTCCCAATCCTCAGGCTTGCTACTCTTTTTTGCAACATTGTAAGCATTTTCTTTTAAATTAATACTATTTTTTCTTTCTGAGTGAGCTGCAGATGGATCTTTCTGGCTGAGTTTGTGTTTTTCAAAGGAATGAATTTTTGTTGAACATTTTGAATCATTTCTTTAAAGGTTTCCTACTGTTCATTTACTACCATACCTTTTAGTCTATTTACCCAATTCACCTTAGCCAGTTCTCCCCTCATGCCTACGTAATTGGCTTTGTTTAAGTTTAAGATTCTTGTTTGCGATTGGAGCATGTCACTTTCAAACTTAACATGGAATTCAATGGTAATATGATCACAATTAGCAGTGGATCTTTTGCTATGACATTGCTTATTAACCGTGCTTCATTACACAATACTAGATCTAAGATAGCTTTATCCCTAGTTGGCTCCACAATGTATTGCTCCAAGAAACTGTCCTGGAAACATTCTACAGACCCATCTTCTAGACTACTCCTGCTAATTTCATTGTCCCAGTCTATATGAAGATTAAAGTCCCCTCAATTATTACATTGCCTTTGTTACAAGCTCCAATAATCTCTTGTTTAATGCTCTGTCCAATGGTATAACTACTTGTAGTGGACCTATAAACTACTCCCACCAGTGTTTTCTGATTCTTGCTATTCCTTATTTCCACCCATACTGATTCTACTTCATGATCTTCTGAGGCCAGATCCTTAACCATCGGTGCCATATTGTGTACCTAGGAATTTTTATTTCCCAACCTTGATCACCATGTAACCATGTCTCTGTGATGGCGATTAGATCTAAATCATGTAACTCTATTTGTGCCACTAGTTCATCTATCTTGTTGCAAATGCTTCCCACATTCAGATATAGAACCTTTAATTTCATTTTTTGCTTCTGTTCCCTTCAATTACCTTATTTGCTGATGTACAATTTCTGTTACGCTCTCTATCCCTTCCTGTCCCATTCTGTTTGCCTTTACCCACAATGCTATACTGTTCTGAAGCCTTGGCTTTTCTTTTTGGATTTCTAAATCTCACCTCTCCCGAACACTCCCCGCACTCTGTAAGTTCACAACCGCTAGTCTTAGCTGCTGGCTCACTCTTGAGTTCCTGTCACACCCTGATTAACATTATCCTTATTGCTATCTTGCTCTCTTGCCTTCTCCTCTCTCTTTAAATACAACATCTTCCCTCACTTGATCCCTCGCCCCCACTATTTAGTTTAAAGCCCTCTCTACTGCCCTAGTTGTACGACTCACCAGAACACTGGTCCCAGCACGGTTCATGTGTAGACCATCCCAATGGTACATCTCCCACTTTCCCCAGTACTGGTGCTAATGCCTCATGAATTGAAACCCATCTATCCCACACCAATCTTTGAGCCACATATTTAACTGTCTAATCTTATTTACCGTACACCAATTTGCTCATGGCTCAGGTAATAACCCAGAGATTCTTCCTTTGAGGCTCTGCTTTTTAATTTAGCCCCTAGCTGCTCATACTCCCTATGCAGAGCCTCTTTCCTAGTCCTATCTATGTCATTAGTACCCACTTGGACCACGACAACTGGATCCTTCCAAGTTCTGCTCCAGCCCCGAACCGATGTCCTGAAACCTGGCACTGGGCCGGCAACACATCCTTCTGGACTCTCGCTCTTGGCTGCAGAGAATGGTGTCTATCTTTCTGACTGTACTGTCCCCTACTACCACTACATTCCTATTTACTCCCCCTGCTTGAATGGCTTCCTGTACCATGGTGCTATGGTCAGTTTGCTCATCCACCCTGCAGACCTTGCTGTCATCCATATAAGCTGACAGAACCTCAAACCTGTTGGACAATTGCAAGGGCTGAGCCTCCTCCATTTCTGCCTTCTCGATCCCCTTACCTCCTTACTCGCAGTCACACACCCCTGTCCCTGACCACTGACCAAATCAGACGACCCTATCCTATGGGGTGTGACCGCCTCCTGGAAAAAAGTGTGAGCAGAATATGCAGGTAACTTTACCCCTCCCTGATACATCGCAGTGTCTGTAGCTTGGCCACCAGCTCATTGACTCTGAGCCAAAGCTCCTCGAGCTGCAGACACTTACTGCAGACATATTTGCTGTGGATCACACTGGCATCCACCAGTTCCCACATACTGCAGCCACAACACATCACCTGCCTTGTCACCCTGATTGTTTAGTTTAGTTTAGTTTAGTTTAGAGATACAGCACTGAAACAGGCCCTTCGGCCCACCGAGTCTATGCCGACCATCAACCACCCATTTATACTAGTCCTACACTAATTCCATACTCCTACCACATCCCCACCTGTCCCTATATTTCCCTACCACCTACCGATACTAGGGGCAATTTTATAATGGCCAATTAACCTATCAACCAGCAAGTCTTTGGCATGTGGGAGGAAACCGGAGCACCTGGAGGAAACCCACGCAGACACAGGGAGAACTTGCAAACTCCACACAGGCAGTACCCAGAATTGAACCCGGGTCACTGGAGCTGTGAGGCTGCGGTGCTAACCACTGCGCCACTGTACCAGTTTTAAATAACTAATTGATTATTTATTCAATTAACTAATGGAAAGTATTCACCAGCCAATCTATTATGCTTTACTAGTATTAGTAAATAAAAACCTTACAATTAGTAAAATTACCTGGGTTTTGAGAGATTAACGATAAAAAAAATCCTCACCAATCAACTACCTGTTTTCCTGTGATGTCACACTTTGCCTTTTTTTCCCTCAGACCGAAGTCAGTCACTCTGGTGGCCTGGATTGCCTTGGCTAGCTCTTTTATACTGCACGCTGATCACGCTTTCTTTCTCCATCTCTCTTTGCTGCCACTGCTTTGAACTGCCGGCTGGTCCTGCTCGCTCTCTCTCTCTCCCTCTCTCTTTTTCTGCCGCCGCTCTTATTTTTGCAAATTTCCATGATTCTGGGATTTTGGACAGGATGATGGGCAGAGCAGATGATGACCAGAATGATTACCAGTGGCAAAGCAGATTTCCATGAATTTTAAGCCCTCAGTTTGTAACATTAGGGTCAAAATTTACACCCCCAGAATCCCGGCTTAAGAACTACACTTTACCTCTGGTGCTGACCCCACCAAGGTTTTTTGAGTCAGGGAAGGATGGCCCAATGTAAAGGCTCTAGTTGATGTGACAGAAAAACACTTTGAGCACAAGTCCAACAGGCAGTGGTCTGCACGTTACGTCCTTGAGGCCCTGGGGGAAAGGAGTTGGAGATTCCTGTCAGACTGTTCCCCAAGCAGACTTTCAAACTTATTTGGCAGAATGCTTCATCACCAGGACATTCAAACAAGCACCAAGACATAGCTTGGCTGGTGGTGAGAAGGGCCCTCCCCATCAGATCCTTCTTGCATGCCCGGAGACTCACCATCTCCGTACACTGCCCTCAAGGTGGCTGCGGTGGGGAAGACACCATTGCCCATTTCCTTCTGGAATGTGTCTTTGTAAAGCAGGTCTGGAAAGAGAAGCAGCAGTTTTTGTTGAAGTACATTCAAGCAGCTCTGTAACGCAGGACTCAGTGCTGTTCCCAGGGACGCACACTGAGTGGAACATCAACTGCTGCTGGAGGACCATCAACTCGGTGAAAGATGTACTTTGGTCTGCCCAAAACTTGCATTCTTCCAGTACGAAGAGCTATGAATGACTGAGTGTTGCAGACTAGCAGATTCCAGGATCCAGGACTACATGCTGAGGGACGCACGAATGCTTGAGGCAGCTGCCGCAAAGGCTCAATGGGGAAAGGCCCTCCTGCCATAGTATACCAAGGGCTGGAAACCATGTAAAACCCCTCGAGCTGAAAGCACCAGAAAATGTTTGATGTGCAATGTAAGCATACATTGTAAATACAACTTGTTATGGCAAGTGAAGTGAGACACCACCGGGGAGCATGGTGGAATTGACTGGATTGCTGTACGGAGAGCTGGCATAGACTCAATAGGCTGAATGGCCTCCTTCTGTGCCATAAATGACTCTATCACCTCTGTATGCGATTGATAGAAACTGATCTGTATGGCACTCCATGTAATGATCAATTTGAATTGTTATGTAATTTTTTTTCACAAATTTTATGAATAAAGTATATTTTTGGAAAAAAAGATTCATGTCAGTCGGAGTACATCCTAGAATGCATGGCTGTTAAATGTATGTGTATTCTGCCTTTCCAGGATGTATTTTTTTAAACTAAATTGGCTGTTCGACCCTTGTTTGTGTTAACTTTTTGCTGAATTTATCCACGGGTTACACATGTTCTGGAAAGCACCTGAAAATTGTCAATTTGGTAATTTGATAAAAGTAACCAGAACTTTAATCCAGAATTCATTATTCTGATTGTCTATCCTTCTACAAAGACAATGTAACTTAAAAATTTAGCAACAAATACATAATGTGTGTTGATATCATTTATTCATCGTCCTCCACCTGTTTTGATTCCATTATTTTATTTTTATTTGTATCTATTAATTCCCAGGATGTGGGCAGCATTGACAAGGCATATATTTATTGCCAATCCCTGCTTGCCCTTGAGAAGGTGCTGGTGAGCTGCTTTCTTAAACGTCTGCAGTCTGTGTGGTGAACACATCCATAGTGCTGTTGGGTTGGGACTTCCAGGATTTTGACCCAGTGACAGTGAAGGAACGGTGATATAGCTGCAAGTCAGGATGGTGTGTGACTTTCAGGGGAACTTTGAAGTTGTGGTGTTTCCATGCACCTACTGCCCTTGTCCTTCTAGGTGGTAGAGGTTGTGGGTTTATATAGATGTACATTCAGTTTATTGCTGTTACCCCAAAGGTTGATGGTTACAGAATATGGCTAAATGAACTCCATCTTTGCATTGACATCCATCGTATTAATATTTGCAAAATGTCATACTATTTTATGAATCATAAAGTAGATGCACACAGACGCACAATCTAGTCATATAATTTGTCATAAAGCAATGAAACTGTATAGCATGAGAATAATATGGGATAACTGTCCCTTGACAGTGACATTTATGGCTTCAGAAAATCTATTAAATAACGTTTTTTGGTCTTGGTAAATTGAAATCTTTTGTCCCTTTCAAATGGCTTCTCATTTCATTCTGCAAAAAGGTAGTAAAAACAATAAAAAGCAATTTTGCAAGATTTAAGAAATAATACATCAAACATGGCTTGGCCATGTGAGCCGCATGGAAGATGGCAGGATCCCCAAAGACACATTGTACAGCGAGCTCGCCACTGGTATCAGACCCACCGGCCGTCCATGTCTCCGTTATAAAGACGTCTGCAAACGCGACATGAAATCGTGTGACATTGATCACAAGTCATGGGAGTCAGTTGCCAGCATTCGCCAGAGCTGGCGGGCAGCCATAAAGACAGGGCTAAATTGTGGCGAGTCGAAGAGACTTAGTAGTTGGCAGGAAAAAAGACAGAGGCGCAAGGGGAGAGCCAACTGTGCAACAGCCCCAACAAACAAATTTCTCTGCAGCACCTGTGGAAGAGCCTGTCACTCCAGAATTGGCCTTTATAGCCACTCCAGGCGCTGCTTCACAAACCACTGACCACCTCCAGGCGCGTATCCATTGTCTCTCGAGATAAGGAGGCCCAAAAGAACATCAAACATAGGCAAATGAACTAAAAACTATCAGCTGCAAGTAACTGTATTAGAAAATGTACATATTGTATAGATTTGATTAATGCAAAGCTTTATCCATGTCTTAGATTAATTCCAAAAATGAAATTTAAACTTAGCATGCAGCATTGTGTTACTTCTTCACGTGATTCAAGACACTTGAGTTAGACTCTGAAACTAGAGTTGTTTTTAATTTGAATTGTTGTTAGAATACTTGAAAGGGCATGCCCAAACTGAAGCTGCATCATAAATTTCAAAGACGTGGCAATAAACCAAATAAAGTGACCTATGAACATATTTTGACTCAGAGTGCATTCGGAGAGGGCGCCCTGCTGGGGACAGGAGGGGAACCCCTACAGACTCCATTATATATGGCCTAGACAATTTTAACTTATGGGCCTCATTTGCATTTCCCTGACATCTCTCCCATTGAAAGCCTGCTGGAATAATATAACAGCTGGTGGACAGGAGTGGGAAATTGTGCAGAAGATCGCTTCCACCTGGAACCGAAGGAACGGTCCCCAGCAAGGTAAGTGATGTGGGGGTATGGGGAGAGTCAGAGAAGTGGGGAGCAATAGCCAAGACAGAGGAGGAGGAAGCCCAATGTTTCCTCTTTGGGACAGAAGGAGCACTGGTATCATCTAGCATGATACTCACCCCTGCATAGCTTGGCATGTGGTGAGAATGGCCCAACCTGTCTGATCCTTCCTGCACACCCAGAGTCTCACCGTTTCCGTGCGCTGCCCACGAGGCACCTGCGGTGGGGAAGAGACCGTCGCCCACCTGCTTGTGGAATGTACCTTCACAAAGCAGCTCTGTCGAGGTTCATCCCGAACAGCTCCGTAACGGAGGACCCAGTGCTCTACGGGTTGTTCCCAGGGACACACACCAAGATAAATGCCAACTGCTGCTGGAGGACCATCAACTCGGTGAAAGACACACTTTGGTCTGCCCAAATCTTGCTGGTCTTCCAGCGTAAAGAGCTGTCGATGACTAAGTGTTGCAGACAGGCACATTCCAAGGTCTGGGACTAAGTGTTGAGGAGCACACTAAAGCTTGGGGCAGCCGCCACAGAGGCTCGATGGGGAAAGGCCACTGTGTAAGGCTCTCCCGCCATAGTATACCGAGAGGCTGGAAACCATGTAAAATCCCTCTGGCTGTATGCACCGGAGAATATGTGACATGAAATATAAATGTACATTGTAAATGTAACGTGTAATGTCAAGTGTACTGAGGCACCTCATGTACTGTATTGAAAGAAACTGATCTGTTTGGCACTTTATGTAATGTCAAATTTGAATTGCTATGTAATGTGATTTTACAAATTTTACGAATAAAGTATATTTTTGGAAATAAAGAATGGATTTTCACCCCAAGCTATTACGGGGCTATTGTTTTTCTGACATCATCAGATGTTTGTGGCATATTTGTGGAGAAAATAATTTCTGCTGCTGTTTGTTTTAGCTGCATTAGGACTTGCCACAATTGAAAGGGTGAAACCAAATGTCATAACAATGTAACATACAAATTTGCAGGTATTCAAAATAAAATATGCCACATTACTGAAAACTGCGGAACAGCCCGAGTCACGTCAGTTGTCATTGGCTCCTCATGTGGACACCTCATTCTAAGCCTGAGTCTGCTAAAGCATTCATCACTAAACCAGCAGCAACATGATCTTAATGTGCAGATACCAAGGTCAGCAGGTGAGGAATGATTTTCAGTCCATTTAAATTTATACTGACCTCCAGCTCCAAGCTCCTGATATGTACTCTTATGAGCATAGATTTTTAAAAGTTACCTTCACATGTAACTTTGTTGATTTCTTGTTTCACAGTTGGACTTCATTTATAGTAACATAGCGGGGTAGACCATTCAGCCCCTCAATCCTGTTCAATTGGGTCATCTGGTTGATCTGCATCTTAAATCCATCTTGGTTCCGTAACCCTTAATACATTTGCCTAACAAAAATCAATCAATCTCAGTTTTGCAATTTTCAATTGGCCTAGCCTCAACAGTTTTTTTGGTGAGAGTTCCAAATTAAATTAATGATGATCAGATTGGAAGTTACAACACAAGAATTTCAGCATTGTTTCACTGTCTATTGCACAGTTTTGCCCTCTATTCAAAATGGCAAAAGGAGAGTGTCCTTTCAGGTATCAATATCTTGCTTCTGAAATCCCCTGCTCAGGTTGTTTGCATCTGCTCATGGTTACTAAAGATCTATCAGAGTGACAGAGTGGCTGAGCACTTGGGCAAGCATGAATTAATCTGCAAAAGTCAGCACGGATTTGTGAAAGACAGAGTCTGTCTGAATAAATAAGTTGAATTTTTTGAGGAGGTCATTAGCGTGGTGGATAGGGGATAGTCTATGGATTTTGTCTATATAAACTTCCAGAAGGCATTTGATAAGATTCTGTACAAGAGATTATTTACAAAAAAAGAAGCTCATGGACTTGGAGGTATTCTTATGACAGGGATTGGTAATCAGTTAGGAGAATGGGGATAAGGCACTCTGATTGGCCGGGATATGTGGCAAACGCTATTCTCCAGGTTTCTGTACTGGGGCCTCAGCTTTTCACCATATTTATATATAAATGACTTGGATGAAGGAATAGAGAGTTGTATATCCATGTTTGCAGATGACTCCAAGAAAAGTAAGTTGTGTAGATGAGCTGTGGCTTAGTGATAACTCTCTTGCCTGAGTTAAAGATTATGGGTTCAAGTTCAACTCGAGAGACTTGAGCACAAAATCTGGGTCAACATTCTCGTGCAGTATTGAGGGAGTACTGCACTGTCGGAGGTGCCATCTTTTGGATGAGGCATTAAATCAAGACTACATTTGCCCTCTAGGTTGGATGTAAAAGATCGAATGGCACTATTTCAAAGAAGAACAGATGAGTTTTTCTCAGTGTCCTGGTCAGTATTTACCCCTCAACCAACATCATTAAAAAACACATGATTTGGTCATTATCAGATT